>NW_026889763.1:13515000-13990000 GCF_033153115.1 Saccostrea echinata | reverse complement strand
ATAGAATAACAATATTAGGGGCCAGCCCTCCAAGTCCTTAATGGGGATGTCTTGCAAAAATTAAAAGGATGTATATTGTTTAGAACATTATTCTGAACATCTTTTGTTCAATGTTGCTTATCAAAATATTTCCCCTTTTCGAGATATAAAGTGTCAAAGATTTAGCATTCTGGTCCCTAATGGCCCCTTATTACGTAACATACAATCAAAATTTTATAATATATAGTTGCAGAATGTTAAGATGAACATTTTTGCTTCAGTAATATATAACAAAATATTGATCATTAAAAAGTTATAGATGAAAGACTTTTGGCCCTTCTGAGCCCCTAATTTGAGGGGTCAGCCCCTTTTTCTTGATATCAAATGAAAGGTCTTGTGATTTTAAAGTTTTTTTGTTCAACAATTATTCAGAAATTTCCTTTCGTTTAAGAGATATATAGAATAACAATATTTAGGGGCCAGCCCTCCAAGTCCTTAATGGGGATGTCTTGCAAAAATTAAAAGGATGTATATTGTTTAGAATATTATTCTGAACATCTTTTGTTTAATATTGCTTATCAAAATATTTTCCATTTTCGAAATTTAAAGTGTCAAAGATTTAGCATTCTGGCCCTTATGGCCCCTTATTACGTAACATACGATCACAATTTTATAATATATAGTTGCAGAATGTTAAGATGAACATTTTTGCTTCAGTAATTTATAACAAAATATTGATCATTAAAGAGTTATAGATGAAAGACTTTTGGCCCTTCTGAGCCCCTAATTTGAGGGGTTAGCCCCTTTTTCTTGATATCAAATGAAAGGTCTTGTGATTTGGAAGACTTTTTGTTCAACAACTATTCAGAAATTTCCTTTAGTTTAAGAGATATATAGAATAACAATATTTAGGGGCCAGCCCTCCAAGTCCTTAATGGGGATGTCTTGCAAAAAATAAAAGGGTGTATATTGTTTAGAACATTATTCTGAACATCTTCTGTTCAATATTGCTTATCAAAATATTTCCCCTTTTCGAGATATAATGTGTCAAAGATTTAGCATTCTGGCCCCTTATTACGTAACATATGATCAAAATTTTATAATATATAGTTGCAGAGTGTTAAGATGAACATTTCTGCTTCAGTAATTTATAACAAAATATTGATCGTTAAAGAGTTATAGATGAAAGACTTTTGGCCCTTCTGAGCCCCTAATTTGAGGAGTCGGCCCCTTTTTCTTGACATCAAATAAAAGGTCTTGTGATTTTAAAGACTTTTTGTTCAATATGTTTTAACAAAATACTTTTATTTAAAATGTTATTATAAGAAATGTCTCTAAAATTCACTCATAAATCACGTCCTAAATTTTGACCCCTACCGAGCTTCCATACTTCGCACTTCCGGAAAATTTGAAAACCAAGGTGCACAACTAGAACATGTCCTCTATCACCACTGAAAGTTTCAGCACTCTAGCTTTTGTCGTTCTTGAGTTTTTGTGCAGACACAAGGTCTATCAAAAAATCAATCAAAGGGCGATAACTTCCGACCGGAAGTGATTTCTCAAAAACTGAAGCGGCGTTATAAACTTCAGATAGCAACGCATTAACCCTGAAAATTTGAAGCAAATCGATCGAGCGATCTCCGAGAAATCTTCTGCACAAAATCGGTAAGGAAAAAAAAAAGAATAATAATAATAACTAGATGGTTCTCGTTGCGAGCAACGAGTGGGTCTTCCGTCTGATTTTGGATAAGATTAGTCAAGATCTTGACTGAGATATTCGTCTGTAAAAAGTGAAAGGATGCATATTGTTTAAAACATTATTCTGAGCATCTTTTGTTCATTACTGCTTATCAAAATATTTCCCCTTGTTGGAGGTGTCAAAGATTTAGCATTCTGGCCCCTTATGGCCCCTTTTTACGTAACATATGATCAAAATTTTATAATATATAATTGCAGAATGTTAAGATGAACGTTTTTGCTTCAGTAATTTATAACAAAATAATGATAGATGAAAGACTTTTGGCCCTTCTGAGCCCCTAATTTGAGGGGTCAGCCCCTTTTTCTTGATATCAAATAAAAGGTCTTGTGATTTTGAAGACTTTTTGTTCAACATCTATTCAGAAATTTCCTTTCGTTTAAGAGATATATAGAATAACAATATTTAGGGGCCAGCCCTCCAACTCCTTAATGGGGATGTCTTGCAAAAATTAAGAGGGTGTATATTGTTTAGAACATTATTCTGAACATCTTTTGTTCAATATTGCTTATCAAAATATTTCCCCTTTTCGAGATATAAAGTGTCAAAGATTTAGCATTCTGGCCCCTTATGGCCCCTTATTACGTAACATATGATCAAAATTTTATAATATATAGTTGCAGATTGTTAAGATGAACATTTTTGCTTCAATAATTTATAACAAAATATTGATCATTAAAGAGTTATAGATGAAAGACATTTGGCCCTTCTGAGCCCCTAATTTGAGGGGTCAGCCCCTTTTTCTTGATATCAAATAAAAGGTCTTGTGATTTTGAAGACTTTTTGTTCAACATCTATTCAGAAATTTCCTTTCGTTTAAGAGATATATAGAATAACAATATTTAGGGGCCAGCCCTCCAACTCCTTAATGGGGATGTCTTGCAAAAATTAAGAGGGTGTATATTGTTTAGAACATTATTCTGAACATCTTTTGTTCAATATTGCTTATCAAAATATTTCCCCTTTTCGAGATGTAAAGTGTCAAAGATTTAGCATTCTGGCCCCTTATGGCCCCTTATTACGTAACATATAATCAAAATTTTATAATATATAGTTGCAGATTGTTAAGATGAACATTTTTGCTTCAGTAATTTATAACAAAATATTGATCATTAAAGAGTTATAGATGAAAGACTTTTGGCCCTTCTGAGCCCCTAATTTGAGGGGTCAGTCCCTTTTTCTTGATATCAAATAAAAGGTCTTGTGATTTTGAAGACTTTTTGTTCAACATCTATTCAGAAATTTCCTTTCGTTTAAGAGATATATAGAATAACAATATTTAGGGGCCAGCCCTCCAACTCCTTAATGGGGATGTCTTGCAAAAATTAAGAGGGTGTATATTGTTTAGAACATTATTCTGAACATTTTTTGTTCAATATTGCTTATCAAAATATTTCCCCTTTTCGAGATATAATGTGTCAAAGATTTAGCATTCTGGCCCCTTATGGCCCCTTGTTACGTAACATATGATCAAAATTTTATAATATATAGTTGCAAATTGTTATAATGAACATTTTTGCTTCAGTAATTTATAACAAAATATTGATCATTAAAGAGTTATAGATGAAAGAATTTTGGCCCTTCTGAGCCCCTAATTTGAGGGGTCAGCCCCTTTTTCTTGATATCAAATAAAAGGTCTTGTAATTTTGAAGACTTTTTGTTCAATATGTTTTAACAAAATACATCTATTTAAAATGTTATTATAAGAAATGTCTCTAAAATTCACTCGTAAATCACGTCCTAAATTTCGACCCCTACCCAGCTTCCATACTTCGCACTTCCGGAAAATTTGAAAACCAAGGTGCACATCTAGAACATGTCCTCTATCACCACTGAAAGTTTCAACACTCTAGCATTTGTCGTTTTTGAGTTTTTGTGCAGACACAAGGCCTATGTCAAAATCGATCAAAGGGCGATAACTTCTGACCGGAAGTGATTTTTCAAAAACTGAACCGGCGTTATAAACTTCAGATAGCAACGCATTAACCCTGAAAATTTGAAGCAAATCGATCGAGAGATCTCCGAGAAATCTTCTGCACAAAATTGGTAAGGAAAAAAAAAAGAATAATAATAATAAAAAGAAAAGTGAAAAATCAACAATAGAATAATAGAAGGGTCTTCCGCAGAAGACGGAAGACCCTAATAAGAAAAGTGAAAAATCAACAATAGAATAATAGAAGGGTCTTCCGCAGAAGACGGAAGACCCTAATAAAGGTAAAAAAGAAACCGAAGAATAATAGAAGGGTCTTCCGCTGAAGACGGAAGACCCTAATAATCTTAACCATCAGAATCAGTAGAAGGTCTTCCGTTGGAAACGGAAGACCTTAACAAGTTTCAGGGCTTTCAACAGTCTAGCTAAAAGTTGGTAGTTCACAAGAACGGTCGTTATAATGACCTAGGGTCGAATTTTGACTGACATGTTTAATACCAATTGCTAGGCAAATTTAAGCCGGGCTACAATCGAAACTTCTCGGGTCTTTCAGACAAGCAGAAAAACAACCTCGAGGTTGTTTTCCCGCTCTCTCTGACGGAAAGGCCGGAGATGTTGCGACTGAGCCGGGCTCATTGCTCGTAGAACAATAGTCGGCTTTTGTCACGGTGTTCAACCGGATATGCTGCTTCCTCACCGCCGAATCAAAATTACGAGTAAAAATGTAGTATACGTATGCTCAGCCGGTTTTGAGACAATACAAACACTAAAGTAAACGAAGTAAATTGAGGAATTTTCTAATCAAATTAACTTTAATGGTAATGTACTTTCTTCGATTGTTCGTCGATTAATTATTTGTTTAAAAATCATCAGGTCCCCCGTCTGCGTCACATTCTATAAATAGAGGCTCTGTTATCAGGCTACATTGATTCGGGGAGCACATGACCTTGCTGCAAAACTCCCCGCCGAAAACTCATCTGTGCACAAACGTTTGACTTTGCTGCATGAATGTTATAAAATTTACTTCTGTAAGTGGCATAAGACTCCAGAACAATGCATGGGATAAAATTTTTTTGCTGTTAAATTCTAATTATATTTTATTTCATTTTAAAGTCATTTTTTTATGCTATATCCCATAGAAATATCCTTTTTTATGTTACTTTTTTTCCTACTTTCTGGACTTCTTGCTATTTATCTGCTATATTACAATGTATGTTTCATGTAAAACGGTCTTTCTTCATTACTCTGTAAATGAGCCCGGCTCTCTGTATTTCTGAGTACTTTGATTATTTCTACCGGTCGCGGAGGCCTAGTGAACATCACTCGCTTTGTGATAGGGAGGTTCCGGGTTCGATTCTCCTTTCCGAACCTATACCATAGGGACTCCCCAGCTTAATTGTTAAAAAATATATATCTTCTATACTATCAACTAGTGTAATAGATATATATTTTTTTAACCGTTAAGCTGGGGAGTGCCTACATGTATAACATGTTGTGCATGACTGTTCCCCACCCACAGTTCACCCGGCACTGGAAGTATCTCAGGCCTTCAGATCGCTTAAATTTGATCTAACCGACATGTATAAAAATTATTACATTTTCAACAGTGAAATACTGTGATTTATTTATTGAATAAAATTAAGTGATATTCTCTCACAGTGTTATATAGGATACCAAGTTGATATTCTCTCACAGTGTGAGAGGATATCAAAGTAAGTAAAAAATAATTTCTGGCCTGTCATAAGATAGATGGTAGTAACTAAACCATCTCGATAGAGACTAAAACTGACAATTTCTTCCCAAATATGTTGCTAAAGTGTTACAATGTTTTCAATCTCACATATTTTCAATCTTAAGCTATGACGTTTCAACCGAGTGTACTCATGAGTGTCAATACTCCAGTAATTCTATGGTGACGTCACAGAAAAGACAGAGGCAAAGGGAAAATCAAAGAAAATGTAATAAACAGAAAATTCAATGTTTTGTAGTTGGATAAGGAAAATTATTTCGCAGGTAGGTTAAGGCTTCCCTTAGAATATGACAGTGCACTCTGTGCCTTCACATCTCTGAACTACCAAAATATGACGTCATAATGGAAAATGACGACATGTCACTGCAAACTTGAGGTGTTATGACGGGGAGAGTGTCATGAACTTTACACTTTATTTCAGACTGCATGTTAAATGCTAGATAGCTATTGCAAAATTCACGGGTTGTTAAAGGTTTTATATAAGTCTTATATGTCCGAATATTTTAAAAATACACCGCTTACCTACCCTTGATTGAAATTCATCATGTTCAAAATGCTTATGAAAAATATACTTTTGAAATGTACTCTGTTTTATACCCGTGGTTGGAGGTAGAATTTATTTTTTGTGCATAAAAAAAGTCTGGCGCAGGTGATTAATGAGGATTAATCTGAGAATTTTTGTGGAAATCTGTAAGAAGAGGTTGTTCTCTAACTGAACCTTGCTTGGGAAAAATGTGTGTTGGCTTTGTTTTAATACAAAAAATACCCTCAAATTTGTAGGTAAGTTGAATTTCTTAGGAAATATTTTGTACCGAAGTAATACTATGACTTTTCCCAAGCACATTTCGGATACACAAGGATACGATGAGTTTATTCATGTAACAAAATGTTAATAATTATTGTGTTAATAAGCTGCGCCGAAGCAATCTATATGAAACACTTCAAAACATTATAAATGACCGTCACGTGATCAACAAAGTCATGTGAAGATTTACCAACATCCCTCGAGAAGATCGATTATGCAATAGATGTAACTCTAACAGTGTAGATGATGAAACTCATTTTCTCATAACATGTAAAAAATATGATCATCAAAGAAAAGAAATTTTTCAATCAATTAAAAATAAATTTCCAAATTTCTCGGCATTAGATGATAAACAAAAACTTTTTTGGTTACTCAATACTGAAGACAAAGAAACTCTTAATTCTGTGGGCAAATTCATAAATGATAACATGTTGTAGTAGTCATACAGTTTTATATATAGTATTCCCTTTAACTGAAATAATACAATATTATTGTTGAAATGAGCAGTGTCATTTACAAATTGTTATACTATCCATTGGCATATCTTTTCTTTATTATTGTTATAATTTCATACTTGTCTGTTATGGGCTCTAAATTAGAAAATAAATGTTCTGTTCTGTTCTGTGATATCATAACAGATATGCTAATATATAGCCGAGGAAACCCTTTATATAAATTGGAAGTACTAAAGTTCAATACTTATAAATTTAAATCAAAACCGACCTCGCAATGACATATTACATGTATGTTTTGAGCGCATTTTAAAGCTTCGGGAAGCCTTAACATAGCTGCGAATTCTCTTGTGAGACTGATATATATATTTACACTCGTGCTTCGCACTCGTGAAAATATCAAAAAATCCTGTCCCACTCGTGAAATAAATTCCATATCCAACTACAAAACATATATCTCGCTTGCCCTGATCCGGATTTTAAAAATTTTCCGTATTCAGGTTTATAAATAACTGACATCTTAATTTTCCGGTTTTGATTTTTTCAGAGACAAAAAATATTTTGGCACTGGCCATGGCTGATGGCAGTCTGTGATTCACCCTTTTTTGTATGTAGCGTAAATTAAGCTATAAGCTCTCTGTAAGTTCTTTTGTTTGGGTTGTATATTGCTTATCTACCGCCATGGGGCAGGCAGCGTCCAGACAGGAAGCGTTTTGGGAAGCCTGTGGTTTTGGTCACACAGACAGAGTGAGGAAGTTCTTGGAGGAGGGAGATATCGATGTTAACTGGGTCTCCTATACTGTAAGTTACAGATGAGTGAAAAGAGTTCAACAGAGCATTTAATTAAAAAAAAAATGTGGTGAATTCTGTAAATCGACACTTCATTCATTGTAGTATGATCAGCTAATGTTGATAGGAAAAGTGGAATCTTAATTATTGTACAGGAACATTAATTCCATGGTGCACATTTTGAAATTTTCCACCTCTCTTTGTTACTACATAGTGTTTAATGGAATTCATTCTCTTGATAAGGAACAGATTTTAGCATAATTTTATGGAAAATATATTATCTTAAAAATGGAACAGTATATTTGGATCATACTTTTTCATCATTCTGGCATTCAGTGTAACTAGACTTACTCATTTAGGGACACAGAGACTAAATCTGTTTATTATTTAAAGGTTATTTATCTATTAATCTTTAACTCTTTGATGCTTAATTGTTTGATGCATAGTAGATAGAAAATTCTATCATTAAAATAGTATTGTCCTAAGGACCTGGTTTAACGATAGAATTTGTCCTGTGTGTTGGCAATGTAGCAAAATAAAAAAAGGCAGATAAAGTTCTAATCTACAAGTTTACTACAAATAATCCAAAGAGTTCCGAATGTCAAAATGGGGTGTAAATCCAAAGCGAGAAAAAATGTTGCTAAATGATGACTATCAAATTATGTTAGGCCAAAATAAAAAATACCTTTGTTTCCCCTAACGCGACCGACCCACTTAAATCGCGCCAACTGAAAAGTTTTTTTTAATAAGATCATTCAAATATTTTTTTTATTATTTATCAACTTTATTAAATGCAATTTTATCAAAATCTGTTTTTATCAGAACGGCGGCTTTTGTTCTACTCTGATTTGGTGCCCACAACATGTGGTCACAAAGGGTTAGTTCATGTTATAAAACAAAGGGGACGTTTCGATCTTATTATATATCTTTAACTTATTAAAATCCTACACTCTTGAAACATTTCGTGAATTGAATATATCATGACTAAAGAGTGTTTCGATGGTATTTACAAATGTGTCTACTAAAATTAATGTACATGCAAGCATGGCAAAGCCTGCCTCAAGAGCAGATGAGAAGCCTTCCTTGTGTATACATATCAATGAATCTCACTGCATTTTATTTGTTTGGATCTAATAAACAGTTCATGTGTGACCCTATTTTTACTATATGACTTAGAATAAGCTCCTAAATTATGTCCTGACTCTAAAACGAAACACTCTATAATCACTGCGCCACGTGAAGCCCTTAACATTTTGCCTGTGTAAGCACTTGAAGATGATAGACTGGTAGGTTTGAAAAATATACTCGGATGTCCGATGGTTGAGTATTTGCAAATCTTGTCCTTTTGTAAATATTCGATTTCAATCAATTTACACTGGTCTGATGAGATATTTAACAAGTTCAAATGAATAATATTTGTGAATTAATTTACCATACTTGTTGCTTTTGAATTTCATTTGTATGATATACAGTTTAAAAATTGGTTTCTTTCGTTTTTTCTTATTTAAAAAGATATTCAATTTTTCAGAATGCATTTTCATAACTGCTGTCAGAAAAAAAATAATTTACCTACCTACCTACCCAACTTCAGATTTTAGGGTCGGGTTAGGGGAAACAATGATATTTTCAATGATGGCCTTATACACATTATTTTTTAGGGTAAAAGGCATATATACGCTCAAAATGGTTTTTTTTGGATTAATTCTTTTTTTTTTTTTTTGGTGTGACTACTTTTGTATTCTTCAAAAATGTTTTGAGATGGATCCACTCTGATTTGGTGCATCAGTTTACCCAAAAGGACCTAAAAGAAATCCAAAAGGACTAGAAATGAAGGGGGCAACCCGCTTTTTAATGAACATTTTTAAAATAAATTCAAAGTTAAAACATTAAGATTGGAAAAAAGTCAGGGAGGGGAGCAACAAGCATATCTAACAAGATTTAGTGTTTGGCCTGTAAACATGTATACTTATAAGGTGTTGGGTTATTTTTGAAAGAAAAGTTGCAACTGTATAAATTTATGTTTTTTGCCAACTTTTATATAAACTATATAATATAGAATTCATTATTAAATTCAAATTATTGATTTTCATTATGATATATTCTTTTGGGTTCCTTTTGGATCCTTTTGGGTCCTTTTGGGTAAATTGACACATCCCTCTGATTTGCTACACTGCAGCTATATCATGTATATGGGATGTATTCTAAGTGTGGTGAGGGCTTGTCCTGAGACACAGTTACATTATTCTTACTAGATACACAGGGGCTCAGTTTCAGGATGATTATTTTGTGTATTGGGTATTTTTTTAAGTACAGTGATTAAATAAAGATAAAAAAATTTCTGAATTACATCATCTTGAAACTGAGCCCCAGTGGCACTAAATGCACACATACGCTATGACTTGATTAAACTGAGCCCCAGTGGCACTAAATGGACAAGTATGCTATGATTTGATTAAACTGAGCCTCAATGGCACTAAATGCACACATATGCCATGACTTGATTAAAATATAATGATTCATGGTAATATTTTTTTTAATTTGATTTTCTTATAGTTTTTATTAGATACAAGTTTTATTTTTTTTTTTAATAGAGTTACCCCTCTCCATCATTCTGTCATTCCATTATAGTTAGTTTTGTGGACTTTTTTTGCTGTGCTTGTAGATAATGAGTTGATTTTTGTAAAGTCTCTGTATGTCTAATGTCCTATATAAGGGTGATAGTGCTAGGTGTTTCTAAAATCTGCACTTTGAAAGTAAAATTTTTCAGTGATGTTATTTTTTTTTAAATCTGTATTTTAATTTCTGTTTTAGCATGACTGCTGTCCAATTCATGTGGCTTCTCAGGGAAAGCCTGATATTGTAAGAATGCTCCTGGAGAAAGGGGCAAAGGTCAATGTCAAGGATGTGGTAAGTTACCATGGTAACCCAGTCAAATACCCTATGATAATCAATCTGAAACCCAGGTCTTCTCTACAGTTAAGGAAAACAGAAAAAGATTTATGTGTACTAAAATGTGATATTTAATTAACAGAGGGACAGTCTTCCAATTCACCATGCAGCCATGAAAGGTCATACAGAGGTCGTACAGATATTGATAGATGCTGGATCAGAAATTGACACTCAAGACAAGGTCAGTGTCGTTATACAGAAAAACATTTTAAAGAAAGTCCAAAATTAAAAGAAAGAAAATTCAATATGCATTGTAACACTCAACATAATGTTGACAAAAGAGACCTGGTTCATTAAGAGTCCACTTTAAACATGACTTTTGTTTTCCTGTAAATAGTTCTTGGGAGTCATTAATACAGTTTCATAGATAAATGCATTAAGGTATTCAATGTATAATGAAGGGATTTTTATCAATTTTGAATAAATTTAAACTATTTAAAAATGCATTGCTAGATAACGATAAAAGTGAAATGAACCAAATTCACATGATTGATTACAAGTAAGACGCTGGTCATTTTGCACCTTAAAAGTTTTTGAAGAGTTATCTCCCCTTGATTACAGTAAATCAGAAAATTTTTAATTTCTCAAAATTTCTGTGGTAAGTGATTCATTTTATTTCATAGATTAATAAAGAGAGAGTTTATGCATATTTTCACCAAGAGATTTGTTTGAAATTCAAATTACTTTTTACAATATCTTAAAAAAAACATGCACTGCCCATAGACTTCAATGTAAAATTCAAGGTGCAATTCACTGGAAAATAATCAACATTTTGTAAATTCGTTTGGTGGAGCATTTTTATTTGGTAACACCTTCAAAATGCTACCGTGATTAAAAATATTGGACCATTCATTTGTTAGGTACAAAATATGGTCTTTATACATTGAATACCCTAAAATCAGACCTGGCTTTGTGTAAGGTCGTGTCTGGCCAGAGTATAGTGTGTGTACATTTCATAAAAAGTCAGCTGATCATTGAAAATGGAATAACTGTGATTTCAGAACGGTTGGACTGCACTACACTGTGCAGCCTATTGGAACAAGCCAGATGTTGTCAAATGTCTGCTGAAGAATGGTGCCGATGTCAATATTGAGAACAAGGTCAGCCAAGTGTTTGTACAAATGTGAACTGTGTTATTTTCTTCTGTGGCTTTTGAGAGGAAAATGTCAACTTGCTAGTGTCTGACCTGAAGAAAATTGTATGGTTATATTGCTAGTAGAATATAAGTGTTTCAGAATTATACATTGTATGTTTAACGGCACATACATTAACAGAAATGTTGAAGAAAAACAAAGTGACATCTTTTGTTTAATTATAGTACTGTTACTACTGTAGGATAAAAGATCAGCCCTCCATGAAACAGCTCGCTCACAAGAGAAGGGTGACTTTGAGCTCGGGGAAATCGCGCAGAGGCTTATAGAGGCAGGAAGTGACGTCAATGCCAAGAGTAGTGACCTTGGAGAGGTGAGATTTTCATAAAATGTACATCGTCATGTGTTTTCAGTGGTGGTCTTTAGGGGTGCAACGATACACTAACCTCACAATACGATACGTATCACGGTATTCAGTTCACGATACGATATGTATCATGATACATGACAAGGGTAAAAAGTCTTTCAAGTTTGTCACCATATTTTTTCTTTAACTTGACAGGGTTATATAAAATGTTCATATTTTTTTGATAATAATTAAAATAAAATTTTGTTAACTTGAATTGGATTATTGGGTACATCTTTGAGTTTTGACAATATTCTAAACCAATGATGAACATTTACAGGGAACTACGAGGACCTTTCCTAATAATCTTTTTAAATTGGAATGAAAAAGGAAGACATTCATTCTTTTATTCCTTTTATTTACGTAGAAAACCAGTTGTCATATTTCTCGTGTTAACACGTTTTAGTCAACAAGACAGTGAATTCTCATCAAAATACACACGTGATGAAATATCGTGTATTACCAAAGAATATGTTTAGATCTAAAGGGTTTATCATTTGTCTTAACATCTATAACATATAATCACATTAAGTCCTTCTCAGTGCTAAATCTGAGGTCTATAAGATGCTGGAGATGAGTTTAACTTCCGTTAATGCGTTATCGGCGACCTCACGTTTTGTGCGGAAGCCATTTTGAAATTGTAAAAAAGGAAACAAAACGGATGATTCGGATAATTCTGGACCGATTGAACCGAACCGCGATATCAGTTTAGCGTGTCGTGAATTGAACCGTGGAAAAATATACCGCGATATACCGTCAAACGGTTTATCGTTGCACCCTTAGTGGTCTTAGGATTGATATTGTACATTTTAATTACTAAAAGTCTAAATGATTGATGTATTAACTTGAATATATACATAACTATATTCATTCTCTACATATTAAGTCTCTGAAAGCTTTTGAGTTATGCAGTCTTATGTACAATACTAACTGTAAAATTCTTTTTTTGATTTTTCAAGTGGTCTTTATTATACATGTATGCAAATATTTACTATTTCTTTGTACAGTGTTTTTTTTCTGTTAGATTGACTTGAATTTTACAGGCAGATTTCACGGGTTTGATGTTTGCCAGCTACCACAACCACCCAGAAGTTGCTAGTGCACTTATCAGTGCTGGGTGTGAAATCAATGCATTTGGAACAGTGAGTTTAACCAAAGCAAAAAAAGACTAATTCATCAATGAATGTAGTTTTCCTCAAATTTCAAAATTAAAAACTGCTTCCTACAGTTCATGTTAACAAGGTAAAACAGGAAGAATCTTATCTTTGTAAAAATATTTGTAAAAAATTGACTCCTTCCCTGATGTTTGTAGAATCGCTGGACTGCTTTACACTGGGCCTGTGACAGGGGCAATGATGAGATGGTATTTCTCTTACTAGAGGCAGGCATTGATCCTACCATCAGGGGCTGGGTAAGATCACAGGATAGTGATGTCATAGTAGGGCTGGGACGATATATCGAGATATCAATAATATCGATTCAATGTGAGGATGATACGCATATCGATACGTATGAAGAAATATCGACATATTTCCCAAAAAATTCTGACTAATGTTTTTCTTTGTTAACTTAACATTTTGGGTTTAATAGGTAAAATAAATATGCTTAATATAAATATGAATATGAAATACATAATAATTAAGACCAAAATAATTAAGTTTTACAACAGATATACAACTTCTTTGAATAAATTATTCTTATTTGTGAAGAAATATCTTGTTCATTTCAATATAAAAAAAGAATTTATAACCAATTAAACATATCGTGTTACATATCGTATCGTGGCTCAAATATCGGGATACGTATCGATATAGAAAAAGTTGTATCGTCCCAGCCCTATGTCATAGGGTAATGTCTCCTACTGGAGCTGTGTATTGATCCTACCATCAGGGGCTTGGTAAGATCACGGGATAGTGATGTCATAGGGTAATGTCTCCGAATGGAGGCAGGCATTGATCCTACCATCAGGGGCTGGGTAAGATCACAGGATAGTGATGCCATAGGGTAACATCTCTTAATGGAGGCAGGCTTTAATCCTACTGTCAGAGGCTGAGTAAGATCACAGGATAGTGATGTCATAGGGTAATGTCTCCTACTGGAGGCAGGCATAGATCCTACCATCAGGGGCTGGGTAAGATCACGGGATAGTGATGTCATAGGGTAATGTCTCCTAATGGAGGTAGGCATTGATCCTACCATCATAGGCTTGTTAGGATAAATACTGGATAGTGATGTCATCGGTTAATGTCTGCTAATGGAAGCAGGCTTTAATCCTACTGTCAGAGGCTGGGTAAGATCACTGGATAGTGATATCAGAGGTTAATGACTCCTACAGGAGGTGGGGATTGACCTTACTGTCAGAGGCTGGGTAAGATTACTGGATAGTGATATTATAGGGTAATGACTCCTACAGGAGGCGGAGATTGACCCTACCATCAGAGGCTGGGTAAGATAACCTTAATCATGGGATACTGATGTCATAAACTATAAGTTGGTGTTGATTTAGTTGAATGCTTTTCATGAAGAGAGTTAGTCAATGCATATCTTATTTTTACTTTACTAGGACACTTTACAATGGTTTGAATTTTAAAGATTTAGATTTAGATTTAAAATTTAAACATTTAGATTAAGATTTAAAATTACAGTTCCCTGAACTTGCTGCTTTATTGAGAGTGCAGATAAAGCAAAAATTATATGATATAAAAACGGAAATGATAACTTAACTCTGATGAAAGTTTCTTGAGAACTTTTTTTGTGTACTACAGAGAAATGAACTCGCCTCGGACCGCTGCCAAGACAACGGGATGAAGGAAATGGTGATGAATGCTGTTAACATGTTCGAAGAGTTGTCTCTCTTAGATTGCAAGGTTTGTTTTGAATAGCTTTTAATGATTTGTTTGCTGTTCTTTTTTTAGCTCACCTGAGCTGAAAGCTCAAGTGAGCTTTTCTGATCACTGTTGTCTGTTGTCCGTCCGTCTGTAAACTTTTCACATTTTCAACTTCTTCTCAAGAACCACTGGGCCAATTTTAACCGAACTTGGTACAAAGCATCCATGGGTGAAGGGGAGTTTAAATTGTTAAAATGAAGGGCCAAGTCCCCTTCAAAGGGGAGATAATCAAGAAAATACAAAAATTGGGTGGGGTCCTTAAAAAATCTTCTTCTCAAGAACCACTGGGCCAGAAAAGCTGAAACCTATGTGGAAGCATCCTGGGGTGGTAGTGTAGATTTTAAATTGTTCAAATCATGACCCTGGGGGTAGGGCAGGGCCACAATAGGGTATCCAAGTTTTACATTAAAATATGTAGTAAAAATCTTTAAAAATCTTCTTCTCAAGAACCACTGGGCCAGAAAAGCTGAAACTTATACGGAAGCATCATTTGGTAGTGTAGATTTTAAATTGTTCAAATCATGACCCCAGGGGGTAGGGTGGGGCCACAATAGGGAATCCAAGTTTTACATTGAAATATGTAGTAAACATCTTTAAAAATCTTCTTCTCAAGAACCACTGGGCCAGAAAGGCTGAAACTGATGTGGAAGCATTCTGGGGTAGTGTAGATTCTAAATTGTTCAAATCATGACCCCCTGGGGCAGGGCGGGCCACAGTAGGGAATCCAAGTTTTACATAGAAATATATAGTAAAAATCTTCTTCTCAAGAACCACTAGGCCAGAAAGGCTGAAACTTAAGTGGAAGCATCCTGGAGTAGTGTAGATTTTAAATTGTTCAAATCATGACCCCCGGGGGTAGGGCAGGGCCACAATAGGGAATCCAAGTTTTACATTGAAATATGTAGTAAACATCTTTAAAAATCTTCTTCTCAAGAACCACTGGGCCAGAAAAGCTGAAACTAATGTGGAAGCATTCTGGGGTACTGCAGGTTCTAAATTGTTCAAATCATGACCCTTGGGTGTAGGGCGGGGCCACAATAAGTACTACGGGGGGGGGGGGGGGGGGGGGGGGGGGAGAGAGAAATCAGGTGAAAAACAGCAAGGCCAAAGTAACTAAGGCAAGCGTTGTGGCCCATGGGCCTCTTGTTTTTAACAGACTTGGGCATTTATTCCTGCATCTTTTTTTTTTTAAGAAAAAAATTATATTTAAAAAAGTTTGTAAAATATAGGTTAACCTTTTGACCATTTAAGATTTCACTTTTTCTTATCACAGGTCTCCCCTGATTATAAAGGTGAAGATATCTCAGGAAAAAGTATAGGAACCAGCCAAGAGAAGGAAATCTCTAGTAATATCTCAACAGAAAGGACTGCAGGGCAGGATACCAGTCAAAAAGCTCCTCTCAAGAACACAGCTAATAAATCACCAAATACATCTCCTGATTTAGATACCAAGGACACAATTACAGACATTGTAAAGTTAAAAGGCAACCCCCAGTCAGAGGATGTAGATGTGGTGATTATTAAATCTGAGAGCAAAACAAGTGTGAAACAGCAGGAGAGAGTTAGCTCCCTTGGAGAGGATAATAATGATCAGGAAAAGATGGATGAAGTTAAACAGACAGACATACAAACAACCTGTGAACAAAGTCCAGAACATACCAGCTGATAGTTAGCTAATATAATGCTAATGTCATGCTCAATCTTATTTCTAAACCCTGTGTGGTGAATTTCTCTTCTGGTGCCATTTGCAGCAGCAAAAAACAAATTAATCACAATTGTGTTACTAATTAATGTTGTCCAAGAAAAAGATAACTGTCCTGGTTTTGATCTCTTGCCCTTTCTTCAGTAAGTCTTTGGTATTTACTATATAGCTGGTTAATATTACTTTTTACAGAAATCAAACCTTTTTCATGTGTAATCTCTATACTGTGTCCTGTGGCTACATATTATGCTAAAAAGATTATTTTCTTAAAAAATAATTCTTAGTTTTGGGAAATTATACTTGAGAGGTTGTAGTCTTATTGAACAGTTCACAAACTGAGATTTTAAATTGTGAGAACATATTTATTGCAGATTCTTTGATATTTAAGAAAAATGTTAATGGTGTTACTTTAATATGATTTGACATACATGTATTTGTGCAATAAAGAAAAAGACAACTTCCCATTGTGGTATTTCTATCAAGCTGATTCCTCAAAGATTTTTTTTTAAATGGGAGGATTCTCTTTAATCAACTGTTATAACAGTTTATGATAATTGAATTGGTGATTTCTGAAGATTGTTAAAGTTGAATGAATAATTATGTCTTAATTTCTCCATCCTAAACACATGAAAAAACAAACAAACAAATGTGGGTGCCCATTGGTAATCACACGGTCTGTTTGTCCTTTTAAAAGAACTTTAGTGATGCAATAGCTTCAGTAACTTTCAACTTAGTAAGAACTATTTATTTATTACATTTTCAACAGTGAAATACTGTAATTTATTTACTGAATAAAAGTGATATTCTGACACAGTGTAAAAGGATATCAAAATTGTATTCTCACAGTGTGAGAATATCAGAAGTGCGGCAAAAACTTAAGATTTTCCTTCCCTTCACAAAGAGTGTAAAAAAAAAAAAATCCCCGGCCTGTTATAAGATAGAGTTAATGAGTCATCCTGACAGAGACTAATGGCTATACTGCCAATGTTTTTCCAAATATGTCGTTAAAAATCCATGTTTACAATGTTTTTCAATCTCGCAATCACTTAGCTATGACGTCTCAATCGCTCAACTATGACGTCACAGCCTATGACACTGTGTTACGAAAAGACAAAGGCAAATGTAATAATCAGACAATTCAATGTTTTGTAGATGAATATGGTATTTATTTCACTCGAGAGACAGGATTTTTTGATATTTTCACTCGTGCTTTGCACTCATGAAAATATCAAAAAATCCTGTTCCACTCATGAAATAAATTCCATAGTAGGAATAATAGTAAGAACTATATATATATATTACATACATGGAGGATGGTTAGAAGACACCTATATTTTTCACTCAGGTAATAAAGTCAAAGGTCAACAGTCAAAATAGTTACCATTGTCTATAAGTATAAACATGTATATAATATAATATTGTGTATATTGATTATTTTACACTCTTTTTACAAAGGTGGAGAATGATAAAGGGAAGACTCCTAGAGTTTGAGGTCACTGGGTCAAAGTTAAATGTAGGAATTGTGCTTTTAATGACCATTGTGATGCAATAAATACATTCTGTAACCAGTAGACTCTATAAGTAATCTATACTTGTGAAGATGATAAAAACATCCAAGATTTAGCGGTAGATGATTGATATGCAATATCTTGATACCCTTTTCTATCTACAGGCTTCATATATATGGAGTAAGGTATATAGGGTATAGTTAAAGGAAGGTATCTGTGGATATTGGGGTCATTTCATCATAGGTCAAGGTCAAAGATGGAGATTAATGCTATAATTTGTTACCTACACCTCATATTTACTATACAGATGGTGATTTCATAAATACATTGCTCAAAGGTCAATCTTCTTATTTACTATATAAAGATTAAGTTCAAATAGTAAAGTAGAGGAAAAAAGGTGTCACCTATGGATCCGATGTGGTTATTTAGGATTTCAGTGGTGCAGTACAGTAAATCTGGTACTTTTGTAAACAAAATAGAACAATCGTCAATAGAATACACCAACAGATTTTAGGCTCATTTATTAAAAGTCAAAAGTGATTTGAATATTATTGTACATGAAATAATGGTAATAAAATTTTTATGAAATGTCAAGTATTGTAGATTTAAAAAAAAACAACTAGATCATGTGTCGTAACGCCACGAATGCCCCTGCAGGCAGCCCAAATTTCAAATGCCATATTTAGTTTTAAATTTTGTTTGCACAAAAGATATTTTTCCAAGTTCAAGGGGCATGATTAAGATAAAAACTATACAATTTAACCTTAATAAGGTGATTCTTGTATTTTCTGGTAAAATACCTGCATATGCAATCTCAACCTTATACATACAGACAGAATGATGGAACAGGGTAACACTATATGCCCCTGACCATTTTATGGCAGGGGCATAAAATTCAATACAAGCAATAGAATTTTTGTTTAAAACAAACACTTGGCAAATATGCACTACTTGTTAGAATTTATTATGATGCAAGAAGATAGACAATATATTGCCTAAATGTGGATTACATCCGTAATTTTTTTTTTAGCAAATACAATAAATTTTAAAAATCATTTAATTAAAACCTTTTCTTTTTAAAAAAGAGTAAAAGTGACACTATATTTCAATACTTCCAATATAAAAATATTTTAAAATTTGTCAACTGTATGTATGTAATATAATAAAATATGTATATTTTCCATAAATTTCAGTTTAACATGACATTAAATAAAACAGAAGAGTAAACTTTTATAAATGATAATTTTTAAATGTACATGTATGTACAATGTAGCTGTTAAATCAATATTTATCCATGTATCACACTTGTTAATTAAAGTATAGTCATTTTCACACATACTTGTATGTACATTTTATACGGTACTGTATGGAAAATTCATAGATTAATTTTGTAAACTTAACAATATAATTTACAGTCAAACAAATGTTATTTGATTTACAGTCAAACAAATGTACAGTATTTGATTTACAGTTAAACAAATGTACAATATTTGACATACAATTTACACCTGCATACATTCTGCCAGCACCTCAAGTATACATGTATGTACATTTACATACAAAGTTAAATGTTATTCATCAATCTCTTTATCATACGATAACACCATTACTTTTTCAAACTTCCCCCCAACCCAGATTCGACTGCTGGAGTCTAGGCCCATGCATAGAGGGTACCTCAAGCCCCCCTCATATGAAGCAATGACCTTGAAAAGGTCATAATTGGGCTGGAATATAATTATCTTATTATTTGTGTAATCACAAACCAATAAACGATGCCTGTAATCACAAGCCACATCCCTTGGGTCAAAATGACGTTCAAAAATATCCCTGTGGCCATCAAAGGTCTTTATAACAATGCCATCCTTGTTGAAAAACTGCAGTCGGCCTTCATTTTTTAGAATTTTATCTACCACAATGATATCACCATTTCTATTTTCAGTCACTCGGCGCGGTACAATAAAAAATCTCTCAGTTTTTTCTTGGTTATAGAACTCTATTTCCATCAAGTGTTCCCCAGTCTCTGACACTCGGGCCACAAATCTCCTTTTGTCAAACGGAACATTGTAATCATAGTACGTCTCACTTAATGTTACCAGAATGTTGCCTTCCCGTGAACAGCAGATCCCCAGTGGCAGATACTTTTCAAATTTGTGAATAGTGGTGATAGTTTCAATGTTTGTGACCTTCATCAGTCTTTTATTGAGTGGGTCCGTTGCTAGGAGTTCACGTTCCTTGTTCATTGTCAAGCACTCCACACTGGTTTGGAAGTCTAATTCACGAACTACTTTTCCACCGACAGTGACCAGCATATTGCTCTCTGAACCAATTTTGTGCATCCAGGTCAGAGCTGGTGAGATTGGGCAGATAGAGTAAATGTCCAAGGGACAATTTTTTGGACCAAAAGGATCTATTTCTTGACGTTCTATAAATGGATAAATGTCTGAACCCAGTTCCACCATCTTCATCAAATCATCGACTTGTGTGATGATCACCTGTGAATTTGATGTATCTTGCTCTTTTTTCACTTCTTCAATAAATTCATTGTCAGTTTTGATTTTCTCAGTGCCATCTGGATTTCCCCAATTCTTGGGTAGGTATTTTTCTTTTTCTTGCTTCACAAGCAGCTTTCTCAGTAATTTATTATTCAGTCGTGTGTTGAGGACCTTTCTTAAGATGCTTGCATTAGGAAGCTCAGCAGAGACTTTGCTGGCCTGAATGAAGTTCAGAGCAGCTTGAATTTCATCTGTCAGAAAAAATGGTTCCTCCCCATGTATGTCTGGATTATAATTTACGATTGACTGAATGATGTCTTCTCCTATTTTGTCTACTTTAGTGTGAATAATATCAACAATAGTTGTTCCTCCACGATAAATGACAATACGCTTATATATTTTCTGAAATCTTGTTTTTAACTGCATAATGCCAGATAAAATTTTCTCACATGTCTTTTCCAATTCAGCAGCTTTTTCATGGTCTTCATATTCAGGATTTTCTTTTAAGAATTCTGCATCTGCTTTGCTTCCATGTGATTTACTGAAATCTGTATCAATATCCACCAATTCCCGTTTCTCTATCAGAAATATTGCCTGATCAATGAATTTTTTGCGCTCAGTAGGAGCAAGCCTATGAAGGATACTGGTGGCAGACATTTTTGTCAGCGCTGTCCATGCCTCTTCTATAGAATTCAGACGGGTTGGTGGTGGTAGCTTTAACCATTCACGGACTGCCTCTGTGAAGCCTTGATCTGATTCAAACTCGTCTGATAATGCGTCGTACTCCTCCTCACTCTGGTACTCCTCATCGTCAATGTCGTCCACAAACTCACCAATTCTGAGATCGGCATATTTACTAATCTCATTTGGTTCGTTGCTATGGATATCAAAATTGTTTTCTTTGAGGTACAGGATGGCTTCTGGGTCAAGATCCTCTTTGAATATTTCCCATCTCTTACATTCCTCCTCACAATGCACACACTCTGTCTCAATATCCTCAATTCTAAGATTCTGACTATCCTCCATCTTCTTTGTGTGTTCTGCATAACTCCTCATCCTCTCCAAAATAATTTCCTCTTCACGGAATAATTTTCTAAATTCACCTTTATTTATAATTTTCATTGTCTCCATCAGTTGATCCTCTCGTGCAATATCTCTTAGTGTTTCGTCGTTAGCAAAAGTAAACGTCATTTGTGGTGGACATGTTGAAATGTCATCAGGATCTTGATCCAGAAAACTCTTTTTCTTTCTCTTTTTTTTCTTTCTTGTTTTTTGTTCTTCCTCTGTATTAGTAGTCTTAGAACTATCACTATCATCACTGGACTTGGAGTCATCCACAGTTAACAGCTCATCATTAAACCGACTGGAATCAATCGGCACTAAACGCTTTAAACTTTTGGGGTCATGTTTATGACTCCCATGGCAACAAGTACATGATTCCTTTTTCCGGGTTGATCCAAGTCTACGCGTACTCACATATCCTCCAGGCAAACGCCTTTTTCCACGAATATTGACAGGAGTAAGCTCCTCTTCTGGTTCTATGTTTGTGGATTCAGAATCTGAAGGTTCATATGGCATTAACTCACACCAGCGATGCTGTTCTCCATGATGATTCATTCGTAAACAGGGTTCACAACAAATCACACGACATGTAGTACACATAAACTGGTGCTCTTCCTTGTTAGCCATGTGAGGACAGTTTGCGACTTGTTGTTTTTCCTTCTGAGTTTTGTCCGACACTTGGCGATTTGCCTTGATAATCTCATCCAAATCAATGTCTTCCACCTCATCTTTCTTTTTGCCTTTCTTTCCTTTTTTGTTTCGTCCTTTGGGTTCCACGTTTTCAGAATTTTCATCTTTCCTCATTAAGATGTTATTTTTAGGCATGTTTACGCTGTTAAATGGAGGATCTTGTAAACTTAAACACAGTGCTTCTTACCTGGAAAAAAATCAGATTTTGGTTTCAATAATAAATTAAATCTTTAAAAAAATCATCTCTGGAAGACTTATGGTATGTTTAAATAATTACTGATACAAACAACCATTTTCATAAATAAATGATTTTCATGGCTTATAACAGCAAAATATGACAATCATGTTGATTTTTTAATATGTACTTTGACATGTATAAGTACATGTACTGATTATAAACTCGACAAAATAAGAAGTTTTCATTGACAAAGATCCACTTGTTAACATAGATCTGTACATGTGCACTACTGACCTCATTATAAAGCAAACTAATATTTACATACTGACTTATATTAAAAAAATAATATTTTATAATTATTAAACAAATTAAAATATGCATAAGCAAATGTAAAAGAATCATGCATATAATTATCAATGTTCTAATTCTTAATTACCAATGTTACGAGCACATGGAAAAGTGTGCTACTAGTCAAACTCCAATTACTTTTCATTCATAGATACACGATACGTGTATGTGTACTTGGAGAGGAGGAATGAATTGAGAAAATTTGACCGAGAATCAGGCTCCGTACCCCTAGTGAAGTGTAGTGCTCTATCACTGAGCTACCCAGGCAAATATCCACAGTCCATTTAACCCTAACTTCTACATTCCTCCCTCCTTACACAGACTTTGACCTCCATGACATAAGTTCACAGGCCATGTCAGGACTTACTTATTCACACAACCTAAACAATGTCCTAAAACATTTGCCACTATACATAGTCCTGGAGTAATAGAATTTTTTAAGAAAGAAGGAATGAATAAAGAAATTATATTGCTGGCGACCTGCGACACCAGTATCACTTCAGGTGCTCTACCATTGAGCTACCCAGGCCAATATCCACAGTCAGACTGTCCATACAGCCTGAACTTCTAAATACGTATACAATCAAATCACAACAAGTATTATTATGTTGACTGTCTGATAATTTTTTCTGCCTTTTGCAGACCTTAAATTTTTTGTAATCTTCATGAAATCCACATCTTTGATAGATTCCAAATCAATTGCCTAAAGTTGGCAAATGGCTTACACATTAGAGCTTCCTTGTTGTAGATGGTGTCTTTGATAAATAAATTCCCGAAGTCCTATAAAAGCCTTTGTCACATGCAGTGATAAGAGTCACCAAGACAGCTGTGCAATTTCTAATTAAATAAAGTCCCTTATTGTGATTAAGATGCTTTGAATATTGTTTGAAAACAAGAGAAGAGGCTACATTACGTTATAATTAGCAATTCAACAAAAACTCCACTATTCAAGATAACAAAAATCACAAAAATTATCAAAGCGATAAGGAATCACATTCAATACATTGTTTTCTTTTGTTAATAAAGAACCTACTGACCTGATATCTATTTTTATCTCTGGGCTTTCCGTAAATTGTTTCATTTTTCACATCCGGAAGAAAATTTAATAATATATTGTCATGATGCGAACAAAAGGAGAAGTGTGCACTATAAAAGTTGACATGTCATACTATTCAAATCTTCATTCAATGTGTTGCTCCCAAAATACCTGATCTAGATTTAGATCTAAAGTTAGCATTGGTTAGGCCTACAACATATTCAACTTTTCAATATAAATTTTCAACTGGCTCTCTGATTTCGCAGTTTGTCTATTTGCATCTTTCCCACAATTACATAATTACATGTGTTACCTGGCGTAAAAATTCACCGCTTCTTTTTATGTGCAGAATTTTCCGTCTAAAAACAAGACCAGGCGTTCGGGACCTCAGCAACGTTGTCTCACAATCTCAGCCATGTTGCCGATCATTCGGAATCATCAAAACGTTTCTTTCTACGGAAGCACAGAAGAGCTTGAAAAAAAACTAAGGAACATAGTTTTTGACATCAATAATTATTTTTAAAATTTACTGATGAATATATACGATAGAACAACAAAGATCATTAGCTAGAGATTCCATACTATATAAAAGTCACAGTAACTAAGCTAGAGTATCCAAAAGGCTCGTAGCAACAGTTTCAAAAGTGGGTGGGGGTGGGGAGGGGGGGGGGCGGGGGGTCCCCAAACAATCTGACAATCAAAAAAAAAGGAGCAAATTTACTGTCCAAATCTTGGAATTTGCCAGTGCTCGACCTTACAACATCAAATAGTGGGGGGGGGGGGGCAACCAGCACTTAAAGGAAAAGTTGGTATAGCAAAATACTATACTCAGGAAAAAGTGTGTGTGTGTTGGGGGGGGGGGGGTCCCGCGTTCTTCCCGCTGTCCAAACTGTACAAAAAAATCAAAGTAATTTTCAGCTATGTATCCATACTACTCGAAAGTCACAGTAAACATCAGCTAAAGTATGATAAGATGAGATAAGATAATATTTTATTTAAAGTCGAGTAAGACAACAAGAAACATTAGCTCTGAAGAGCTATTTTCAGACTAAAGTATCCATACTACATGAAAGTCTTATAATATGTTGACGGTGCGACCGTTAGGGCGAGCGCAGATACCTTTCAGTTTTAATTTAGATCGGGCTCGTCAAACCGCACGTGATATTTGCTACGTCTAGACTCTGACGTCATATGACGTCGTATGTATGTTGCCACTCTCTACCATTCATGTGTCTGAGAGAGGAACGAACGACAACTCTGCATAGGAGATTGGTATGTTGCATTACCAAAACGAAGTCTGAACAGTGCTAATTTTAATCAAAAACGTTTAATCTACTATCTTTCTGCTATATATCCATTAAATGAAGGTAATTTTATATTTTGTTAAATTTTTGTTGCTACCGCGAGAATGTGGTTTGCGGCGAGATGCAATTCGCTAAGCATTATGGGACCACAGGTAACTGCGGAAATAAAATCACTTGGTGCGCAAAGTCCGAATTTTCTTTTCGCCCAAGCATTGCTTTAAAAGGTTGCAGTGACGCGCCGCTCGCTGCGCTCGCTATTAATTATCAGCTTTTAAAGAGTATATTCATAATTTAATGAAAGTCAAAATAAATCATAAAAATAGTTATAATAAATATATAAGCTTGACAAGAGTATCAATCTACTCGATAATCACAGTATATAACAAGAGTATCCATACCAAATAAAAGTCACAGTAATTATCAGCTAGCGTATCCATGTACATGAAAGTCTTAGTCAGTAATTATCATGTATCTAGAGTGTCCACTCTACATGAAAATCACAGCAGATCAAAGCAAGAGAATCCTTAATACACGAAAGTCAGAGTAAATATATAACATAGACTAGAGTATCCACTTCATAAGTCAAAGAAAATATCAACTAGACTAGAATATCAACTACATGAAAGTCAAAGAAAATATCAACTAGACTAGAATATCAGTCAACTACATGAAAGTTAGGACCTAAAGGAAATAATTATCAACTAGACGGTATCCACCATGTGAGAGTCAAAGTAAATATCAACTAGACTATAGTATCCACCATGTGAGAGTCAAAGTAAATATCAACTAGACTAGCTATAGATTATTCACTTAATGAAAGTCAAAAGACTAGAGTATCCACTATATGAGAGTCAAAGTAAATACCAACTACACTAGAGTATCCACTGCATGAAAGTCAAATAAAATTTCAACTAGACTAGCTATAGAGTATCCACTTCATGAAAGTCAAAAGACTAGAGGATCTACTATATGAAAGTCGAAGTAATATTTTAAAACTTGGCTAAGGTATCCACTATATGAAAGTCAAAGTAAATATATATCAACTAGACTAGAGAGTACACTACATGAAAGTAATTATCAACTAGACTCGTGTATCCACTACATGAAAGTCAAAGAAAATATGAACTAGACTAGCTATAGAGTATCCACTTCACGAAAGTCGAAAGACTAGAGTATCCACTACATGAAAATCAAAGTTAATATCAACCAGACTAGAGTAGCCACTACATACTACAAGAAAGTCGTAGTAATTATCAGCTAGATGTTTATACTACATGGAAGTCATAGTCATTTTCAGCTACAGTTTCCATACTACGTCATAGTAATTATCAGACAGAGTATCAATACTTCATATATATTGAAGTCAGTTTGTTATGATGAGCTTAAATACCCATACAGATGAAAGTTATAGCTATTATCAGATAGGGTATCAATACTTCCTGTATATGGAATCAGTTAGTTATGACTAGCTTAAATATCCATACAGATGAAAGTCATAGCTATTATCAGATAGAGTATCAATACTTCATGTATATGAAAGTCATTTAGTTATGATCAGCTAAAATATCCATACTACTTGAGAGTCGTAGCTAATATTAGCTAGATATTCATACTACATGAACATCATAATAAATATCAGCTGGCATATCTATACATAGAAAAGCCATACAACATGAAAGTTGCCAGGGTTACAGGATCCATATACTATATGACAGATAAAGTTAATCTTGCTTCATGATTTAAAGTCATATAGTGATTATCAGCTAATGTACCCATGCTTTATTAAGTGCCGAAAATGCAAATGTAAATATTAGTTAGAGTATCCATGCTATATGAAAGTCACCGCATATATATATATATATATATATATATATATATATATATATATATATATATATATATATATATATATATATATATATATATATATATATATATATAATGCGTGCCTTACCTTTTCTATCATTTGCAGTTACCTGTCAATATATTATGAAGCAAACAGTCTAAATTAAGTTTTGACTGTTTGGTGACAATGCAGAACGAACTTGTGTGACATCTCTTCTGATTTTTTTTTTAAATCTGATACTTCAGATACTCGGTTAAAAAATCTGTAATTGTAGTAGGAAAAAAATAATATAAACATTTTTCTAGTCTTGTTTATTTGAGTATAGAGGTTATAATAATGAAAAAGGTTATTGATACGATTTTAATAACTGATTAATCGGTCGGAATGTCTTGATACGATTAACCGACGGTTAACCGATTGGCAATTTGGTATTCGATTGCCATCCCTAATATATATATATATATATATATATATATATATATATATATATATATATATATATATATATATATATATATATATATATATATATATATATATATATAAGTATAGATGTGGGGGGGTGTGGGTGTAAAGCACTAAAAACAAAAAAAACCCAACAACACTGTATACCGTCGGATCTACTTAGTACATGTAGATACAAGGTCACGGATGGAAATTTTCGGGACGTCCTGTCCCTTCCTCGGGATATAGGAAAAGATTAAGAAGTCATGGATGAACAAAACAAATAAAAACAAAAACATCCAGCACTACCACTACGCTAGTAAACCCTATTTATTTACACTTTTACATTTTGAATTTTGATGTTGAAAACGTATAAATAGAAAAAGAACTTTTGGATCCAAAACATTAAGCAATCACTAAACCTCTGATAGCTCAACTGATTATGTCATGACAACTACCCTTCTGCTCCACCCCACCCCTTTTCCCTACACTGGACAAAGGCCGACGAGAAGTATGTCTTTATTATGTTGTTCTTTTATTAGTTAGATCCAGCTTATCTAAAGATCTTCATATTTCCTGTTATTAGTCAGCCCGTGGGCTGACTAGTTATCTTACGAAGAACTTCAAATGCGCTTACGTGTTCTGGAATTATGGGAGGTAGACTGGTACCCTGACATTGGTTAATCTAAATAGCGCAAGCGATTCTGGGAGATTGATTTCGTTTCGGTAAAATCAATATGGATTAAGCAACAAAATCCCTACTATATATCAATAAAATGTAAACACAGGTTTAATTAAACAGTAATAAATTTGTAAAAGTGTTTTATTTATTTTCAAATTCTACATTATTTCAAATGTCAAGTAAAACATTAAATTTAATCAGGTAAAATAAGAAAAGTCGATAGATTAAGATATAAAATAAAACGCAAAGTACAGGCTCTAACAAAGCTTACATGTTTATGATGTTACATGCATGATGCCTGTGTTGTTCAGTAAATATTTATTTTTTTATATTCTAAAAGTTACAACACTATTTTGCAATTGTCATATATTCATAATCTTAATAAGGGGGTTCCGTATGACTGTTAAGGATTTTTTGTCTGGGTGAAGTTGACCGAGACAATCTCTACCAGAGAGCACTTTGGCTAGTTTCACTAACCCATTAGAAAAGTTTGCAAAGCTCCTTCTGGAAGAAAATGACGACGTGAATACTACAACACCCTTTTTCCCTAAATAATAATAATGTAATAATAAAGTTTGAGTAAACAACTTTGACACGATTAGAGGGCGGATCCAGAGGGTTGGTGGTACCAGGAGGTTCAGTCTTGTGAAAGTCTAAAAAATCAACGAAAGTTGTCCAAAAAAAATAAATAAATAAATAAATTAGAAAATAGAAAATAGAATAGAAATAGAAAATTACAATAGAAAATTAATTGTAAAACGTGTGTAAATGGGATGCGAGGTTAGTGGAGGGGGTTTTGAAAGCTGCCTAAAAGTCTTTGTGGCAAACACGCCCCTTCTTTTTCATAAACCTGATATATATGAGCGGCTACTGACTTTTAATGAAATTATGCTTTTGTGTATTTGAACATAAATAATTAAACTTTTCGGGGTTTTTTTGTATTTAATTCACAAAATAATGCAAGAATCTGCATGCATGGGGTCGATCGTTTTAACCCCAAACTCTCCGCACCCATGCTGAAAAACTAAAGGATCAACTGGACAAATCGGCTTAAGATAATGCTGAAATAATTTTTTCTAATACAAAATTTCGGTTTCCTAATTAAAGCTTTTAAACATTATCACTAAAAAGGAAAAATTCACTGGCTGACTCTCTATGCTTTTTTTAAAAAGCTAAACTTGTACAGATAAAGTTCCAGGTTAGGGCTTGCCTATATACTGATGTTGACAAATTGCAACTTTCACTATCCCAGGTTGGTTGGTTGTTTTGTTTGTATGCGTGCTTGGCGTCACTTCAGTTCGAGATTTTGTCACTCATATTAGGATGCCACCAATTGTGTACTCGGCACTTACGGCCATTGGGTAGTGAGGGGACTGTGACTCGGGATCGCGACCTCGATCAGTTTATACAGACTCATCCGAAGAACCGGTCTCTATGTCCCACAGTTGATTCGACCTCACTACGTAAGGATAAACTCCAAGCTACGCATCTCTAATCACTGCGCAACACAGACGACGCAAAGCGTTAAATTATTTCTCTATCAAGATTTTTGGATGCCGCTTCTGTTTATCCACATAAAAGGATTACGAGTTTTCCAGTCTTTATCGAGTGCTCCATGTTTCTATTCTGTATGTGCAAAATGTTCTTGTAAATGTTTTCCTACTCATCACTGATCGAGCGTCAACACTGTATTTCATTCTATTCAGAATGATTATTTATAGTCTCTAAGTCTATTCACAATGATTATTTTCACAATTTCTTTCTTGAAAGCTAGTGATTCTTTGCTTTCGAGTTCAGTGGAACACGTCGATCTTGCAAGATAAAGACGAAGCAGAGATTGCCCGTACGAAACTCTTAACCGTTTTCCGCCTGGAGTCCGGGCGGACTGAGACGGATTCCGGTTAAGTGCTAGGTGGACTAAGCCGTACTAAAGGCGGACATGGAAAACGTCTTAGCTTTAACCGTTTTCCGCCTCATATCTTAGGTGGATTCCACCTTAAATCTGAGGCGTATTTTTGTTAGACGTTTTCCGGCTTAGCTCTTAGACGGATTCTGCATTAATCTTTAAATTATGAACAGTTTAAATCATGACCACATGTTTCATTGCTCTAGATGACCTTGTTTTCTAAAGGCACTAATTGGGGAGATATTCGAAAAAAAATAGTCAAACATGGCTTTTAATCCAGTTATTAGACTTTGAATATTAGGCTTTTTATTACATTGAAGATTGCGTTTCCTGGAGGAGTAATTATTTGCAGCCATATTGTATATCAGATGTACGTTTCTAATGCACTCCTGCTTGACCACCCTCTACAGGGGGCGGAAGTTTTCAGGCAGAGCCTCTCTTTGGATGCATTGGTCAGTTTGAATGCAGATTTTGAAAGTGATGACTGTTGGTCAATTTGGTTGATGAATCTTTATATCTTATTCAGTTTAAAAAGGAACTCAGGCAAGATGTATGCCTGTAAATTACTATTCTGAAGATGATTTGTTATGTGTTTTTGGAAAAAGGAGTGATAAAATACAACTTTTGGTGTTATTCTTAACTAAGCTTTGAAGTGAAGCAAATTATGCTCGGTGAACATGCTGAATGGACAAAGAAGGACTTCTAAACACTGTACAGGAATACATGTAACTGTGAAAACAATGGTAAGTTAAAATTTTTAGTGGTGTTTTTTCTTTTCTCTCTTTTTTTGAATTCGTACAGCCAAAATATGTACACACCACTCTCCACCATTACTTCCGATAATTAATTCCAATTGGAATTAATAGCATTGAGGCCCTATATTCACATTATACTCTACACTAACCCAGATGTTAAAAAAAGTTTGCGCATAAAATTTCAGGCGCCATTTCCTTTTGCCTAATGTAGGGTAGCCTCACCCCCCCCCCCCCCCCCCTGTTTTCAATGTTATGAGTATATCCTTTTAGATTAAAATATTAAAAAGTACAAAGATAAAGGATAAAAAAATTACTAATCCATTTGTCAATTATTAATCAACATGTACTTTTGTGTAATTTTCCACTTTGCGTATGTGTTTTCCGGAAATACGATTTCCTTTTAAAATTAGCGACCTGTAGTTACTTCCAGTTTTAAAATCACGATATGATATGTGTAAATAGCACTGGTTTAACCAGTGGTTTATTAGTGGAATGGTGACACAGACACCCTTCTAAAAGTGTAGTTCTCTGCTCAGTTGGGATTAGGAGTCAGGTTCTGAGATGTAAGTCATCATTTAAAATATTAATATATACATCATGTACATGGAATTCTTCTTTTTTTTTTTGATGAAATTCTTAAAATACATTTTGGGGGTGAAATTTGAACAAGTTTTTTTAATTTATTTTTTCATCCATATTGAAGTGTACCATTCCTCCTAACGTTGATGCATCTACACGATAGTTTTCCTAATTATTCAATAAGCAGCTGCAAATGTACATTTCAAAACATACATGGATATGAGTATATTCATTTAAGTTAGATCTACATATTTCATGAGCAGTTATTGAATATACATGTAAATTAAAAGTGTTTGTAGAATGGGGTCTTACGTTATTACCTTTTACAAATATATGAAGATTATGAAAAGTAATTGAATAAGAGATTAAAAACCTATTTAAGTCAATTTTAAAACTGTAGATATTAGGATTTTCTGCAGTGCAGTGTTATACATTTCAGCACTTCGAGCTTTTTAAGTCCTCAGCAATTTTGGCCGATTAAGGTAAAATGAGGACTGCAGCAACTGCAGCAAGTCAGGATGAAGGCCAGAAGTCACTGTCCATCCACCCTTAGGAGTAAACTCGCAACGCTGCTGAGACTTCTCATTTGAGAGCTTGCTGAAGATTCATGGGAAAAAGGAATGCAGTCTAACACCTGTGTTTCATTCAACTGTATTGGAGGTTATGAGAGGTAAGAATACATAAAGACATCAGACGTCTGATAAATATATGAAAAATTATTCTTATATTTTGTAAGTTTTAGTGTTGAGAGAAATTAGACAAGACTGTTTGCATCCTGATCTGTAATACAGAATAGAATGCCATAAAAGAGTCATTTTATTGAAAAATGTTGAAGAGTTGTTTTAAAACAAAAAATTCATCTCAGTTTGTATTTTCTTTATAGACTTCAGCATGTGGTGACTGAGTGTGAAGAATGGCAAAGGAAAGCTTGAATCATGGAAAAGATAAGTTATTCCAGATAACTTAGGAAGAAGAACAATAAAAATGACACACTCTTTCCTTGCAGACAGAAAGAATTTTGTGAAAATAATCAACCAGTGGTAAATTAACAGCTAATTGGTTTGTTGAATTGACTTTGAAACAATGGTTTTGTCTTTCTTTTTTTATTTGTTAATTCAACTGTGACAGTCACATTATTATGTAGATGTATGAAGAAAAATCAAGTTTTGGTACAATATTTTTTATCTTTTTATTTCATGTGAATTTAAGGCAAGGCATAACATTTTCAAATGTAAAATCTTTTTAGTCATTGAATTTTAAAGAACTTGTAAATAAATGATTTATAATTTGTATAATTTCATTTTTTTTTTAATTGTTAAGTTTGTAAAAGTCTGAAACAACAATAGCTGATACACTGTGATAGGCAGATTATGTAACCATTAATGCAAAATCCCTTTAACCATTAAGGCGGAATACGCCTTGCTAGTAAGGCAGAATACGCCTATCTTAAGTAAGGCGGAATATGCCTTGCTAGTAAGCGGAATACGCCTATCCTAAGTAAGGCGGAATACGCCTTGCCATTAATGTGGAATACGCCTTGCAGGTAAGGCGGAATATGCCTTGAAACTAATCCATATTAGGAAAGGCGGAATACGCCTTAACTCATTTAAATATTTCGAGCCCTATTCCGCCCTGATTCCACCCGGACTCCGTCTAATAGTCTTATTAAGTTCTTTATAGATAAAGGCGGATTCCGTCTTTTGATTTCCGCCTAAGGTCAGGGCGTAAATTTTCGTACAGGTGGTAAGAGAGTGTCCACAGTACGTTATATATACACGTACTAGTATATCCGATGCCTATGCATTCCCTTCTCGTCTCAATATAGCTTCTGTTCTGTTTCCAGATCGTCATCTTCGTTTTGATCCTAATGGTTTGTTTAGGAAATTTTTAAAGTCTTAGACTTATGTGTTCTCCTGTCAAGATTTATTATTCACCTAAAATTCTTAAATTGTGGATTGCAGGTTTCGTCAAGGTCTTTGATATTTTGGTGCTCTTGCACTCTTTCCAACTTACTATTCACTCTTTTCAGCTTTTGGATTCTTCTTGAAGCTCATGTTTAACGATACGCAACTTTCCTTCCTGATCCTGTTGATTGCTTCCCACGTCTCTAGCCTTTATCTCATTGAGCATTTTAAATTGCATTAAAACTTTTCACAGATTGAAACACGCTTCTTTAGTGTGTTCTTTAACTTTTCTTCATTTTCCATTAATTCCTGGAATACATGAGGCCTATTATACTGCAAGTAACTGTGTAACTGTGACCATGCTGTACTTCTTTATGCATCTTGTACTTCGGTTTCTTACGATGGCCGATAACGGTCGTCAATTTACACTAACGTTATGTGTGTAACATGTCCAGCATTTTCAATTAAAACTCACTGACACATTACACCTAAAACGAAAAGTGTACAAAGTGTACAGTGTCAAAGCAAATTCCATGTACACTCTACACCAACGTTTTACGTGTAAAATGTCAGTAAAACTTTCATGTACACTCTACACCTAAAGGTGATATCAAGATTCAAAACAGATCCAATGTTTCTTTATCGTGCTGCTCCCTCAAAGTGCCTCTTGATGTTCACATAAACCTGAAGTAATTTTTATTTATATTTTCGTTATAAGGAAATGGCTAAATAAATGCGTCTGTCCAGTAGAAGATATCAAACAGTTCATATAGTTCTGGAAGTGAAAAATCTTGTTTCTAGTAAATATGGATGAAAGGTTATAATACATTTCAAAATATATAAAGTGAATCATTTTCTTTTACTTAGCGGTAATATTTACAATCATTTTCACACAATGTGAAATGAAAACAAGAATTGTTTCATATTGTGTGAAAATTATCACTTTCCATTTTTTGACTGGAAAATTTAAATGCTGATGTACCTCTCCTACTGGCAGACTGATCCGTTTTCCAAGCTGTGTCCTAAATAGCATTTTCGATAGTTATTATCATGATCTGAATAAGTACCTGTAATTTAATTGATGACCATTTTAAACCTTTCATAAAATACTAATTTTGCTCTTTACTGATTATTTACCGAGGAACTTAATTTGCCAGCATTTCCTCAGGCCCCAAAACCATAAAATGAGAATAGACTTAAATTAAAATTTTGAATTTTTTTTTAAAAATATTGTTGCTTAAAAATTTGCAATTTTATATAACATTTAAACTGAAATATATGATGAAAATTTGGTTTCAATATCAAAATTATTTCAAAAGTTATATTAGTTTGAAATTTTGACTTAAATCTATTCGCAGTTTATGGTCTTGGTGCCAGATCTATGTGAACTTCAAGAGGCACCTTGCGGGAGCAACACAAAGAAACACGTCTGGTTCTGTGTTGAATCTTGATTTCACCTTTAGATGTAGAGTGTACCTGAAAGTTTTTCTGACACTTTACACACATAACTTTGGTGTAGAGTGTACACGGAATTTGCTTTGACACTGTACACTTTGTACACTTTTCCTTTTAGGTGTAATGTGTCAGTGAGTTTTCAGTGACAATGCTGTAGATGTTACACACATAACGTTAGTGTGAATTGTCGGCCGCTATCGGCCATCGTAGTTTCTAGTATGTGGTGCTAGCTGACGAGTTCCTCCTGTCCATTTTTTTTTTGTTCAGCTTTAACATCAGATACACCCTGAACTGGGTAGTGGTCTGAGTTTCACTTTCACCTTCTCAAGTTCACAGAACTAATCTATCAGTATATTTTATGCCCCCGTAATCAAAGAATCGGGAGCATATAGAGTTTGCTCTCTACGTCCGCCTGTCTGTCTGTTTGTCCGCAAAAACTTTAACTTTGCCCATATCTTTTGATTGGTTGGAGCTATGGCTTTCATATTTCACGTGCACTGGTATTCCTTGTGAGAAGACCTTTCCATTGGGTACTAACAATTGTGACCCTTTGACCTTGTCCTAGTTTTGAAAAACTTTAACCATGGTCATAATTTTAAAACGGTTAGTACTTGGGCTTTCAAATTCATATTTCACAGGTGTATTTCTTGCGACAAGACCTTCCCTTGGGTACTAACAATTTTGACCTTGACTTCGGAGTTTGACCTTCTTTAGAAATTTTAACTGGCCATAACTATTGAATGGTTGGTGCTAAGGCCTTTATATTTCACACGTATACTACTTGTGACGAGACCTTCCCTTTGGAACCATTGATTTTGACCTTAACCTTGGAGTTTGACCTACCTTTGAAAAACTTTAACCTTATTCATAACTTTTGAATGCTTGATGCTAGGTCATTCATATTTCACAGGTGTGTGCCTTGTGACGAGACCTTTCTTTGGGTATCATCATGTTTGATCTCTTGACCTTGGAAAATGACTTGCACTTGGGAAACTTTAACCTTCGACATGAGCATCATGCAGTGTTTCACAAACAGATCATTCTGTAACACATGCTATAGATACTGTAAACGTACTTTTTTCTATGGGTTCATATTATTTCTGTTCAATCCATGGGTATAAAATTACACGGATTTGTTGATTGCCATTTTATGTCTCAGATGCACTTTAAATTATACGCTGTGACAAATTTCCGCGGACACTATATGCATGAACATCGAGGTGCTATAGGTAGTATGAAGATTGATTAATTGTTTGTTGTTTAACGTCCCTCCCGAGAATTTTTCACTCATATGGAGACGCCACCACTTGCCGGTGGAGGGCTACAAATTTCGACCTATACTCGGCACTTAGGGCCACTAACCAGTGAGGGATCTTTTTCGTGCCAGCACCTACTGCGACACAGGACCTCGGTTTATACGGTCTCATCCGAAGGACCGGTCTCCACGTCCCGCAGTGGGATTCGAACCCGCGACGTAAGAAGAAAAAAACACCCAAACCAAGACCGTTGAAATGGAATATTTTATTGTTATATCATATTTACAATCCCACAAAGTACCGGTGATACTTGATGAAAGACGACAAATATATATAGGTATGGTAAATATAGTTTGTGTATATATACAGAGTAATGAACATGGAGTACCGATGTCTATAATACATCTACTCACTACAAATAATTGCACGACACTACCCATCCGTATGATAAAACAATGAGATCGATTCAATTGTTAAATTTCAAAAATATTGAACTGAAAACTTTAAATACACAAAAAAAAAAAAAAAAAAAAAAAAAAAAAAAAAAAAAAAAACTTACGTCTATAAGACAAAAATTTCCCATTTCCCCAACAAGCATCTAAGTTGTAATATGTCACAAAAAATCTTATAAATGTATTTCTATTAAAATAGATTCGATTACATTATAACAATAATATTTTAGAAGAAAGTACTAGTATATTTATTAAACAAAGAATTAAAGAGTTGTCAAAATTTATCTTATATAGTCTAATGATTTTTCTGTGAAAAAGGCCACATAAGTAAAATACAGATTATCTTTGTATATTGTCTCAAGATCCGTGCAAAAGGTCGTGTAATACGATTAATTAATTACTCTTTGTATGATCTGCTGTAAAAATACATGAGGCAATTCTATTTTTTCTATTCAGAAATTTTGTCGAGTCCGAAGAAGCCAATACTAAGTCTTGACCTGGAAAAAGGTGCCGTACGGTAAAAAGAAAAAAAAAAATCAAAATATAAACATCACATACACGGAACCTCTTTGGAGAGACACAAATTTCAATAAGCACGCATCATAGCACACATCATGTAAGTTAGTATATGATTATATATAAACTTTATATAATAAAGTATAAGGTGTAACCAACTATTAGGTCAAATAATCCATAAAAATTCAAAGCACTGCATCATCAACATTAAATAAAATACAACCTGAGATTTCATCTGACAAGAACTTGCACTGATTTCCAGCTGTGAGATGATAATTGTTATGTATTGATAAATTACAATGAATAATCAAAATCATATAACAAATTGAAAAATGCATGGAAAGAGAAGTTTGTAGATTATCAATAGCCACGAAAGAGAGAGAGAAAAAAGAGAGAGATAGGGGGTGTCACACAGGCAGAAAACATAATGATGATTACACATGACTTTCAGTACAACTGGGCACATTTATACACAAAGCAACATCTTCATTTATCTTCAAAGTGAAAGTATATTTTGCAAAGCTGATATTATACTGATGTCTTTACTCATTCAATAACTGGTCACATGAATTGACCAGAAATAGGAAAGACATTTTGGAATATGCAGCGGAATTAACTTCTATGTGTTATTGTACATCTGATAAACAGCAGCAAGAAGCACTGAAAAGTACACCTATGACGTCAATATGGCGTCAACATGCGCAATGTGACAATCAGGCATGTGACTTAGTCGACAAATCGAGAGCAGGCTTTCTTCCACTTGCACTGAGTACACCACTGGTCCCTATTTTCCATGCCGTATACCTTTCGACATTTCCGGACTTCGCTGCGGGGCTTCTTATGAAATCCACCCGTTTTTGGAGATACGGAGTAGAGATGTGATTTCGGAGACTGTGCTTGATGTTGATGTAACCGCTCTTGCGGTGTTGGTTTGGTCACTCGGATTGGAGGCGAAAGCTAAAAATGAATAATATTTAAAATATATTTTGACTACTAATTCACATGTTGTGAATTTCAATGTAATGGAATATGAAAATATCTAGCAGAATCACACAAATGTTCGATTATCCATGTATATACTAGTAAGCTAGGAACTCTCAATATAGTACTCACCGAGTGCATGGGAAATGATGAAGCATGCGCACTACTCTGCCAGGACATTGATCTCTTCATTTGGGGAGGGTTGGAAAAAGAGATTGGTGTTAATCCTTGATGAAAGAAACCGCCAGAGGGCACTGAGGAAGCCTGTGATTTAATGCTGTGGTCCTGGAAAGACGGAACGTTGGGAGTAGTTAGTAATTCATGATTTTGACATACTAGTAAATAGAGATAGAATCTGTTTAATTTACGACATAATAGAGACCTTTTTCTGATAGTCGTGGTCTGGTACAGGAATGGCGGGAGACAGGTGACCGTGGACTTCCGGTGGTGATGATGTGCACATCTGAGAGAATTTCTGGGTGACGTTATCCACATTGACCTCGATTTCCGTGTAATAAAACTCCTCCTCACCGTCCGATCGACTATCATCTGATTCATTGCAACTGTTAACAGAAAGATGAGCTTGTTGAATATTCTTTCCATTTTGTACATGGTCGTAGGAACAGGAGGGGGGGGGGGGCACGGGGGGGTGCCCCCCAATAATTTTGCCGATATATAGATTACTATAGAAAACAGAGCTACTATATGCTTGTGCCCCCTCAATAAAAACTTCTGATGACCTTTTTTTTTGCTTGTCAAGGAATTTTTGGTTGATAGTGCCCCCTCAACTGAAAATGTATGGTTGTGCCCCCCCCCCCAACTGAAATTGCTTCCTACGGGCCCGTTGTAAATTATCAAACCAACCAAACTCAACCAAAACGGTTGTCACTAATTTCAAGTAAATTAATAGCGAGCGCAGCGAGCGGCGCGAAGCGCCGCTCGTCACTGCGAGCTCTAACGACAACGCCTGGGCGAAGAGAAAATTCGGACTACTGCACATTCATTCAATAGAATTTTTTTCCGCAGTAATTCTGACCCACAATGCATCGCTTCTTGTTCTCGCTGCTAACTTCGTTCACGCGGTGACAACAACTAAAATTTCACACAAAATTAACTCACCTTAATTTAATGGATATTGCATGCAGATAGTAGATTAAACGTTCTTTGTTAAAATATTTGCACTTTTTAAACTTTGTTTATGGAAATGCAGCTAACATACGACGTCATGTGACGTCACAGTCTGTCTCGTGCGGTTTGAAGAGGCGGATCATAATAATGAAGTGAACACTGCGCTCGCCCCAACGGTCGCACCGTCAACATATTATACTTTTAAATTAAAAGTTTTAAAACGATCTCCAACTTATAAATCCTGCTTTCAGAATATTGTTAATCTGGCAAAATGTATCTATTTAATATTGCATTCTCATCGTTTTTAAAGTGTAATCACGTGGTATTTCTGAAGGTGTATCTCTATGTTTTTAAAATCTTACCCAAGGTGAGCTAACCGTACGTGCTTCTCAATACTAGAACACGTGTCTGTCACCTGGCCACATCCAGGAAACGTGCACTGGTACCTCAGTCGTCTGTTTGTCTGTAAGTAGTTAGGGTATGGCATTAAATTATAAAGAAAACTGTAGACATTTATATCTTGTTTGTATATGTATACATTGTTTCAAGGTATACATGTTTTACATACGTACAATCATCATTATGTGGTATAAATTTAATAATTGAATGACTACGGTACATTTTACTTTCATTTAATCAAGATCCCAGACAACAAATCCTCGTGTTATATATAACTTATGAATGAACAGGAATGCAACGTCACTCCAAACGGATTTCGGACTCACGAACCCGGATGAGTAAACCAAAAACGCCGGCCGGGTTATTATACCACGTGTATGTTGTAACACGTCTTAAGGGGGGTTCACCGATTTTAAGTACGTAATAAATATTAATTTCTGATATCGATAATGCAATGAGAATTATGCCATGAAGTTAGCCATGTTCGCGGCAAAGGCTTGCCTACATAATAATTAATGCCGTCACGTAAGGTTACACTGTGGGGGCTTCGCTATAGTCAGATTGCTCTGTATATAATACACCTGGACATTATACAGGGGATCTGTCATCTAAAAACAAGGCCGACCCGCGACCCCGAAATGTCAGCGCATGTACAGGCAGCCTTAAAATAAACCATGATGTTACTCAAATTAGCATGTTGTACTTGACGATAGGGATAATTAATTTTACCTTACAAATGAAAATATAAACATGACTGTTATATTTATATTTCCATTTAGTATATTTCAAATTTACATACATCGATAAGCCTAGAGCAATACATATATTATAATTAATGAAATAATTGGCTACATTAGTATTAGATATAAGATTCCCTAAATAATGCGACGTTAAAAAAATTATTCCCATTCCCTCTTCACATGATATAAATATTGTGGACAGTAACTGTCAGTTTTCTTTGTAAATATGACAAGTGAACGAGGAATTTCTTTACTGAGCCTCGAAGTTTCCCCCAAACAGTGGGGGCCCCATGACGTCCCACCAGTACAGAACTTAATAGGAATATTGATCAGAGAACGCCAAGAATTTTTGATTAAATGTTTATATTTACCAAAAATTTGGTTTTAAAAATTCATTCTCTTGTATATGTTGTTAAAACACTTCACGCATGACTAGTGACGAATGAATATACACCAAGGTATACCTGAGTGTTTATTAGGTCACTATATGCTGGGATAAAAATAGAACAGCTCATTGTGAAATCAGCTGATAGTTCCTAGATCTAGGTCAAATCTTACAGAGCAGCCCTTCTGGTCTTTGTTCGCTGCCTAACCACGGTGTTCAACAGTGATCAGGGTTATGTATAAATTTCGCCTTTAGCCGAATATGAAAACGGAGCATTGATTAATACTGATTTATAAAAAAAAAATGTCAAGGTGGGGGGATAACAGAATGAGGATCAATCCCGGGGTGGGGTGCGGTTTGTGCAGTGAAGAGTGTCACTGAGGCAGCCCTAACTTTAATGTATCCTATTCATATATGTCTTCAAATAATATATATACTATGCGAACTGCTTTTCGAACGTACTTTACATTGTATCGTAAAAAGTCCCTGCAGTATTTTAATTAATCCTGGGTAAAGTCATATTTTCCAAAGCTTTACGCATATATTTTATTAAATTTTATACATAAATGAATAAAATACGTATGAAACTCATATAAATATGTCTAATAATTTTTTTTACCAAAACCAGAGACAAATTCCGGGGGGGGGGGGGGGTTAACGTTTTAAACATTATATATGATAACTTTGTCATATATTCCATCCGAAAACCGGTGCCCTATAACAACACAATCCTAGAACTCAATGAGTCGTGGGTGTCCCTCCAGTTCCCGTGGGTCTAAGGGACGATTTCGTCTGTTCAATCCCAAGTTCTGTTGCATTTGTATATATTAACACAACTTTTGAATCTCTCTCTCATATATGCTGTACTATGGCCCCTGGGTGCCCTTTACCATATGTATAACCAGTGTAACCCTATATATATATATATATATACCTGTCGTTTTCGCTTATGCTCCACTGTGTCCACATCAATATTTTCTTCGTCAAAATCTATCTCAATTTCATCGTCTTTGTTGTAAGAGCCCACCGTGAAGCCACCAGAGGACTGAACAGGTGCGCTCTCGCTGAGATGTAAAGAGGGTGGGGAGGGGTCGCTCCGCTCAGAGTGGAATCCACTGCTGTTAGCACTGCTTGAGAGGGCACTGAATTTGAAACTATTATCTGAAAATTAGAAATACTTTGTAAATTGCTCTCTTGGAATTTCTCGGGTAGATCCCAGGGATTATTTTAGATGTCGGGACAATTGACTGCATAGGCGTGTGTCTGGGGGTCATCATTTGTAGACTTTTACCTGTAAGAGATCCCTGAAACTGTGGAGACGCTGGACTACATGAAAGACTGGTCAGCACCATCGCCGCAATCGTCTCGTCCATCATTTCCACGTCTCCACTTCTGACGTCATCTTCCTCTTGGTCTGATGACGACCGCCGGTATCGTCTGCAATTTAAAGAAGTGTACAGCTGCATGTCGGTTCTAAATTTTGATCCGATAAACGCCAAAGGCCTCTAATATATAAGAAGTCGCTAAATTAGTCCCCCGGAACGTTAATAAAAGTTGTGCTTTACCAGGGCAAGTCTAGAGAGGAGGAGTTGGGGTTCGGGGATCTGTGCTAATCGTGAAATATACATCCAGAATCCTTAAGAGGAAACACCACCGTGTTTAGGGGGGGGGGGGGGAAATCTAGGCACAAGGATTATAATTTTTTAAAGATATTTATACTTACAAAGCTGCTAGAAGAACTTTTCGTAAATTGTACCCAAGGACTCTGTGTCTTGTGCGTTTTCGTGACCAATTTTTTATTAAACGGTGAATTAATCTTGATTTGTATGACATTATTTTCGTTTCAAATAAACCTTATTTGGCTCAATAAGAATGAAAAAGAGATAACTAAATTAAGTTTGGTAAGCTTGGTTTTTGAAAGTACGTGATATTGCACAGTCACTTTGTAATTTTTTTTAACCTGTAGAGCATTGTCTATTTTTAGAAATAACGCAAGTCTTATGGAACAATTATTTAAAAGCCCTGTATGAAGCTGTCAATGACCAATATTCAATATCTTAAAAAAGCAGCAGCTAATGCCCTTTTCCCATACCTGAATGATGCAATTTTAGAATTAAAAAAAAAATAATCGGGTATCGATCGACTTTGAACTTTTGCTTTAAAAGTCGACCGTTGATTCGTTTTGAGGTATGCTTAAGTAGAGAGGTTAAGCACTACTGACCATCCCTAATCCATATCATGTGGCCTTGTTTACAAAATATTCTCGGACCGTAAACAATGTAATACTGAGTCGTAATAAACTGACAGCAGAGAAAACTGTTTTCTTGTTCGATTTTTGAAAAATAAAAATATATATCAGCATTTTAAATCAAATATAATTAATCATTTTTTTTTATAATTACTGTAACAAATTAAAATTAATTGATTTATGATTAGACGACCAATCGATAATATAATGGTCAAATAGAAACAAAATTAAGTCATTAGAAATTCTTCAACATATAACTTAAATATTTTTCTGGAGTACGTTAGAGTATACTCACTGAGCGCTGACATTGGGTACGTCGATTACGTGAGATACGGGTCGTTTTCTGGGCTCGTTCACGGAGATGTCCGCCAGCTTGGAATAATCCGTGTCTTGGTCCACAAGTCGTGCTGATTTCCGGCTTGGTAAAAGACGAATGTCATCCGGTCGAACCTCAAGATCCATCCCCTCTCCATTTTGAAGTCTGACGTTCACGATGACGTTGTCGCTGTCTGTATCGTGTTGAACGACTACCCCGGCAACCTCTCGTCCGTGCATAGTCAAAAACACTTTCTGGCCATGTTTCAAGCGGAAGGAATTGATCGAGTGAAACCCTTGTCCAATTATATGCCGTGAATATACACTTTTCTGAAATCCGTCATCGAATACAACAGTGTATTTCGCCTCTTCGGCGATGCTCGGCTCGCCCGAGTGGTCTGTAATTACCCCTGGATAAAATCTACCATCTTTCCACAGGGCACAGATTTTCGTACCAACAATAGACCTCTTTGCAAGTCGACGATTTCCAGACATCTTAGTTTATTTGGTTGTTCATATTTGGTATAATCATATCACAGTATAAAATTTAATCCTGTTTGTATGAATCTGCTAAAACGGTCGCTGAATAGGGCTGAGATGGGTCACAATATGCCGGTATTTTGCGCCGGTTTGTTTTGGTAGCTTTGAGAGGCGGAGCTTTCGCTCTGGTATCAACAAAACCTCGTGACATCTTTCTCCGCATTGATTGGTAGATTTTAGCACACCTCCAGGATTTCGTTAGCTGGCTAAAAAAATATCCAAGGTGAAGGTTATCGAAAGAATTTCAGCAACATAAATAAACCTTATCATTTAGCTAGGTGTGTTTGAGTGTGAATATTGCATTTCCCAGTGACAAATACTATCAAAATAAACCATTTCAAACATAAGATTTTGTAAACTTTGGTCAATATAAGCTAGGGGCTGTGTTGCATTCTCAACAGGGAACTGTCAATCATTTTCGCCGCTTCGTGTTGATTTCCTTCCAATAAGTAATTTCACCCCCTCTAAGGGAAATAAAATATTGACAATTTGTTTCATAAAGTAGCTCATGCGAGGCTATTTCATGACTGTAATTTGATTCCATTAGTGATAAAATATCAAAAGAAATTACAAAGGCACGGTTCACGCCTTTCCATTTTGTCGATATCACGTGCATTGCTTGATGTTTTTGAGGGAGATGGAAGGAACAGCTTTGTTTATCTACTTCAAGGGAAAAATCGGTCAACCACGTGACAACTGTCAAAAATCTGTAAGCATATCCCACAGTGCAGTGCGAACAATGTCGACGTACGATGTGGAGGAAACAAACGATTTACACGATTGTTAAATTTATTTTTCTCTTGCATATTGTGTATTATTTGGACAGAAGTGTAATTGCATCTACAGTTGATTACGTCGGTACAAGCAAATTCATTTCTAATCACTGTCGCCAGTAACGACTTGGAATGTTTTGATGAGCTTTATTTTAAACATTAAACTAGTGCTAGCAAACAGATATTTCGAATTTCCTCTACAAGTATCCAAATCTCCCTTTTACCATTTGTTTACATTACAGATTATATCTTGTGCAGAAATTGTGGACATGAGGTCGTGCACCCATCTCATTTAATTCAGATACCTAGCAAGTTAGCGCACAGACAGAGAAACGACACAATTGGGGGCCAGAATGGAACTCTCATACAGTTGTTCAAAAACCCAGATGGTATGCAGTTCCTCATAACTTTCAGTTTAGTCTATTGATTCTGGCATCAGTCAAAACAGTTGTGTAGTGCAGACATCATTCTAGTAAAGGAGTGCTTCACATGGTTCCCCCACCCAACCCAACCCCCTTATAAAAAAAAGGATGAATAAAACTTTGTAACATCTACATTAAGATTTCAAAAGTATCAGGGTTATGCATTTTAAACCAAGTTCAAATCATATGTAATAATACAACCCATTAAAACTTAAAACAGATAAATATGATTTTTATTTTTTTGGTTGAAGAAAAAAATTGCCCCTCTTCCCTTCCAGATCAGCCCCTTCCATGGACTATAGTAAGGGCAATATTAAGATTGAACTACATGATAACAATTCATGTAGAGGTTGAATTAAGATTTTTATCTATTAGCCAAAATCAACTCAATTCATTTAAAATTAATTTAAAATTATCCATCATTTCATATTGAGACATTATGGACTTTGGATCCCAGATGGGCAGGGTAAGATGCAAGACCAATTCTAATCAATAGAAATATAGACTTCAAACTTAAACACACTAGCAATGAAAGGTTCAAAGCATCCTAATTTTGACAAGGATATACTGTAACAGCTAGTCATTGTGATATGAATTGCCATTATGAATGGATAGGAAACCCTTGCCTTGTGGCTATGTTAGAAAAATACCTAGTCATCTGCATTTTATTTGCTATACAGATAAAAATTCTTAACAAACCTTATCTTCTTGTGAACAAACTGTGCATCAACTAAAATTCATTAATAATTAAATTGCCATTTTGGGCATAAAAATAGTCTATCTTTTGATACACCCCAGTGTGGATTATTCTTCTCTGTTTTGTTTTTTTTTTGTTTTTGTTTTTGTTGCCTTCTACATGTATTTTGTTATGATTATATTCTCACCATTTTCACTCCCCTTTTGATTTACAGGTGTATATTTTGAAGTAATCACAACTGTTAAAGCAAATGTTACAGAAACTTCTCAGGTAAGAGACAGGATCACAAGTAAGACTAGCAGTGAATTGATTTTAAGTACTTTCAAACTGAGTCCCTCCCAGGGGAGTGAAACCCTAGACCAGGGTACACGAATTTCACAATTTTGATGGAGAGAACATTTATCATCATCAACATGCATATAGTTTAATCTGCTAGATGCCCAAAAGTATAGAAGAGATCACTTATAAACATTGATTTCATTTTGGAAATCGGGGTGAATTTTTTAGGCAAGATTTTAGTGAGTAGATATAAACGTTTTATTTAAAGACTAAATTCAATTTTTCAATTTGTTTTAAGTATTTAGAGCAAAGTTCTGATTATTGAAAGGTGTATGAAATTTTTCTGCAGAAAAATTCTCTTGGCAAAAATTATTTTTGTTAAAAAAAAAATGTAAGGATGTCTTGGTATTTGAACCCAAGCAATAAAAATCCCGACAATCTGTCTTTACACTCCTAGATTCCAATATGTAAACCACCATACAAGACAGATCATTAGCATTTAAATCTTTTTTTTGATAAGACCCTTGAATAACTGGACTTCAAATATTTCTCCGAAAGATACAAATTTTGTGTCATTAAGTTTTTTTTAAGATAGAGTAAGTCCTTGCTCCATGTTAAGCAAAAAATTAAAATTTTTAAACATACTTTGAAGATATACTTTCCAAAAAATAAAAAAAATGGAGCAAAGACCAACTTGTATAAGAAATTCTGCTTTAGTGTAAAGAAATAATTATTTTTGCCATATTAATAGATGTATATGCCTGCTGTTTCATAGACAAATAATATTAACTGTTGTAAGATTGTTGCCAAGTTTGGAGATTTTACATAAAGTATATATTAATGTTAACTGAAATATCAAAGAAAATAGAGTATTAATTGAGATTTAATTTTCACTTTCTTGTTTGTCGAACCATTGGCAGACATTTTTCTCAGCTTGTTCGCCCATCTTTAATGAAAATAAAACACACTTCAAATCATCAGCTGATTAGTAAAGAGCACTAATTAACTATTGGAAGGTAAAAGCTAGTTTCTGTTTTATTCTAAGATTGGTCTGTAAAATATCTTTAGTTACAGATTTGTCAAGAAACATGTATGACCATTAACAAGAAGTGATCAGATAATATAGTGTTTATTTTCAGTCTTCAGACCTGATGACCTGGTTTCCGGGATACTTATGGACAATTTGTGTCTGCCCTATGTGCTTCAAACATTTAGGATGGTAAAGACATATTTTATAAATAAATGTTATATAAAGTTGAAGTTTGGTATCTCGAACATCGATATTTCAAATGCCATTGATATGTCCAAGTGATTTGGAAGTCCCAACCCCTTGTTCTTTAAGTATTTTACCCTGTGATTCTCGATTTAACTGAAATTTTACCATGTGAATCTTGGTTTGACTGAATCACCTTCTACATGTTTTCTGCTCTGAATTAGTCACATTACCAATCTCTCTCTCTATATATGTGTGTGTTCAAAAGACTTGTCAGATTAAAAATAAATATGCAAAGATAAAATATTCTGAATTTAGATGGAGGACTACCTAAGAGTTTATGAATACTAAGTATAGCAAGAGATACAGACCTACTATGATAATTATAACAATAGCAAATAAGATGTAATTATTAGTACATGTACCTACACGTAGGACTCATAATAATACGTTAATTGCAAGAACTTCATGTAAAAATAATTTTCTGACTCTGAGTCTGTCTTGACTTAGTGCACAAATCTGATTATTTCATTTCAGGAAATATGAAACAACTACAGAAAACAGACCTCGGTCATTTTTTGGAATCATTTTGGCCAATGTTTTACAACAATCAGGTAACTTACTAACTATCAGCTAATTAAATACTTTTATAAAAGATTAATTCCAGTTTTAGAAACATCAAGTCGATATGCATTTCAGAATCTTTAAATGGAAACACAAGTCTATATGTTGTTACATTCTTGATCATGTGATCAAGTTTTGAGCCAATAAAAAGAGAAAAATAATACGATGAATTTTTTGGACAAAATTTATATACAGAAGATACATAAAGGAAATTCAACTCCTATGTAAATTTTTTTTTTAAAGTTTCAATTTCTGTTTGTGGAAGAAGAGTTGAACAATTTATGTCAAACAGTTTTGCATTTTTATTATTTTTATAGAACAAATCCTACATTTTTTTTCAGAAGCAGAATCAATCATACATATACCAAAGGCCTATGCAAGCTGACAGAAAACCATCACTGCAATTTTTGTCTCATTTTGAATTTGACTTTTGTTGCAAGTTATTGCTATAAATATTATAATGTTCAATTTATTGTATTGTACCTCAGAATTTGCCCTATAAAGTATCTTGATTATGGAGATAATAAATCTTGTGAAAATTATGTCCTATTCAAGCCTGTATTGATGGAGGAAATGAAAGCATGCATTCATACAATGCATTTTTCTATGAAAATTGTACATGAATATAGAGATAACAAACAGTATTCAAGCTCGAAGTCCATTAAAACAATACAGATTTGGAGCAGAGCAAACATGGACCTCCAAAAACATCAGAGGTGGGATCAGGTGCCATGGAGGAGTGAGCATCCCCTTTGACCGGTCACACCCGCCATGTGGTCCTTGTCATGATTGGGGAAAAAACGGAAAAATCCTTAGACATTGCAGTGTGTAAATAATGGCCTAACAATTAGTATGAATAATGTCAGTCAACATTTGACTTAATGATGGGTTGTACTTGCTGACAAGATCATTGTATTGACCATAAAACTTGCAAAATGATGACTTCAAACGAGATTGTTGATATCCCTGTTTCATCAACTTGTTTGTCAATAGCTTGCCTCTGAAATTGTTCATACATAGAGCATGCTCTTGCATATTGAATCAACTGGGAGACAAAAACCCCATATGCAGGTGATAAGAGTATATTGCTACATAAGTAAGGGAAGTTGACAATTGAAAAATTGAAGTCATCACATTTATCATACACTATACATATATGGAATTATTTTCCTAACTTTTTTTTTAAAATGTGGAGAAAAATTGACTATTTTGTTTCCAGGTGAATTATGGGTGTAGCAGTCTCATGAAAATAAACTTGTTATGTGCTTGGAAATGTTCACCTTTTAATGTTGCTGGTTTCATGAATGGGTGGCAATTTGGACTATATGGACCACAGAGATCAGCCTGGGAAGCGGAGTGGTTAGAGCACCTGACTAGTAATACAGGGGTCCAGGGCTTGGATCGCAGTCCAGCCATAAGTTTTCTTTATGTATTTTTGAATTTTCAATACATGTTCATTATCCCCTTGCAACGGAGTTGGAGGGGATATGGTAAATAATGCAATAGTGTGTGTATGTTTGTGGGTGGGTTAGTTTGTCCTGTGCAAAACGGAAGTGATGTAATTTGCACCGGGATCAAATTTTGCCTTTTTGATTTATTCATGTATTGTTTGATCTTCTCATATTCAAATCACATAAATAATTTAAAAAATAAATGAGGGGATAATAAAATATAACATGTAAATTATAATTGAGTTGTGTGGTTTGAATTTTTGTTATCGGTGAAGTCGTCAATACAGGTTTACCTATGCATGATTATGGTCGGTATTTTTTAAGCATGTTAGCATTTACTTCTTGTCCAATCACTATTTATTTAGCTACATACATGTAGCTTGCCTACGTGCATTGAAATTGCCAATTACGGGTTGTTTCAGTTCCGATTCATTTGTATACATGTATTTTATGCCATATTGTTTATACTGAAGCACAGAAAAATTAATAAACACACAAGTCAAGAATTGATTTTTCTGACTGTAATAAGTAACAGAATTTCGAAAATCAACATTAACATTTTTGTTCACTGCAGCAAGGCAAAAGTTGTAGTTAAACAATAATAGCTGCAAAAAATGGCACTTGCATTCAATTATAACTCTGAAATCATCTGCAAATTATCCCCTCACAGCAAAGTTGAAGAGGATATAGTAACTCTTGTGTGTGTGAAGGGTGGGGGGTGGGGTTGGGGGTGAGTGGGTGCGTAGCAAAGGCTAAGCAAGTAATAATACATATCAGGATTGATATGCTCTTTTGCAAGGGGATGCTCCACTTTTATGCTCTTTTGCGAGGGGATGCTTCGCTTTGCAGTCCCCTTGTTCATTGCTACTTTCCATATTACAAATGAGACAATTTAAAATGGAGTTGATTTAAAAAGACTTGTACTTCTGAAGTACACATAGCTAAACATATCTGGTTGAATGTGAAAATAAGAAAAATAATTTTTAAAGCAGTTAGGTGATTATTGTTGTTGGGTGGAAATTGCCCATCATACGGTAGATAATACATCACAGAGACAACCTAGCTCTTATTTCTATGGGGTTTATTGCATAACAAGTTCAAAACATATAGAAATAAAACTTTGTGCTAGAATATGTAATACTCTGTGCATAACAAGACATTAATATACTAGTATAATATTGATTTAGTAAAAAAAACACATATTGCACTCAGCCCTGGTTCTCTCAACATACAATATACATCAGTTAGTAGTAAATGTCCATCAGAGATTTAACAGTGATTGACAGGTCCAATGTCTTTAAGTCCACTAACTCCCATGCAAAGTACTGAAGATGCTTGACTGAGTGCACCATGAGGAAACCGTTGTCAGAGAAACGACCTTGAACTCCAGGTGTGTCCAGCCAGACAAATGGAGCGATGGCGGACGTGCTGAGGGTGATGTTGTAAACTTGGTCTTTCTTCACTATGACTATGTTTGTTACCTGATAAGGAAGAAAAAAAAAATAAGGAAGAACAACCCTCTTTCTAGGATAGAAGATGGGGATTAAAAGGAAATTAAAACAAATTCAAGGCATGTGTATGTATATCATATAGAGGACAAAAATTGAGTTTAAGGTATTTGATCTGTAATTTAATAGTCAATCCATAAATAGCAAAAAAAAAAAAAAAAAAAAAAAAAAAAAAAAAAAAAAAGAAAGAAAAGAAAATTATCTTATTAACAGAGAGTCAAACCAAGGAAATTTGCAAAATTTTATTACATTTTCAACAGTGAAATAGTGTAATTTAAGGTAGTATGGGATACCTCCACGTTATGACGTATTTCCGTTTGAAGTATTGTTTTGATTTGCATGAGTGCTTATTATCGGGTCAAAATTTGTAGATACACCGTTGAAAAGAACACTCTGAAGCCTATTTCAATGCAAGTTCTCACAAGTCGGCATTTTAAGTAAAAACAGACAAAAAAATCACAAGTATATAAATTCACTTATAATTGTACAACGGACATTTAAAAAAGCAAACCCCTGTAAAAGGTAGTTTCAACATTGCTGCTTTTGAACACTTTTAAGCAAAAGCTGCATTTCAATTGTTTGAGTAACTGTACAGCACCTTGTGTGCGGTGAGGCATGGATAAGTGCAATTACTTCACATTGTGCTGAATTATCACCAATCAATTATCACGTTAACCAGAGCTGGACTTTTTTGTTATTTAATTCAAGAAGTAACTGTTTGGTCACAAATCAGCTAGCTGTTGTATATAGTCCCAAAACGTTCAGATGAATGCAATTGCTCTGAACAAGACACGTCCTGGAAAGCGATTGTCCATGCATTGTTTTCAAAACCGCTCAAAGTTGAAAACTACAAAGTGCGATTTTTTTTATGGTTGGGAAAAAATGCTCATCATTTCTAAAATAGCACCCAGGTTTTTTCAACCCTTGGAAAATAAAGAAGGATAACTCTTCCGCTCGGATCTTTCAATTCAAAAAATTTTAAATGCATTTTATATTTTCCATTTATATATATATTTTCAATTTGTTTATTTCACTTTGCTAACATATTAAGATACATTCTTATTGTAGACTTTCATGAAATGTTATCCGTCTGTTTTCAAGAAATAAAGTTTTCCCAGTTTTTTACGCTTATTTTTTGTTGAAAATTAAAAAAATACTAGGACATATTTCTTGTCATTTTTGTTTTTATAAACACTTTATATTAACAAACGCCTGCCTATAATATTAAGCTTATGAAAAAAGAATTATGCAAGAAAAAAAAATCGTTTTTGTATTTCTCATTAAAGTAATAAAAAAATTATTAAAATTACACTTTAATATACTGAAAGGTGGGGGTATTTCAAATCCTTCTAATTTGGGTACATAAATATGTAGGAGAAGTTTCGTTTGGTATCCCATACCACCTTAATAAAAGTGCTATTCTGACACAGTGTGAACGGATATCAAAATGGTATTCTCACAATGTTAGAATATCAGAAGTGCAGCAAAACTCGAGATTTTCCTTCCCTTCATGAATAGTGTTTTACAAAAACTCCTTGGCCTGTTATTGTTTTAAGATAGAGAGAGTAAAGGAACCATCCTAACAGAGACCACTTGTACTACCAAAGTTTCTCCAAATATGTTGTTAAAAATCCAACGTTTTCTATTCTCGCAATCGCTTAGCTATGATGTCTCAACCACTCTACTATGATGTGTTATGAAAAGACGGGGGCAAAGGAAAAATCAAAGAAATTGTAATAAACAGAAAATTAAATGGATATGGAATTTATGCTTTGTTTGTGCTTTGCACTCATGAAAATATAAAGAAAAAAATCCTGTCCCACTAGTGAAATAAATTCCATATTCAACTACAAAACATTGATATCCTCTGTTTATAATTTGTTAAATGTATAGATAACCATGCACATTTGAAGGAAGTTGATTTTATTTTACAAAATTTTCAGGGGGAGATAATTCTAATTATTAATATTGCATGTCTATACACTAAATTTAGTTCATGTTGTTTCTTCTTATAATCTTTTTAACTCATCTTAAAAGCATTATTTTGAATATATAATGAAAATAGCAAATATCCCTCTTTTATACATCGAATATCTTGAATAAGGTTTAAAAACGCACTGACTTATTTATCATTTTAGGTTTTCTCAAAACTGCTCAATTGTTATTAAGAATGTTATAAAAAGAAAGCTTATGTATGAGGACCTGGGTAAAGATATGTTGAGATGTGATAGTCCTGTCTTGTATGTGGTATAGATATGTTGAGATGTGATAGTCCTGTCTTGTATGTGGTATAGATATGTTGAGATGTGATAGTCCTGTCTTGTATGTGGTTCAGATATGTTGAGATGTGATAGTCCTGTCTTGTATGTGGTTCAGATATGTCGAGATGTGATAATCTGGTTTTGTATGTGGTATAGATATGTTGAGATGTGATAGTCCTGTCTTGTATGTGGTTCAGATATGTTGGGATGTGATAGTCTGATTTTGTATGTGGTACAGATATGTTGAGATGTGATAGTCCTGTCTTGTATGTGGTATAGATATGTTGGGATGTGATAGTCCTGTCTTGTATGTGGTACAGATATGTTGAGATGTGATAGTCCTGTCTTGTATGTGGTATAGATATGTTGAGATGTGATAGTCCTGTCTTGTATGTGGTTCAGATATGTTGAGATGTGATAGTCCTGTCTTGTATGTGGTTCAGATATGTCGAGATGTGATAATCTGGTTTTGTATGTGGTATAGATATGTTGAGATGTGATAGTCCTGTCTTGTATGTGGTTCAGATATGTTGGGATGTGATAGTCTGATTTTGTATGTGGTACAGATATGTTGAGATGTGATAGTCCTGTCTTGTATGTGGTATAGATATGTTGGGATGTGATAGTCCTGTCTTGTATGTGGTACAGATATGTTGAGATGTGATAGTCCTGTCTTGTATGTGGTATAGATATGTTGAGATGTGATAGTCCTGTCTTGTATGTGGTTCAGATATGTTGAGATGTGATAGTCTTGTCTTGTATGTGGTATAGATATGTTGAAATGTGATAGTCCTGTCTTGTATGTGGTTCAGATATGTTAAGAGGTGATAGTTGTGTCTTGTATGTGGTTCAGATATGTTGAGATGTGATAGTCCTGTCTTGTATGTGGTTCAGATACATTGAGATGTGATAGTCCTGTCTTGTATGTGGTTCAGATATGTTGAGATGTGATAATCTGGTTTTGTATGTGGTGAAGATATGTTGAGATGTGATAATCCGGTTTTGTATGTGGTACCGATATGTTGAGATGTGATAGTCCTGTCTTGTATGTAGTACAGATATGTTGAGATGTGATAGTCCTGTCTTGTATGTGGTATAGATATGTTGAGATGTGATAGTCCTGTCTTGTATGTAGTACAGATATGTTGAGATGTGATAGTCCTGTCTTGTATGTGGTTCAGATATGTTAAGAGGTGATAGTTGTGTCTTGTATGTGGTATAGATATGTTGAAATGTGATAGTCCTGTCTTGTATGTGGTTCAGATATGTTAAGAGGTGATAGTTGTGTCTTGTATGTGGTTCAGATATGTTGAGATGTGATAGTCCTGTCTTGTATGTGGTTCAGATACATTGAGATGTGATAGTCTGGTTTTGTATGTGGTATAGATATGTTGAGATGTGATAGTCTGGTTTTGTATGTGGTACAGATATGTTGAGATGTGATAGTCCTGTCTTGTATGTAGTACAGATATGTTGAGATGTGATAGTCCTGTCTTGTATGTAGTACAGAAATGTTGAGATGTGATAGTCCTGTCTTGTATGTGGTATAGATATGTTGAAATGTTGAGATGTGATAGTCCTGTCTTGTATGTGGTTCAGATATGTTAAGATGTGATAGTCGTGTCTTGTATGTGGTTCAGATATGTTGAGATGTGATAGTCTGGTTTTGTATGTTTTACAGATATGTTGAGATGTGATAGTCTGGTTTTGTATGTGGTATAGATATGTTGAGATGTGATAGTCCGGTTTTGTATGTGGTATAGATATGTTGAGATGTGATAGTCTGGTTTTGTATGTGGTATAGATATGTTGAGGTGTGATAGTCCGGTTTTGTATGTGGTTCAGATATGTTGAGATGTGATAGTCTGGTTTTGTATGTGGTATAGATATGTTGAGATGTGATAGTCCTGTCTTGTATGTAGTACAGATATGTTGAGTTGTGATAGTCCTGTCTTGTATGTGGTACAGATATGTTGAGATGTGATAGTCCTGTCTTGTATGTGGTATAGATATGTTGAGATGTGATAGTCCTGTCTTGTATGTGGTACAGATATGTTGACATGTGATAGTCCAGTTTTGTATGTGGTATAGATATGTTGGGATGTGATAGTCCTGTCTTGTATGTGGTACAGATATGTTGAGATGTGATAGTCCTGTCTTGTATGTGGTACAGATATGTTGAGATGTGATAGTCCTGTCTTGTATGTGGTACAGATATGTTGAGATGTGATAGTCCTGTCTTGAGATTTATCACAATAACAACAACCCTTTTATTGAGTCCAGGAAAATTGATAAACAAGTAGAAATTTAATGTAGGGTACAAATCTAATTGAAGAATACATGATAAATTTTTTATGTATTTCTATAATCTCCAGATAATCCTGGGTCCCCATCCAGCTCTCTCCAAGAATGGGAGAGGATAATAGATTATGGTCGCGTATTGGATTCAAGGTATGTAAAATTATACATGTACCTGTATATTAGCTTTCTGTACTCCTATCGCACTCTGGAAGATTGAGAGAGTTTGCCAGGCAGTGGGGCCATTTTGTGGGTTGCCAAGGTGATAGTACAGGAAGCAGTTCTGTCGTCTGATACAGCTGGCCTGTTGTAACATATTGTTTATGTTGGCAGAAAACACGAGCTGGGATGTCAAATTCATCTGGAATAAGATGAAGACTTTGGATATTGAAACAATAAAAAAAAAGACTTTCATTATTACTACTACGGTTGAACAATAAACTGCTGTTTCTGAATTTTTCTTTCTGACATACATATAGCCTTGGGTTTTTTAATTTTTTTTGATTCCTTACAATTGGATACATTGGAGAAAGCTAGGAGATTGTAATTTTAAAACATTTATTTTAGGTAATTTCATTTGAAATGCAAGGTTTAGTAAAGCAACTAGTGTACATTATACACACATCTAGAATTACATACTTCTTTTGGGTCTTGACATACATGTACCTTCTCTTCAAGATGCATCAAATAACCAAGTTTAATGATCTTGGTCTCACAATGTGTAAGAAATCCTGATATGATTTGAGTATGAATTGCCAAAAGAAGGTCAAGTTGACCTACATTTGGGTCACAGCACATCTTCCCCTAAAGATGCATCAACTGACAGTGTTTGATGGTCCTCTGTTTCATTGTGTGAAACAAATGACCTGGACAAACAAAACTAAATATTTACATTTGCTACGTTTTTCTACTAAGCCAACTGTGCAATTGATTTGATAGTCATTTTTGTGTATACTCACGCGTAGAAATATACACGGTGAAACTCGCGCTAAAGTGACGTCACAATGAGACTACAGAGACGTAAATAAAAATGTAACGATATAGAGCAGCGAGAAACTCGAATATTGAGTATATTATTGGTGCTTTTAAACTTGTAAATGTAAATACATGTATAAGGAATGTTTTTAAGTTTAGTGTGAATTATTGGTGTGTATATATATGTATATATATGTATATATATAGCGCGCTTCATGAAAAATATGCCTACGTGCAAGTCTGTGTGATTTACACACCAATAACTCACACAAAACTTAAAAAACATTCCTTAACACACAAACAAACTGATGGATGGAAAATGGTATAGCATTATAAAGCCACATAAAAAAAAATTGGTGTTTAAAACCATATATATTACTTTATATAATGTGTTTGAATAATTTCACTTTTTTATCTCATCTAGAGGGTGTCAAGGTATACAGAGGTTCATCTTGTGTTTATTATCATTTAGAAGGTGTCCAAGTATACTGATGTTCATCTTGTTCATGTTAACAGCTGGAAGGTGTCCAGGTATACTGTGGTTCATCTTGTTCTTGTTCACAACTGGAAGGTATCCGGGTGTACTGTTGTTCATCTTGTTCCTGCTCACAGCTAGGAAGTTCCAGATGTAATGAGGTTCATCTTGTTCATGTTCACAGCTGGAAGGTGTTGTCCAGGTGTACTGAGATTCATCTTGTTCCTGTTCATAGCTGGAAGGTGTCCAGGTGTACTGAGGTTCATCTTGTTTATATTCACAGCTGGAAGGTGTCCAGGTGTATTGAGGTTCATCTTGTTCTTGTTCACAACTGGAAGGTGTTCAGGTGTACTGAGATTCACCTTGTTCCTATTTTCAGCTGGTGTACTGAGGTTCATCTTGTTATTATTCGTTTGTTCCTGGAAGGACTGTCCATCCATGTCTTACAGATTACATGTTATTCTCACCTGGAATGGTTGTTTCCATCCATGTCTTATAGATTGCATGTTTTTCTTACCTGTAATGGCTGTGTCCATCCATGTCTTATACATTATACATGTATATTATTCTTACCTGGAATGGTTGTGTCCATGTGTGTAGTGGAGTCAGGTTATCCCAGGAGTACATGGAGATGTACAGTGTACCTGAGACTTGAGCAGTTTGATGGGAGGGATGGAGGTGACCTTGAGGAATAAACAGGAACCCAGCCCTGTTATGACGTGTAGGTACAAACTGTATGTGGTGATTGTGGGCATGTCTCTGTGTATGGATTTTCATTTCGTCCATGCAGATGTAAACTTTGGCATCACCATTCTCCTCGTAAGGTGAGATAAGCATTGGGGAGAAGAAGTGCTGGGCGTAGTAATGCAGCATTTTCCATTTCCCTCCATATTCTGTAAGGATAGAGAAAAATAATTTCACAGAAGAAAGATGTTTACCTATTTTCCTTGCACTGTAAACATGTGAAGAATTATATTAAAAAAAAATCATACTACATAATTCTGTGTGCTGAACCTCTTTTTCTACAGGAAAGTAACAAAATCGCATATTTATTAAATTTTCAACTTCCATCTCTTCACTTATTTGGCTACTACAAGTAAGTTATTCAAGTGCTTGGGTTTAGAATATTGTATGAAATCATTGTTTTTCAAAGAAACTTTGATCAGAGATATTTCCCTAATGCATCCACAGATCTCGTTATTCTTCACAGTCCTGAAGACAAAAGCATCACGTCAGACTACTTTCCTGAAATATCGTGGTGTATTTTACACTTTAAATAAGTATTTATAAAAGGACATGGACATTTATACAAGAATTGTTTTTGATTAGGTATCTTTAAAACAAGAGGCCTAAGGGCCTTGACGGTCACCTGAGTATAAAACAACAATCCATAGAAGATCCATTGAGTATAAAATAAACTGATAGAAGGAGCTTTTGTAAATCTTTGATTGTCCATTGTGGCCCCACCCTATCCCCAGAGTTCAGAGTCATGATTTAAACAAATTTGAATCTATACTACCTGATGCTTCCATGTAAATATAACCAATCATGGCTTTGCTGTTCTTGAGAATAGAATTTTTTCAAGATTTTTCCTACATATTCCAATGTAAAACTTTCATTGTCCATTGTGGCCCACCCTACCAGTTTTAACAAACTTGAATCTACACTACCTGAAGATGTTTCCACATTTCATCTTTCTTGGCCCAGTGGTTCTGGAGAAGAAGATTTTTCCAATGTATTCCCATGTAAAACATTGATCATCCATTGTGGTCATGCCCTACCCCTGGGGGTCATGATTTGAACAAACTTGAATCTACACTACCTGAGGATGTGTCCAGATAAGTTTCATTTTTCTTGGCCCCGTGGTTCTGGAGAAGAAAATTTAAAAAAAAAAATTTCTATGTATTTCTATGTAAAATCATCAAAATGACTAATCATTGCTTTGCAGTTCTTGAGAAGAAATTTTCCTATCTATTCCTATGTAAGACTTTGATCCTCCATTGTGGCCCCGTCCTACCCTTGGGGGGTCAGGATTTGAACAAACTTGAATCTATGTATACACTACCTGAGGATGCTTACAAATAAATATGACCAATAATGGCTTTGTTGTTCCTGAGAAAAAGATTTTAAAAGATTTTTCCTATATATTTCTATGTAAAACTTTGATCGTCCATTGTGGCCCCATTGCACCCTACCCCCAGATTTGAACAAACTTGAATCTACACTACCTGGGATGCTTCCATATAAATATGACTCATCATGACTTTGCTGTTCTTGAGAAAAAGATTTTTAAAGATTTTTCTTATATATTTCTATGTAAACTTTGATCATCCATTGTGGCCCCGCCCTACCCCCGGGGGTCATGATTTGAACAAATTTGAATCTACACTATCTGAGGGTGCTGCCATATAAATATGACCAATCAGGGCTTAGCTGTTCTTGAGAAGAAGATTTTTAAATATTTTTCCTATATACCTCTATGTAAAACTTTGATCGTCCATTGTGGCCCCACCCTACCCCTGGGGGTCATGATTTTAACAAACTTGAGTCTACACTACCTGATGATGTTTCCATATGAGTTTCATCTTACCTGGTCCAGTGGTTCTTGAGAAGAAGATTTTTAAAAGATACCATGAATTTTTCACAAATTCTTAATTATCTCCCCTTGAAAGAAGTTGTGGCCCTTCATTTGAATAAACTTGAATCATCTTTACCCAAGGATAGTTTGTGGCAAGTTTGGTGGAAATTGGCCCAGTGGTTCTTGAGAAGAAGTTGAAAATGTGAAAAGTTTACGCATGACGCACACCCTCACACCGACGGACGAAAACAGATAGCAATAGGTCACCTGAGTGACTCAGGTGACCTAAAAATATATTTGCTTGCCCTCTCTTGACTAAGGGTGAAAATTTTGGGTAGGTATAAGTACATGTAAGTAGGGAAAAAATTATTTTTTTCCGAAATTTTTTAAGATCGATGCTTAATTTTCAAAATGTATTGAAATTGAAGACTTCCTGGTTACTGTAAACCAACTATTATTCACGTCAACTTTTATTCGCGATTCATCAGTTTGAAATCAATCCGCGATGATTAATTTTCGCGACTGAGGAAACATTCTCTACAAATACAAAACAAAGTAAATGGTTTGCGACAATTAATATTCGCAAGTTAAGTAGGTCGCGAAACTAGCGAATATTTCTCACTTGCAAATAAAAGTTGGTTTACAGTATTACAAGCAACACCAGTACCTATGGAGGCCCATGTTGGGGCCTGCCAGATATCATTTAGCTGCCAGTACATGGCCCCCATTGTGTTGCCCCTTCCCATGTTGTCTAGTCTGTTTTGCCAGCGGCGGTAATGTTCTGTCTCTGTTTTAATGGCAACAGCCTGATCAATCTACAAGAAATATATCAAAGTAATTCTAAGTAAAATTATTTCACTAAGGAAACCAATGAGATAAAAAAAGATTAATTTTACTCCAAATGAAGTGTTCTTTATTAAATATATGGTAAAGTTGTATAGGGATGTTCTCTGGATTTGTCATACAGTATTTCCTTTCTAAATTTCATCTTTAAATTCATATGTAAGAGTTATATCCCTTTATAATGTAACTCCAGTGAACTTAATATTAATCCTTGTCATCTCTGTCTTTAGAGGTAGAGATTTCTTTTATCAAATAGAATTTTTCATATGGAATATCTTAAAAACATTTAAATTATTTCACTTTGCTGACAGCTGAATAATGTTGCCTCTGGGTCAACAGATATATAAATTCAATAAAGGTGAAATCATAAATATAAAAACTGACTAGAACTGAAGGTTGATAAGATTTTATCCAGAATATAACATGTAATTAACCCTGAACTAGTTACCTGGGTGACATAAATGGTGTCCTTGAACTTTTGTTTCTTATCTGGGGCGTTAGGGAGGTTCAGGTATAGGATGACCTCTGTCATAAGCTGTACGTTACCTGACAACAAAGGAAGGGTACTAGTTCAAAGTGTCAAGAACCAGTTCACACATAGCCTTCATGTTTCTGTGAACTTTATTAGAACTGTTGAATTTTAGGTATTTTAGGAGACTGGTACATATTCAAAGTTCATTGCCCTTGCTCACAGTCATAGCAATATTCAATGAATCAGATAGTGAAAGATCAATTTGAGAAATTAAGATGCTAAAATGTAAAAAGCTGATATGAAAAATATTTAGCATACCAATTCTTTCAAAGGAAAGTTTAAAACTGCCCAAATGGTTATACATGAATATATCTGCCATTATTTACAATAGATTTTCTCACCGAGTGGATGATGTTGCCGATGTTCACTCATGTCTGACCAGAAATCTAGGTCATCCTCAGCGTAAACTTTTGCCAATGTCTCGTAAGATGGGAGGGACTGAAGTCCGTACTCTGAGGCCAATCTCGGGACTCTATATACACTGGAGTCAAAGAACGGGTCTAGGTAACGGTAATCATGGACTGAAAAATAAAAAGAAGGGTTCATTTACAATAACTTATAAGATAGAAATCTTTAAAATGATACACCATTAAATTTTATTTAATTTTTTTAAATCATAAAAGATTATTTTTTTCTACACATTTTTTCCTTGCTTTTCATGATTTGACAACTTAAACTTTTACTAATTTTTTTTTTTTTTACAGATTTTAAAAGTATACTGAATATGCATGTAAAAAAAAAATTAATTTGGTTGTTACTGTTTTTTTTTTTTTGTTCACTTAATAATGTCAAATACAGGGAGACATGCATTTATTTTGAATTAAATATGTATCATAGACTACTGTAAATGTACATAAAATTAGTGCAGTCAAAATTAAGTGTAGTCTGCATCAGTGACCATAATTATCATAAACCTTAATGAGGTTGGATCCTGATATTTAAAGTCTTAAACTTTTTTTGTCAAGTATATTTTTAGTTTCTACACACATAGCTTAATTAAAAATCAAAAACCAAAAATGGGGGTCTATATGCTTCTTTCGGTGCTACAGTACATTTAATATGACCTTCTTGCACTGAAATTTGTGTCTTATTCAAAAATCACATCTTCGACATTTTCCCTCCAATGTTTTTATCCAAATAAATCATGGAACAAAATAAACTATTAGTCTATTTTAAAAAAGACACTTTAAAATTGTAACTAAGAAGAAAGTTTCAAATTGCTTCGCATAATCAATTATTTGACCTTTCTGCACTCAAAAAATGTGATTTTTTTGGCATTAAAAATTTAACAAGCAAGAAAATTATTTTAAAGTCTTAAACTTTTGCTGAATTTAGGCAGATTGATCAAAGTTATCTTATATATTCAGAAAAGAAAAACAAAAGTGGGGGTCTATGATGTAAATCTTTAGATATTACTAAAAAGTGTTAATTTTATGTTAAAATTGGCTAATTTTTTTCTTGGACTTTCAGAATATATTTACTATATTTGTCACAATATAATGAAAGAATTCAAAAGAAATAATTTAATAGATATTTCAGAACCAGCATAAAACATTTCACTGCAAAAAAAAAAAACAGCTCTGTCTGTGTGCAACCAGCATGGAAAAATAGGAATCTAAACTAAGCAGTACTGTATATATTTCAAAGGGAAAAATTTATCATTTTCTCCTTAAAAGCCTTCCACCACAAAATAAAGTCCCTGGCTTAATCCTATTTGAATGGAATTTAATCGCAGTTTTTTCATTGGATATAGTTTAATTTGCATTGTAGAATCCAGATTTAATGTTTGAACTTAAAAATGGTGCAGAATTTTATAAATAAAGTTCCAGGCCAAAATCTGCTCAAAAGCTCAGGATCGAACCTCCTTAATTAGCAAATTTGGATCTAAGTGGATAAAGTTTAACATTTTTAAACTAAATATTGCTGCATTTTTTAAGTATCTCATAACATACTGTCTCCATAGAGCTCACTCCACGGTTGCTTAGCGACGAATCCCTCCTGTAGACTCTGGATCCCGTTACTGGGGCTGGACATGATAAAGGGATGAGTAGTGTCCTCTGTCTGGACGATGGGCTGTATTGTGTCATGATACAGAGTCACATAGTCATTATAATACAGAGTAAAGTTTACATCTGTATTGTACCTACAAGAACCCAAAGTTTACATCTGTATTATAACTCCTAAAACCCAAAGTAAGTTTACATCTGTATTATATCTATAAAAGACCGAAGTTTACATCTATATTATACCTACAAAAGCACAAAGTGTACATCTGTTTTATAACTACAAAAACCTAAAGTTTACATCTGTATTATAACTACAAAAACCCAAAGTTTACATCTGTATTATAACTACAAAAGACCGAAGTTTACATCTGTATTATAACTACAAAAGACCGAAGTTTACATCTGTATTATAACTACAAAAGACCGAAGTTTACATCTGTATTATAACTACAAAAGACCGAAGTTTACATCTGTATTATAACTACAAAAACCCAAAGTTTACATCTGTATTATAACTACAAAAGACCGAAGTTTACATCTGTATTATAACTACAAAAGACCGAAGTTTACATCTGTATTATAACTACAAAAGACCGAAGTTTACATCTGTTTTATACCTACAAAAACCTAAAGTTTACATCTGTATTATAAATACAAAAACCCAAAGTTTACATCTGTATTATAAATACAAAAACCTAAAGTTTACATCTGTATTATAAATACAAAAACCCAAAGTTTACATCTGTATTATAAATACAAAAACCCAAAGTTTACATCTGTATTATAAATACAAAAACCCAAAGTTTACATCTGTATTATAAATACAAAAACCTAAAGTTTACATCTGTATTATAACTACAAAAACCCAAAGTTTACATCTGTATTATACCTACAAAAGACCGAAGTTTACATCTGTTTTATACCTACAAAACCTAAAGTTTACATCTGTATTATAACTACAAAAACCTAAAGTTTACATCTGTATTATAACTACAAAAACCCAAAGTTTACATCTGTATTATAACTACAAAAGACCGAAGTTTACATCTGTTTTATACCTACAAAACCTAAAGTTTACATCTGTATTATACCTACAAAAGCCCAAAGTGTACATCTGTTTTATACCTACAAAACCTAAAGTTTACATCTGTATTATAACTACAAATGCCCAAAGTTAACATCTGTATTATACCTACAAAAAACCAAAGTTTACATCTGTATTAAACCTAAGAAAGCCCAAAGTTTACATCTGTATTAAACCTAAGAAAGCCCAAAGTTTACATCTGTATTATATCTATAAAAGCCCAAAGTTTACATCTGTATTAAACCTAAGAAAGCCCAAAGTTTACATCTGTATTAAACCTAAGAAAGCCCAAAGTTTACATCTGTATTAAACCTAAAAAAGCCCAAAGTTTACATCTGTATTATACCTATAAAACCCAAAGTTTACATCTGTATTAAACCTAAGAAAGCCCAAAGTTTACATCTGTATGATACCTAAAAAAGCCCAAAGTTTACATCTGTATTAAACCTAAAAAAGCCCAAAGTTTACATCTGTATTATACCTATAAAAACCCAAAGTTTACATCTGTATTAAACCTAAAAAAGCCTAAAGTTTACACCTGTACATGTATTATATACAAAATAACACCCAAAGTTTACATCTGTTTTTATATCTACAAAATAAAAATCCAAACTATATAGCCATCCTATATTCTATAAATTATAGCTGAGTTTTATTGTACTACATGTACATGTAGCCACATTAGCTTTTTCATTTGTTTGTTTTAGTAAAACAACTTTGGGAATTTCCAATCCAATTTTTATTTTTTTGAAGAAGCAAAAAGAAATTTAAAAGACAAGGAAATTATTTTTAGCAATGGACATGTCACAACCACTTTCAAAAGCAGAAGGGGCACTAGACACTCTCCTCACTTAGAGGCCTGCAATGTGGAAGTAAAGTAAAATGAGATTACCAGCTTTGTCTTAGAGCTTTCTCGTTCTCATTATTTCCGCTCCATACCAGAAGTGAAGCATGGGACTTAAGTCTCCTAACCTGAAAATAGAATAAGAATATGGGATGTTCAGAATATAACAACAGTACAATACACATCAAATTGATTTTTAAGGAATACCAGGTAATTATCCTTTAATTTTCTTTTTCATAAAGCCCTTGGGCTAACCACCATACATCCCTCCTTCCTTTTGATAACTGTACATACTGTTATGTGATCACACTCACTTAAATATGGGATGCTAATAAAGCAAGTTAATATCATTTGTTGTAAAAGTGATTTCCATTATAGATTCTTCAATAATAGCACTCTCTACCATTGGCTCATACATGCACCTCTGTCTTTGGCTCACGTGTATTACAGTGATAAGCAATAGCAATAGTGTGTTTGTTTTAATTCTTAAGAATTAAATGCCTGCACTAATGTTAGTCCTTAAAGGTAGATATTTACTAAATAGATCTAAAATTATTAGTTTAATTCAAAATAACCATAGGAATATAATGATTTTTACTTCATGTCAAAAATCCTGACGTGAGCCCATTGCAGAGGTGTCTGAGAGAGGAATGAACAACAACTCTGCAATGGAGATTGCAATAATAGATGCTGCAAAATTGTCTTGTTCACTTATTATTATCTGCCTTTGAAGTGTTATTACTGTAAATGCAGAAATATTCATTGAGGATTTAATTTCAATTCTTTCGTTGTTAACTATTAGCAACAAAATTAAATCCCACTTGAATTTTTTATATGACCATATATTGAATAGGGTTACTTTCGTGACAACGAAATTTAATGCTCACGAAACCTTTTTAGATGACAAATTAACAAAATATTATCCCTATGAAAATTTGTGCTTCTACAGTATCTCCCTTTGTTGTGGTATTATCTCCCTTTGCTGTGGTATTATCTCCTTTTATTGTATTATTATCTCCCTTTGTTTTGTTATTTTCTCCCTTTGTTGTGTTATTGTCTCCCTTTGCTTTTTATTGTCTCTCTTTGTTTTGTTATTGTCTCCCTTCGTTGTGTTATTATCTCCCTTTCTTTTGCTGTTAATGTCTCCCTTTACCTGTTGTGTGATTTCCTCCCTGACTGTGGACAGAAACTGTGGATCTGTTGGATACATGGCACAACCAAACATAAAATCCTGCCAAATCAGGATTCCCAGCTCATCTGCTAGATCATAAAACTCATCTGACTCATAAACCTGTAAAATACATCTACCAGATCATAAAAGTCATCTGACTCATAAACCTGTAAAAAAATCCAATAAAAGTGAGAGCCACTTCTTACCCAAATAAACTAAAACATATGAAACAATAGGCCCATGGGCCACAACGCTCACCTGAGTAACTTTGCCCTTGCTGTTTTTCACTTGATTTCCCACCCCCCTTTTGTAGTACTATTGTGGCCCCGCCCTACCCCCAGGGGTCATGATTTGAACAATTTAGAATCTGCACTACCCAAGAATGCTTCCACATAAGTTTCAGTCTTTCTGGCCCTGTGGTTCTTGAGAAGATTTTTAAAGATTTTTACTACATATCTCAATGTAAAACTTGAATTCCCTATTGTGGCCTTGCCCTACCCCCAGGGGTCATGATTTGAACAATTTAGAATCTGCACTACCCCAGAATGCTTCCACATAAGTTTCAGCCTTTCTGTCCCATTGGTTCTTGAGAAGAAGATTTTTAAAGATTTTTACTACATATTTCAATGTAAAACTTAGATTCCCTATTGTGGCCCTGCCCTACCCCCCGGGGTCATGATTTGAGCAATTTAGAATCTACACTACCCAAGGATGCTTCCACATAAGTTTAAGCTTTTCTGGCCCAATGGTTCTGGAGAAGAAGATTTTTTAATGACCCCACCCAATATTTGTGTTTTCTTGATTATCTCCCCTTTGAAGGGGACTTGGCCCTTCATTTTAACAATTTAAACTCCCCTTCACCCAAGGATGCTTTGTACCAAGTTTGGTTAAAATTGGCCAAGTGGTTCTTGAGAAGAAGTTGAAAATGTGAAAAGTTTACAGACGGACGGACAGACGGACGGACGACGGACAACAGGTGATCAGAAAAGCTCACTTGAGCTTTCAGCTCAGGTGAGCTAAAAATACAGTTAAGACACTCCCTTACTACAGCTAGCATCCGTGTGAAGATTTTAGACATCAAATACTCAGTTTTGTAGCAGGTAGACTGATGGACAACAGACAACTTACTTAACCTTTCTATGCCCCATGGGATGCATGAGGCCATAGCAAGCACCTTATCATTGCATATGATGTGTGGTCTCCAGCAATTAGATATAAATGTATTGGTGGTGACTCAATCTCAGTCGTCAATATGTTTATCATGCTTTCCCAGAATTAATTAGTGGTAACTCTCAGTTGAATTTAACATTGCTTTTCCCAACTTGTTAGTGATCATGCTCATATGAATGTTTACATGCCCCTTATGAAGAAGTTAAAGCAAAGTTACCCCTCCTCCCCAGACTCTCATTGACTTTATGTGAGTTCATGTAGACGTCCCTCACTTACTAAAGTAGATTTACCCCTCCCTCACTGACTAAAGCAGACTTACCCCTCCCTCACTGAAGCAGACTTACCCCTCCCTCACTGACTAAAGCAAATTTACCCCTTCCTCACTGTCTGAAGCAGACTTACCCCTCCCTCACTGACTAAAGCAGACTTACCCATCCCTCTCTGACTGAAGCAGACTTACCCCTCCCTCACTGACTGAAGAAGACTTACCCCTCCCTCACTGAAGCAGACTTACCCCTCCCTCACTAACTGAAGCAAACTTACTCCTCCTTCACTGACAGAAGCAAATTTACCCCTCCCTCACTAACTGAAGCAGACTTACCCTTCCCTCACTGACTGAAGCAGACTTACCCCTACCTCTGATTGAAGCAGACTAACCCCTCCCTCACTGACTGAAGCAGACTTACCCCTCCCTCACTGACTAAAGAAGTCTTACCCTTCCCTCACTGAAGCAGACTTACCCATCCCTCACTGACTGAAGCAGACTTACCCATCCCTCACTGACTGAAGCATACTTACCCCTCCCTCTCTGACTGAAGCAGACTTACCCCCCTCACTGACTGAAGAAGTCTTACCCCTCCCTCACTGAAGCAGACTTACCCCTCCCTCACTGACTAAAGCAGACTTACCCATCCCTCTCTGACTGAAGCAGACATACCCCTCCCTCACTGACTGAAGAAGACTTACCCCTCCCTCACTGAAGCAGACTTACCCCTCCCTCACTGACTGAAGCAGACTTACTCCTCCTTCACTGACAGAAGCAGACTTACCCCTCCTCCCCAGACTCTCATTGAGTTCATGTGGACATCCCTTGCTGACTGTAGCAGGTTCTGAAGTCTGTCCTTTGTAATTCTCTCCTGGAAACTGTCAGCAGGAATCCAGTTACTTCCCTTGAGGAAGACTGGTACACCATTAATTTTGAAATAAAAGGATCTACCTAAAACAGATGAAAAATCAGTACTCAGATAATAGTAAGCAAGGATGCCTCATCTTCCAGAAATTTATGTACATTTATTTTTTTAAATTCAGCACATAAATGGTAAAAAATCCATCAAAACATTTGGCTCTGGCCTTTTCACAACATTAAACTAATATTGTTTTCTTGAAATTGTATTCTTTCAATATGAAAAATGACTTTCCAACACTTAGATATTTTTAATTAAGTTTTAAGTGTCTTAATTTTGAGTGATATTTCATCTTAATCTTGTTTTTAAACCTTGATTTGGATCCCCAGACACAAAATCCTGTACTAGTTCCACAGTTTTGAATCCAATGGTGATTTTTTTTGCTGACATGCTGCGACCGTCAGCACTGGTAAAGAAGGCGTAGAGTTTGTACAAATTCTGCTCTCCATAACCATTAGGCCACCACTCCCTGATTTCCAGGTTCTGGTTAGAAATAAATAACTCAAAATGCTATGCACAATAAGTTACAAAATACTATCATTCCAATAACAGCATGTCACTTTGATCTAGCATGCTAAAACGATAATCATCATATTTCTTATTACACTGAACCCCAACATCCAATCAATGAGTAATAAGGTGATCTTTTTTACAAATTTTTACCTTTCTTGATCTAGCCAACTGGCATGCTGTTATTGGAATGATAGTGTATTGATATGTATTGGAAAGTTATATTTTACATAACTTAGCTTTTATGATACAACAGGAGCATATTACTTACATGAATATTCATTTATACCCCGTATGATCAATAATGAATTACTTCTTCTTATTAAGAACTTCATTTTCAAGTCAATTTTGAGAAGTTATGTGAAAATGAAATTGCTACAAATACTTGTAAGATGTCATTTACAGTACCGGTAACTGTTATTCAGCCATGAAACCAGGACTTCAGCAAGTCATGGTTTCATCCAGATTTACTGCATTCAAAACAACTAAAACATGCTGAGAAAAAATAGTTTCTTTATCATGGTAGTTAAGAAAAGCCTGCAGAAAACAAATGATTAATCAAAAATGTACTGTATGGGTCCTAAATTCAGAGCATTAAAAATTTATGGCAGGGATTGTTTGGTGCAAACACAAATTATCAATTAATCTGTATACAGTTAAACTTTGATATCTCAAACTGTGATATCTCGAATACTACGGATATGTTGAAGTGATTTAGGACTTTAGAACAAAGTCCTAACCACTTATTCTCTAGGTATTTTACCTTTGATATCTCAAATTCCCAGACATCTCAAAATATTTCCTTGGTCCCATCAAATTTGAGATAATGATGTATGCCTGTATTTATTTACTTTATGTATATCTAATATAAAATCATATTTTGTCTGTATTCATAAATTAGCACACAACAAATTGCATTTATAGTGTCCAAATACAAATCCTGGAAAAATAAAAAGTTGTATATTATCTAGACTAATTTTTTTTTATCATAAATTAAATACATTTTTACACATGTGCACATATAATTTATTGTTATAATATATCATTATAAAATTGCCTACAAAAATATGTGCTATAATTCTCAGCTATGTGTTATATATAGACCTTACCTTGCTGATAGTTACTCTCTGCTTCAGTTTGTTGTTCTGCTGAGTGAGGGAGACATTCTGTTTGGTTCCTATACTTGTAATGTCCAGCTGAATCTCAATGGACCCCTCCACTGACTCGCTGTTTGGGATGTCCAGGTGAACTTCAGTATCAATGACCCAAGATCCATCAGCTTCTATATGTTGACAACAAAAGAGACAGCGAGAGTCAAAGACATTTTAAATGGTGAATATTTTAAATGAAAAAAAATTTGCAAGGCCAAGATAAACCCCAAAATAAAAAAAAATTAGAAACAAATCAACCAAGTTTAAGTTTGATGTAACTGTGGAATCATTAAAATTGATGGGGGCCAATTTTCGTGGATTGCCTAAATTTTACAGGTTCTAGGGGACAATATAATTTTGAGCATTCATTCATATCTACAAAAGAAGAGATTACTCTAAAACCCCAATTATCAATCTGTTGAGGATGTGAATTCATGGATGTAGGCTACCCACAAATTCCATGAATATTTGGCCACCATGAAATCAAATGATTCCACATTAAAATGCATTCTGTACAGAGTTTCAAAAAATAGCAAATGTAAAATTGACAGAATGAGATCACAAAGTTTATCAGAGTAGTATTTATCAACAAAGACTTTTATTCATTTCATTTTTATTGTGCTTTATGCACATGAATGGATGACTCTCCCCATATCACTAAGATCAGCTTCAGCCAAGCTATACAAAATGGGAAAGCAAAGCTTAAACTTGAGATATAAATGCAATTATTTTGATGCTAAGCAATGAATTGTGCAGTAAATTTTGAGATGTTTTTCACCAATACCTTTACGAGTCTCTGCAGTGAAATAACGAATGGTTGATGTGTTGAAAGACTCAATATAAATATCTCGCCTAAGAATCAATAACAAAAAGAAAATAAAACATAAAATTAATGAATTAAATTTTAAACAAATGTTGATAAAGACATTACTTTGTTACTAGACTGAATCTCACTAATTTATTCTGCTGATGTGAAATGTATCTAGGGGCAATGTCTAGGAAAGAGATTAAGTCTATACAGCCAACAGATAATGAAGACAGTGCATTTATCCATGCCTGTCAATGAGATGTGATCTGGCTCTTTGGATCAAGACTCTATGGTTATAATGACAAATTCATTATACACCACTCTATATTATATATATTAGCTGAATATAAGAGAAATTTTTGGGATTGATTATTTAACATTTACTTATTCAAAGAACAAATTTTCATGGAATTTTTTTTTCATGCGCAAGAAAAAAACATCATATGTATTGTATACTATGTCATCAGTTTCAGAGAGGGGTGATTGATTAAAAAGCCCACAGTGTGGAGATCTGATCTCACCATCACCTGATTGTGTGAAATCAACATTAAAATTGAGTGATACACAGATGGGTATACAATAAAAGTAAAATTCAAAAAATTTAGCGTATTATACCAAGGAAAACTTGAGATAAATCATTGTTGAAAACGAAGCTTTTAATCAATCATAAAGTTATCTCTCTTTGAAGAACTAAGCTGACTTACTTATTTTCTACATTGTGTTACATTTAAATACATGTACACTGTAGTTAAAATTAAAACCTTTTAGAATTTTTTGACCCTTAAATTTTACAGTGTCATTATATACCAAATTCCCTGTATAGAAAAAAATGGCCCTGCCTTCCAAATCCTCTGTATAAAGAAAGATGGCCCTGTCGATCAAATCCTTTGTATAGAGAAAGATAGCCTTGCCTACCAGATCTACTATACAAAGAAAGATGGCCATGCCTATCAAATCTTCTGTATACAAAAAGTGGGTCCTGCCTACCAAATTCCTTGGGTGGGGAATGAAGGTCCCCAGTCCCAGCTGAATGAGCACTGTTCTTTCCTGATCATATTAACGTGACATTCCCCCTTATACTGGGGGACAGGACAGGCCGGAGGGATGAGATAACTGTGGTTTGAGGCCAGGTTCTGGGCCCAATTCACAGCTGATGTAAATGACACTTGAATCAAGTTTTCCCCCTCCTGAAAGAAAAAAAAATTGATTGCAGACATTAGAGTTTTAAAGCTGGAAATTTCATTTCCTTTTTTTCGCTTTTGTTCCCCCTTATAATAGAAAATTCAACTTTATATGTAAAACTGTTTAGTGCCATTTTTAACCATACATATATATAAAATTTAACTTTGATTTATAATAGAGTAAAACTACCTACAATGATGTAAGGTTTGATGTCCATATCATATCTGAGGAACATGTTATCCGTCTCCCCCACAAGATGACCATTGATCATAACCATGGCAAAAGTGTCCAGTCCCTCACTAACCAACTTTACATTGATCATTGACATCATTTCTGATGTTACTGTAACAGAAAAATCTTCCTCTGGTTAAACGTGTTTCACAAACACAAAATGTTTCTGTCCTCATGTATGGAATTAAATATTATACATTTATGTGATATATCATGGAAGTACATGCTTTCACTTTTGACCCAATTTCTGCAAAATGCATCTGTTTGTCCATCAAATCTTGTACTCTATCTTTAAAAATCAGGTTAAAACAAACACTTTCAGATTTTTGCAAAATCAGTTTCCTGTTACCATGGTTACATGTATGTATGTATTACATAATTATCGCATTGTGGATGTAAATGAAATACCATTAACTACTCATTTTGATGCATTTTCTAAGGATTCTAATAGAAATCCTGTCTGATAGTTAAAAGTATTGCCAGTTTTACATGTCAAATTTTAACATTACATCTCATAATGCCCTACCATTAAACACCCTGCTGTATGTCCAGTCCTCTCGACCAATCCAGCGATACTTAAGGTCATTGTCACGGTAATATGGATCCTGGATTACGTTGTTATCTATCAGAGCAGTATACATACTGCCTGGGACCTTCCCAGTAATGTTGATATTCTCTGAATAAAGTTTACAGTATAAGGTACATTACAAATCAGAACAACATGTACTAGCAATAGAGTACCATATAACAGGTTACTGTAGACATATTTTTTTTCCTCATGAGATTAATTTACGCCATGTATGCAGCCACCAATTTTCCACAAATTTGTTATTTATAAAATATCTTCTTAAGCCACACAAGACATGCAAGAACAAAAAAAAATATCTAGTATAAATAATAATTTTCTATATTTTGTATAAATAACTATTTTTGACATCTTTTTGAAATTCAAAATAGACTACACAGGACATTTAGGATATTATCGGAACTGTAAAAGTTTAAGTAGCAACAGGTACAGCAAATCAATATCTGTTATCTCTGATAAATTATTCAAATTGTAAACAAAAACGGGACAGCAATCACAAGAAGTACTTATTTAAAAAAAAAAAATTCGCTCTGTAAATGCACTTGAACTGCAAATGCAATAAAAGCCATATTTACTTTGTTCATTTGACACTATCCAAGCTCCATTTAAACTTGTCGTAATTACACATGCACCTATTGAAATCAACCCTCCAAACCATGCAACACTAAGAGTCGACATCTCGATATCATGTGACTTTCAACAATAATTTCGAGCCCGATAATTATGTTTCATCAATCAAAGTACTGAAAGTGTTAATAGGAGTTCAGAAAGATGGACTGTACACAGTACAGAGAATTATTATCAGACATCCAAAAACAAATGGGATGGCGAAGCTGTTAAGAGTTGGTTAAAGAGTGAATTTCCATTGTACACAATGTGCACGTCTGTAACCCTATAATCCACACACACACACACACAAAATTAAATAAAGTAAAAAAAAGAAATAGACTGTTATTGAAATAAGGTATCATTTTAAAACTTTTATCGGCATGTAAATACGGGTTAGTCATGTGATCAAATCCCATAGTTACATTTGTGACTGATTTATTACAAATAGTTGGGTCCGATAGTTTTTTTAAAAAAAAATCATAATATTGATTTATTTTTTCAAACCTCAACGGTATAAATTGAATCGCAGGACTGTTAAGGCGTACTACGAATAAATCAACGGAATATACACATGCATAAATACATACCTTTTTAAACTGAATTTATTTTTGTAAAGCTACTATATTATCACATGACTTTAATTCTAATTGAAATAACATTGTATACCCTGCTCTGTACGGAATTTAGTTTGGTCACGTTATTTGACAGTCACGTGATTAATGCATGTAATGTGTACTGTATGTAGGTCATAAACAAATTTCAATATCGCAAGGGCATACCCTAGTTAGAGTTAAAAATTTCAGTAATAAATTGTCTCTACATAACTTGTAGTTTATGAAAAGTGCTGCTGCTTTAAATAGAATTTGCATTTTATTAGTTTAAATTTCAAGTTATTTGGCTCTAGTCGAAATATGTGTGACCTTTACCATGTATTTTATTTATTTATTTAGTAATGCTCTCGATTTCAGGAAAGCAGCAGCACTTTTCAAGTTAAGGAATGTTCCCGTTATGCATATTCAAAAAATGGTCAAGATCTATTAAGTGTATGCCCTTGCGAAAAGGCGATTTAATGAGGCACCTCGGAGTGCAATATGCACACCCTGTACATAAAAACACGGTAGAATTAATTCAATACATTCTTTCGATAGTTTTTAAATAATATCACTAAACAAAGGTTTCAGATTTGTAATAATGGTCTACCTAAGATTTGCAAATAATATTCTGTTTAATAATGAAATGCATTTTTCACTGTGCAAAAATTACTTGATCCGCCTATAACTGCACATAAAATGCGTCAAATTTTACCATGATGACGTCATGTCGACAAGGGCATTGCGATTAGTGACTTATTTATATCTTGTTGTGCGGGATTTAACTAGCGACAAAAATGAATGCAGTGGTAAGTTTTGATGTAGTTCATCACTCCTATGCAGCTTAAAACCGCAAATTATTTCATTTTCTGTTGTTTTGAGGAATTGCTATACTTGTGTGATGTCACAGTAGACATTTCCCGTATAGATTAGGCCCCGCCCCCTTAATGCAGCCTTAACAGAGCTGCGATGTGTTGAGCGCGGTCGATCACTTATGACGTCACTATGAAATTACGTAGATCGTTTATGACTAAACAATCAATTTATGGCCATATGACGAACCTGTTTTTACACAGGTGTAAAAACGACTTGTTCAAATAGTGTTATTTAAGGGAAATCATTTGCAAATGTAAATATTTCCTTATATTTTAAATCATTAGAAAAAGATTTTTAAAAAGTATCTGTAAATGTAAGAAAAAATCCCTTTTGATCGCTCGGAAAAGAGGGTTACCAACAGGAAAGAAGTCGATGATAGGGAACCCCCCCCCCAAAAAAAAAAAAACGTTATTTAAAAAATTACCCTGTTTTACCCCAGTGGAGTTCTCTATTAAAGATCATGACCGTAGTAGTAACTGTAAAGGTTGATGTTTCTGATACATCCAACAATTTAAGGCACCACGTCCCTAGAGTTGTCAGCCATATTTGACTTTAAGTTTCATTCAATCGTAGGTTTAATTCTGTCTTTTGATTTAAATGTATCATATAACTGGTGTACTCTGTTATATTTAGACTTGATGAGAGATCAGACATATGGCAGTTTAATGGTCAATAAGTGTTGATTGTTAACTTGGGGTTTTCCTGTAATTCTTCATAAGACAAGAAAAAAATGCTTTAAAAGGAATAATAGACATTCACCCCATTAAGAGTTAGCTCTCTTATTAGGGTATCAATGATTCTTAAAATAGGGGGAAATGATAGAATGAATGATTTACTTTTAATTATTATCTATTGTTTATTCAGATAAAATGTTCAAAGATAACGAACAGTAATCGTGTTCAATGGGCCAATTAAACAACACAAATTGTGAGCAGAGCAAACGGGGACGTCTGAAAATCAGAGGTGGGACCAGGTCCAGGAAAGAGAAAGCATTCAATGTCGATCGGTCACTTCCAAAGTGTGCCCCTTGTCATGCAGGATTGGGTAAACGTAGGAATCCGGAGACAGTGCAGTATGGAAATATCTGTATGAAAGACGTCATCAAAAATCGACATAACGACAGATTTAAAATACATGTTTTTTTTTTCCGGATAAACATTGTTAATGTTGAAGAGTCCATTTACCTGCACATCAATTAGATGGAATGAAACTATCATCCATTAATGAAATGGTATTTCTTCCAACACATGTAAATTCAAAGTTGATACGAATTACATTTAGAGTATTTGAATTGATATTTCTGGCTATGGATTGATTTTTCAAGTTTATATATACACCTGATCGAGGAAATAAACAATTTCAGATTGTAAGATGTATCATAAAGAATTGTCTGCCATGCTTTCCTCATAAGGTAGACCTTAGCTGGGTACCCACAAACCACTATCAAGGATGTCATATTAATATATAGTCTGATTTTATTTTATTTTTTTTTTCTCGTATGGATATATATAGATTGTTTCATGGTTGTTCCTACATCTAATGTTTACAATTTTGCGCGTGCTTTCAGGCTTCATAACAATTCTTCGTCTCAAGTTTTGTTCTTTTATATTTCATTAAAGTTAGACGTGTTTGATGTAAACACATCAAGTCAGATTTCCCCACATATAGAACTTAGTCGTCTCATTCCTTCCTTCTGAGATGTATTGATCTCTGTCAATGGCCTCAGTGAGTTAAAGGACTTATCGCATGTTTCTAAATTATTTGAAATTAAAAGCGTAAAACGTTCCTAATTACCACAGTTTATAAATTTTGTGTTTTTACTGCGGATAAACCTCTGTAATTAACCAATTATTGACTCAAATGAAAACCCCTGAATTAAAAATCTCTCTAAAAAGTTAATTAGATAGCGATCACGTGACCCTGTGACGTCAAAGGCGACAATGGCTGATCAGCTCTTCACGTAAATCTTACTAAAATATACGCGATGCAACCTGAATTTTCTGCGTTATGGACGACCAGATCACTGATTTTATCGATATGAAATTTAATATCCAACCTTATATTTTAGAATTGTCAGCAAGAAATAATCTGAAAAATCCGTTAACATTGTAAAAATAGCAGCGACGATAGCGAGGGAGACACGGCGAAGACGAAGAAACTCGCCATTACAATACAATTTGATTTGTCATATTATCACATGTATTAACTTATTTGATTCACAAATTTAATATTACAAAACTCTATTATTCTTCGTTTTTAACATAATATTAATTTATGCAAGTATGCTTTCATATGTTTTTTAAGGGATGGCGGTCTTGAAAAATAATTTTCCGATCACGAAACATTGCCGTAATCAGACCTACAGATTCTAAATGTTTGGAATAAAAAACGAAAATATCTCAAAATCCTTGTACCTTAGAACTAGTTAATGTTTCTATAGTAATTGAAAATCACGTTAGGAATTAATTTTTTCAGCATTTTTTATAATTAGGCTGCATTTGTCGTTGACAACTTCGTAAATAGTGAGCAACTTCTCATCTCTCTATCACTGAATTGTCGCCTATGACGTCAGAGCAGTATTTCGCCGAAATCCGACTGAAATATGCATATTGTCGTATTTGAATTTCAACTCTCAATATCTCTTAAAATATGCTTTCAAAAACGTTTATTGTATCCAGAATTTTAATAAACAAAGTTGTAGATAATATTTTTCATAAAATTAAGATTTTTGAAAAATCATGCGATAAGTCCTTTAAGGTCATCCACCATTTTACTTGCAATCCCACGGTTACTGAAATGTTTCCTCTAATTCATTGTGAGAATGTTGTTGAAAAGTTGAAATATAAGAATGTTGTTGAAAATTTTGTCTGGCATAGATGTTAATTCATATATTACATGTACACCAAAATATTTCCCCAAACCACGAGCTGTCTATTATATCTTTTGAGGGTTGAGATGTCGTTGGCGTTGCTCAAGACATAATTGCACTTTATTTTCATGCAGACTCGTCAAAATTCTTTACTTCACTGTTTTTGGTGTAGTTTAATGAATATCTGGTAGTAAGAGAATATATATCTGATAGTAGGAGAATGAATACCCGGTTGTAGGAGAACGAATTTCCGGTAATAGGAGAATAATTAACCGGTAGTAGAAGAATATATATCCTGTAGTAGGAGAATGAATATCTGGAAGTAGAAGAATGAATATCCGGTAGAAGGAGAATGAATATCCGTAGTAGGAGAATGAATATCCGGTAGTAGAAAAATATATATCTGGAAGTAGGAGAATAGATATCCGGTAGTAGGAGAATGAATATCCGGTAGTAGGAGAATGGATATCCGGTAGTAGGAGAATGAATATCCAGTAGTAGGAGAATATATATCCTGTAGTAGGAGAATGAATATCTGGAAGTAGAATAATGAATATCCGGTAGTAGGAGAATGGATATCCGGTAGTAGGAGAATAGATTTCCGGTAGTAGGAGAATGGATATTCGGTAATAGGAGAATAGATATCCGGTAATAGGAGAATAGATATCCGGTAGTAAGAGAATGAATATCCAGTAGTAGGAGAATGGATATCCGGTAGTAGGAGAATGAATATCCAGTAGTAGAATGGATATTCGGTAGTAGGAGAATGGATATCGAGCTTTGCTTGATTAAAGGAAAATGTTCAATTATTAAATGCAGGTTTATATGACAATGTCCTGAATCATATCTGTAGTGAAAATCAGTATCCAATAGACAGTCAATTTGATTTCCCTCCAGATGAGGGTGCATTTAGTCACGAGTGTAAACGGAGTAAGACGTAGTCAAAAGTCATATAAAGATAATGGCAATACAAGGGGTTCAAAACATTAGTCAGTGATTTAGTACGACCCACAGATTGTTGTTTCTGCAAACGAAGTCATTATAACAACCAGAATTTGCAAAATTCTGACTTTAAGCGAGATTGTTGATAGCCCTGTAACATAAACGTATCTGTTACTAGTCAGCCTTCATTTAAAAAAATCAACATTCTCAGAGCAAATGCTTGCGTACGGAAGCAGCTGGATGACATAAACATTATGTAAGTGATAGTGGAATATTACTACAGAAATAGGGAAATTGACGATGGAAAAGATGAATTCGTTATGTTTGTCACACAGTTTAGTTGTCGGTTCGCAATTAAAGTCTGTAGTCGGTAAAACAACCAATAATGAATCAGATGTGATGGATTCTGTGGTGTCTTTTATTTTTACTTCACAAGGATATATCTAGTCGACATAAGAATGAAAGCTCATTCATTTGATAAAACCTTTAAATATTGAATTGAACTCTTGCCACAGCAAGAGTATTTTTCTTCTCATGTAGATTTTTTTTAAATAAACTACTATACTAAAAACTACTGTTTTGAAGAAACTAATAAAGTGCATAAAATACATTAGTTTAAAATAACTAGATAAATAGTTAGTAAGAAGTTATAACGAAACTATAGTAATTTACTAGTAATTTGACAAGAATCCTCATCTCTATGACAGATTCGATACTCACGGTGACTATATTTTCAGACATAGGACAATTGGAAAGGACATTTTCGTTATTTGGACATGTGGTTAACAGTTCTAAGATAGAAGCACAGATACCACTTGCTCAATCTAAGCATACTCTCTCTTCAGGCAGAAAGACGCATCATTCTTGAAGGCCCGCCATCAACAATTTGTATGGCAGACCAAAGATGCCTTTTATAGGCTATTATTCTTTCTATCTTTAACTTTCCTGCTACAATCCTGGAATCACCTGTCCGTTAGTCATTCAAAATGGTAACTTCCACAGGTGATTTCAACTGCAGAATTTCATACTCTACCTCAAAAGTACAGAAACGAGAACAAAGACTAGAAACGATAAGCAGTGCAAGGAGGAAGCGCATGTAGAGAAGGATGCTGTTTAGAGTCATGTGTGGAAGGTATAAAGAGGATAGAAATCCATCAGGTCATCAACAGTACATGGCGTCCCAATCCAAGGATGATGTTTAGAGTCATGTGTGGAAGGTATGGAGAGGATAGAAATCCATCAGGTCATCAACAATACATGGCGTCCCAATCCAAGGATGATGTTTAGAGTCATGTATGGAAGGTATGGAGAGGATAGAAATCCATCAGGTCATCAACAATACATGGCGTCCCAATCCAAGGATGCTGTTTAGAGTCATCTGTGGAAGGTATGGAGAGGATAGAAATCCATCAGGTCATCAACAATACATGGCGTCCCAATCCAAGGATGATGTTTAGAGTCATGTGTGGGGGGTATAAAGAGGATAGAAATCCATCAGGTCATCAACAGTACATGGGGTCCCAATCCCAAAATGATGTTTAGAGTCATGTGTGGAAGGTATGGAGAGGATAGAAATCCATCAGGTCATCAAAAGTACATGGCGTCCCAATCCAAGGATGATGTTTAGAGTCATCTGTGGGAGGTATGGAGAGGATAGAAATCCATCAGGTCATCAAAAGTTCATGGGGTCCCAATCCAAGGATGATTTAGAGTCATGTGTGGAAGGTATGGAGAGGATAGATATCCATCAGGACATCAACAGTGCATTTCATCCCAATCCAAGGATGATGTTTAGAGTCATGTGTGGAAGGTATAAAGAGGATAGAAATCCATCAGGTCATCAACAGTACATGGCGTCCCAATCCCAGGATGATGTTTAGAGTCATGTGTGGAAGGTATGGAGAGGATAGAAATCCATCAGGTCATCAACAGTGCATTTCATCCCAATCCAAGGATGATGTTTAGAGTCATGTGTGGAAGGTATGGAGAGGATAGAAATCCATCAGGTCATCAAAAGTACATGGCGTCCCAATCCAAGGATGATGTTAAGAGTCATGTGTGGGGGGTATAAAGAGGATAGAAATCCATCAGGTCATCAACAGTACATGGGGTCCCAATCCCAGGATGATGTTTAGAGTCATGTGTGGAAGGTATGGAGAGGATAGAAATCCATCAGGTCATCAAAAGTACATGGCGTCCCAATCCAAGGATGATGTTAAGAGTCATGTGTGGAGGGTATAAAGAGGATAGAAATCCATCAGGTCATCAACAGTACATGGGGTCCCAATCCCAGGATGATGTTTAGAGTCATGTGTGGAGGGTATAAAGAGGATAGAAATCCATCAGGTCATCAAAAGTACATGGCGTCCCAATCCAAGGATGATGTTAAGAGTCATGTGTGGAAGGTATGGAGAGGATAGATATCCATCAGGTCATCAACAATACATGGCGTCCCAATCCAAGGATGATGTTTAGAGTCATGTGTGGAAGGTATGGAGAGGATAGAAATCCATCAGGTCATCAACAGTGCATTTCATCCCAATCCCAGGATGATGTTTAGAGTCATGTGTGGAAGGTATGGAGAGGATAGAAATCCATCAGGTCATCAACAGTACCTGGGATCCCAATCCAAGGATGATGTACCATGTGAAAGATAGGAAGTGGCTGGGAATGAAAACGGATGATTTTTATTATTTAGTAAAGTTTACATTTGATAATTTGTTTTAGATCTACATCAATTTTTTTTAAAAATATTTATATCAAAATTCATCAAATGACTTACATTTGATGATTAACGTGAATATCCCACTTTAATTGCAAAACATTATTAGTCCCCTACCGGTGAAACCGGAGGGGACTATAGGTTTCCTCTGAGTCTGTCCGTCCGTCCGTCCGTCTGTCTGTCAGTCTGTCCCACTTGGTTTTCCGCACTTTTTTTTGTAAAAGCTTGCGGACATTGAGCTGATTTTTGGTATGTGAGTGTATCTTGATGAGTTACAGATCAAGTTTGCATTTCGTTTTGCTTCAATGATTTTTGACGGAATTACGACCTTTTCAATTTTTCAGGGTTTTCCACAATTTTTTTCTATACGCTTGCTGATTTTCGCCTCATTGGGTTTTGACGGAATTATGGCATTTTCAATTTTTAACGGGAAGCAGATTACACTTGCCGGTAGGGACTAGTATTGCTAATGCAATACTCTCAGAATGCTTGTTTATCAAAACATCTTTTCTCAAATTATTATGTCATAGATGAGGCTAGTATTAATCTACAGGCAAAACATTTCTTGGACTTATTTTTGTTAAATATCATTTCAATTTGAAATTTAAAAAAAAAATTATGTCTCTTTAAACTAGATGTATTTTAGCCATTGTAATATTAATGATAAATCAGAAAATATAGAACGAAATCTGATGTATGGCAACTCTGATTTAATTTTCTGTATTTGCAGGGTCTGATGAAATAGAAGAAAAACTAAATCAGATAATATAATTATAATTTAATTAATAAGGCTTGAAGAATTAAAGTTTGTATCTTTATAAGACTAATTAAAGGATAGGAGTAAATTTAATCATGTTTGGTCACTGACCTAACAGCTTATTTTTTTTAACATTTCCCAGGTGGATGAGATGTTGGAAATTTTGTAACAAAACAAACTGTTATAACGACGTAAAATGAAAAAAATGGATAGTTATATTTTGTATTTTTACATTGTGTGACCAGTAATGCAAAATGTAAACGTAAAAAAATTAGATTTTCTTTCGGGATTAATGCAGAGTATCACGTTGGAAAATGTCATAATACATGTGTAACGGCGAATGAAATATTAAAAAAAATGTTTGTAATTGAAATCAGTTATATTTTCTTCACTTCAGTGTAAAGTCATTTGCATGTAGATAAAACAATGAATACTACATTTTGCGTTATTACATTTTACGCAAAATATAATAACACAAAATGCAATAATCGTTATTTTCACATACAAATGTTTTTATGGTTGTGATGGGGGATATGAATGCTTTCAATAAATAAAATATTTCTTATTATTTGATCCCCCATTACAAATTAAGGATGACGTTTACCCAAAGTTTAAGTTGACAGAAACAGATTGCTATAAAGTACAATATCTCAGGTCAAAAATTGTTCTAAATGAACAAAATAACCATGTAATTATAATAAATCAGAACAATGTATAAATATCAAAATGAAATTGTTCATCATTTGTAGAAATTTTGCAAGAACAAAGGTAGATATATGGTGATGTAGAGGAAATACGGACTAAATTCCAACATTTTAGTTTTTCACGTTTTTAAAAAATTTGTTTTGAGATTTTATTCTGAAAGTTCCTATGTGTTTTCTAATATCATTTTGAATATATTACAAGAGTTTAGGCTCATGTATTAATTTAAATAATTGAATGACATGCAATGAAGAATATCAAAATATAAACAAAAACCATTCCAGAGAACATATCTCAAGATTGTGATCATTGATCTCATATAATTTTAGTACCAGCAGAATAAGGGCAATATAAGTAAACTGGGGCTAAAAATAGTTAAGGCTCCTTACTTTCAGATTTTTTGGGCAATATTTGACTAGAAATGTATAGAATTTAGAAAATCGACAGAGGAAATTCGGACTGAAATAATTAACAAGTTTATTGTTCAAATTCTAATTGTTCCTATTTATATTTAGCAACACTTTTACAATTTTCATTACATTTCATTATCCAAATTTAAGAGTTTTGTTACTTGTTAAATTTAAAATGTTTTCAGTATGTCTCCCAGTTGATTCGATACTTAAGAGCACGTTCTACCTACGAATAATTTCTAAAACATTGCAAACTCTTGACAACAAGTTGATGAAACAAGGATATCAACTGTCTCGTTTGAAGTCAACGGTCGATCTATGGTCGATACAATGACCTTGTCAGCTAATACAATCTATCATTGAGTCGAATGCTGACAGACGTTTTTCATACTAATTGTTAGGCCATCATTTACACACTGAATTGAACGGATTTTTTCCGTTTGCCCGATCATGACAAGGAGCACACGGCGGATGTGACCGGTCGACAGGGGATGCTTACTCCTCCATGGTACCTGATCCCACCTCTGATGTTTTTAGAGGTCTGTGTTTGCTCTGCTCCCACTTTGATTGTTTCAATGTACTTTTGAGCTTGATTACTGTTTGTGATCTCCATATTTCATATTAGAATTATGAAAAAATTTAAATTTTGAAACACTTTTTTGTTCTTGTTATCATATCTTAAAAGTATTTTTTATATACAAATTGAAAAAAATCTGATCCTCAACTGCTGTTAAAAGTTACTATTATATTTTAATGCTCCCGTTGATTGGAACATTTTAACTCGTTTTTGTCTTAGAAAATGATTTTTCCCTGAAACTAGGGGAATACAATATTCAATTTAATCCAAGTCATGTTATTCTTTCTATTTGCGTTAAACCTTATGCGTGGATCTCTACACAGAATGTTAGGTCATTGCTTTTATACTAAATGTGAGTACGGAGTACTCCGACTGCCTGATCAATACAAAGGGCTCAAGGCGGGGGACGCTCCTCCTTGGCATCTCATCCCACCTCTGGTTTTTCCAAAGATCCGTATTTTTGCCCCGTTCACGATTCTTTTTGTATGCTGGATTTATGATATTTATCACTGTGTTATCTTTACCTTTTAGTCGAAGGTGAAGGTCAAAGCAGATACCATCCTGTGAATATTTTCTCTCCCTTTAGTCCAATCTTGATAGTACCTCATTTAAAGGGTCACATGAGTAAAGTGTGTGAAATGACCTTAAATAAAGTTAAGGTTTAAGCAAACATCTGTGCAAAAGTCTTTATTTGTGTGTGTAGGGGGGGGGGGCACTCAAATCGATTGTCATTAGATGAAATGTTGATTTCACTATAGTGAGATTCAAGACATAATGTCTTATAAAACTGTATTTAATACTGAATCTTCTCCTCTAATCAAGAAAAGCTCGACCGGATATCCATTCTCCTAGTACCGGATATCCTAGTACCGGATATCTACATATGCATTCTACTACTAAAAATGAAGTAAATTAAGTAAAGGATTTTGTCGAGTCTACATGAAAACTGAGGTGCAATTATATCTTGAGCAACACAAAGGACAACTCAGCTCTGGATGTCTTTTATATTATATTTTTATAGACGCTCGAGTCATATACTAGACAGCTCATGGTTTGGGGGAATATCTTGGTGTACATGTTATATATGAATTAACATCTATGTCAGAAAAACTTTTCAACAACATTCTCACAACGAATTAGAGGAAACATTTCAATAACCGTGGGATTGCAAGTAAAATGGTGGATGAACTGAACTCATTGAGGCCATTGACAGAGACCAATACATCTCAGAAGGAAGGAATGAGACTACTAAATTCTATAGATGTATATGTAGGAAAATCTGCCTTGATGTTTTTACATTAACACGTCTTACTTTAATGATATATATCTGAACAAAACTTGAGACGAAGAATTGTTACGAAGCGCAAAATTGTAAACATTAGATGTAGGAACCCACCATGAAATAATCTATATACAAGTATATTCATACGACAAAAAAAATCAAACTTTATAAATGTATATATGACATCCTTCATATTCGTTTATGATGTATCCGACTAATGTCTTCCTAATGTCTACCTTATATGGAAAGTATGACAGGGAATACTTTATGATACATTCTACAACCTACAAGCTCTGAAGTTATGTAAACTTGGAAATTCAGCGTCCATCGCCAGAAATATCAATTAAAATTCATATTGGACGTAATTCATATCATCTTTGAGTTTTCCTGTGTTGGAAGATATACCATTTGATTAATAGATGATGGATTCATTCCATTTAATTGATGTCCAGGTAGAAGGACACCTTGACCTTGGCTTAAGTGTCTACCCGAATATATATATATATATATATATATATATATATATATATATATATATATATATATATATATATATATATATATATATATATATATATATATATATAAATTTTTCAGATCATCTCACAATTAAAAGTCAAATGCTAGACAATACGGACTAAAAGACAAAAGATTCTCATATATCAAACAATAAAGGTATAATTCTGTATACTGTAGATTCCTAAATACACGCGAGGAATAAATTATCGCGTAATTACGCGAGAAGCACCGCTCGCGAAATAAAATTACTCGCATTTATTTTTATGGTGCTTTAATGTATGTAAAATCTCTAGATAAATCAACCTTTCGCGAATTATTATTCTCGCGATTTGACGCCCTTGGGTCATTTCGCGATAATAAGTACTCGCGTAAAATAAGGAATCTACAGTAGTTACTCAGACAGAGACACAAGTTTTACAAATGTCAAAGAATGTAGATAAATTGTATTTGTCTGTATAGTTAGTCCTACTTTCCTGTGTTGACTTGAAAGAATGCAACTGTTATTTGAGAAATTAATTAGTGATTAGAGACCCTCCATACACATTTGATTTTTTTTTTAGATTTTGAGAATACTGTAGCACATAAAGGTGAAACTACTGAGTTAATTTTTATTTTCAAAGTAGAGTATCTGTCATTCTCCCCAAGGGAAAATATCCAAAGACAAGTATAGATGAAAAAGAAACCACTGTTGCTTAATCAGGTAGAGGAAGTATTCAGTTACTTCATCTTGGTCTAATGTAATGTTAAGAATACTTGTATTTGATTACAAGTTCTGTATTACATCGTATATTCCTTTTTATTCAGTCATAAATCACGGGGTAGATCAACCTAACGGCATAAAAGTAAATGCATTCTGGAATTCGAACTCTTTATTGTGCAGTGCATGCATAAACTGCATAATGATTTTAAAAAAATTAAAGAAAAATATTATCATATTTTATTTCCATTTTCAAACCTATTCGGAAAAAGTAAAGATTGCAGGCAAAGAGCACGGACATTGTTTATATAATGCAAGAAACTGCTGACAAGTCATATCTAAAAATCAGAGAAGAAAATTGATTTAAAAAAATAAATAATTAATTTTATAGTAAACTCAACCAAAGAGTGCACAGGAGTAAAGCGTGTAAAGTGACCTTGAATAAAGTTAAAATTTAGGGTTAAAGCAAACCTTTGCAAAATGGTCAGAATTTAAGAAAAATCCTCATCTGAAGTATATATTTTCTGTCATTGGATAAGTATGGCTCATACTTGACCCAAAGCGTACCCTTTGGTAAAGATTAAATAGTGTTTGGAGGTAGTTAAAGACAACAGTTTTGTATAAGAATTATTTTGGGGAACACATATTTTCTCTCCTTGATTTTATTTTAATTATCCCTTTTTCAAACCTTCTCTATTTCTCTTCCGAAGGATTTTATTATACCTCTACTCTTATTACTCTATATAAAATTAATACCATAAAACTGTCTATTTCCCCGAGAAGATACTATTTCTCCCATCTGAGGACTACTCCCTGAAAAATCAGAGCTACTCCCTGGGACTACTCCCTCATGAATATTTATTATTAATTTTAACCAATTGAAATGAACAGTGGGCGGAGCGTTCAAGGAATCTCGAGTCCGTGACGTAATGTTATTAGCAATGTAACTATGACGTCAAAACATTTCGACATGCGATGTCAAAATCATACTTGAATTTCTAAGCAAAAAAGGACAACGCTAATCCTTCGAAATATTAGTAAAATTTATTATTATTATTTTTTTTTTAAAAATAATTTTAATTTTTCCGTATTGATGCATTACATATTTAACAAAATTGGAATCGCATGCATTAATTATTATTTTTATAAATGTCCTTATATTGATTTAAAAATGTCTAATTAATTAATCTCCTTTGTTTGTTTCAAAAAATGACAATCATATACGCAAAAAATCTGTAGTCATTAATACAAAAAAGAAAAAAAATGGTAATCATTAACGAAAAAAAAACAAACAAAAAAACTGGTAATCATTAACTCAAAAAAGGTAATCATTAACACAAAATAGAATTCATTAGCGCAAAAAATGTATCAATCAACTTTAAACGCAATAAAAAACCGTAACAATCAACATTAAAAATACTTTTCTCTTTTACATAATGTTTCTACCCCAAGTAAGAAAAAAATAGAATGAAGCTAAATGAAAGCAAAAATGTGGTAAGTAATTTCATCTCCTTTAACATTTTAATATCCTTTAATAACAAATAGGACCTTAGAGATGGTTATCATTTCAATGATATGTGGTTTCATATTAAAAAAAACCCAGGTGTGTCCGTTTACACATTAAAGGAAATTGACGAAATTCATCATCTCCTCCCACTTTTACAAACGTTATGGGAAATTAAAACCAGCTTTCATGTATAACAACCTTTGATTAATTTATATATATTTTTAGAATCTAATAATTAATCTATTGTAAGTTTATCATTTCCTTATGATCTTCTGACATGACAGGCATCATCTTGGTTTATTAAAATCCTGACAATAGGAAAAAAACTGATCAAAGGGTTTTCATAATTATGATTGAAGTTCAGTTACTCATGTTTGGCTACTGCCCTTGTAACTAAGAGCTCATTAATGCTGCCTAAGCAATAGATATATTAGAAGCTTAGGGAAATTTTATAGATTTACTTCTTAAACCATAGTAATTGTAAAGCAGAAGATAAATATAAAGTTGACGGGCTGGTCAAGGAATATCATTAACTGCATAAAGCTTATGTGGTTATATAGAGAACTTGAATCTGGCTGACAGAGGTTCAATTATAGATCTTAGTAAAATCAGCTATTGGTTTATGCTTTCACTGGTTATAATAAAGCCATTAATTATAACAGATATTTTTTCTCTCTTGTTTGTTTGCTTTCAAGAATGTTGAACTCGTGTTGAGACGTCAAATTGCCGGTGCAATGCAGCACATTAAGACTTGAACTTGACACTGATGGAATGGAGAAACGTGTTTTTTTGTGCATGCAACTACAGCGACACGGGACCTTGGTTGAAACAGTATCATCTGAAAGACCGGTGTCCACGTACAGCACTGAGATGCGAACTGCAAGGTAAGGATCAACTCCTTGCAAGTAGAGTCTAGAACGAAGCGAATTCATGGACGATATATATATATTAAAAGCACAAAGAAATTCACTTTTATAAGGATACCCACTTCCGCCCCAACCCAGGGTTGAACTCGCGACCTACGGAATCTGTCTCCTAGCAATACAGGAACAGCACGCTAGACCACTCGGCCATCTAGGCAAGTCAAAATAACTTGCTTTCGATGCCGATGGAATTCTCGCGGCGCTGTCCTACACTACTCGGTCATTGAGAATGGAAGAGAGATACAATTATTTGGACATTAGTTTTATATATATATATATATATATATATATATATATATATATATATATATATATATATATATATATATTATATTATATTATATTATATTATATTATATTATATTATATTATATTATATATATATATATATATATATATATATATATATAAAATTGAATTTTATTGATTGATTGTATATTGTTTAACGACCCAATCGAGAATCCTTTGCTCACATAGAGACGTCATCATGAAGGGCCTCAAATTTAGAATTTAGGCCTACACTCGGCACTCAAAGCCATTGAGCTGTGAGGGTTCTATATTGAGCCAACGCCTACCACGACATAGGACCTCGGTTTTTTAGATGTCTCATCCCAAAGACCCGTTACTTTCACTTTAGTGCCGAGCGCTTGGCGAAGGAACAGTCACTACCTATGTTTACGTCTTCGGTTTGACGCGGCAAGGTAAACGAGATTTGAACCCGGGCCTCCCTAATGCAAAGAGAACGTCCCACCCTAGGCTACCGTGACCCGTTAAATATATTGTTAAGATTACTTTTTCCTCACTCGATATTGCCTACGAACTCTCTAATATATAATACTTTCATGTAAATTACTTAAATTACGGCCAAACATATTTTTTTCATAATCAGGTCAAATTCTTGGTTAATGTCAAGGTCATGAAGTCTAAAATGATAATTCTTTCTGAAAGGAGTACATGTAGTCTCAGAATGTACAATGTAAAATATGAAAACCCTATCTTCTCTCATTCAAAAGTTATTACCCATGTAAAAAAAAACTGAAAACAAATGTGGATTAGGTCAAAAATCAAAGTACATTTGGAAAGGTCTTTTCGTGTCAAATGTGAATGCCCTATTTTTCTCTCATCCAAACGTTATCTTCAATATTAAAATGATTGAAAAGTAAGTCAAATTTCAAGATCAAGATCACAGGGTCAAACATCATAGTACATTTGGAAAAGTTTTGTCACAGGTAATGCACTTGTCAAATATGAATGTCCTACATGTATCTTTTCGCTAGCAAAAGTAATCATCAATGTCAAACATTTTAAAAAGTACTTCAAGGTCTAGGTCATGGGGTTAAATATTAAAGCATATATCGAAAGGTCTTGTCACAGTTATGTTACATGTGAAATATGAGAGGCCCTTCTTTTATCATTCAAAAAGTTATGGCCAAGGTTCAAGTTTTTGTGACAGACAAACGAACAGATGAATGAGATTTAATATTCCCTCGCTTTCGCGAAAGCGGGGTAAAAGAATAATTTGCTTCCAGATGTTACCGTGAAAAAGAGTGGGTTCATCTGCCTATTCTTGATAAAGATGACATTCTTGCACAATATTTGTCGCCATAGTTAAATTAAGTAATCTAAATGGGCCCTAGCAGAAGATTGAATGATTCTTGCGTTTCATTTCAGTTGGAGGCACAATTTATCATATTTAAAATGCATAAAGGAGATAATTTTATTTAATTAGTTTGCACTTAAGATTGTGAATTTGTATTTTTAATTTGTTTCTTTCGAAGTAGAGAGAGAGAGAGAGGAAATAAATAAGGGGGGGGGTAGATACCTATATACTTTCAGAGATTCTCTTAGTTTAATTATATCAAATAAGGTTATTAATTTCATAGTGATTTGTAAACGGATTATTCCGCTTATCAGAACAAGACAAAGGGTTCACGGCGGGTGTGACCGGGTGACAGGGGATGCTTACGCCTCCTTCGCACCAGCTGTCACTTCTGATGCTTCCGGGGGGAGGAGGGGGCATACTGTTCTGTTCTGAATTGAATTTTTGAGCATAATTATGTATTTTATGAATTAAGATGCTTTCAAATCGAAGTGCAGTCAGTTGTTTAATGACAGTTTAATTTATTTTGTGGAATTAAAAAAAAAGATTTGCCTTAGAAATAATGAAAATCCCATAGGGAATTTGGCGGATTGGCTTGTTGGTTTGAACATATTTTATTGTAATTTATAAATACAATGGGATTGGGCACAAGTTCTGAAAACTTATTACGCCCTCTCCCTACATGTAAATTACACATTTAAATCGTCACAGTTAAACATGAACTTTTAAAGTATATAATATTTGCAATAGTTTACAAATCGATGCATTTTGCTGATACATAGATACACTTAATTTTGTACAAACTTAATGCATACACTGATACATTAATTAATGCTAACAAGGAAATCTACTAGAATGTTTAATAAATGTTTGAACAAAAGAAAAGAGACGTTCATTTTCTGCAGCATTCAATGAATGGCTTGTTCAAATGATTAATTTCATTCAAAAATTGGGGCGATCTTACATTTTACAAGAACTTCAATAATACAAAATTGTTTGTGTTTTTTAAAATAAAAAAATCCACTTTTGAAAAAGAAAATTTACTCTGAAAATTCTTCAAATCATGCTTATGGCTCGATTATCAAATAATTACCTGACAGGGAATCATGCTAGCTAATTTTAAATTAGATATAAAAAGCATCTAACTTGTCCACAATATTTCTTTCTTACAACACTCATTACGATTTTTATTTCGTAGATACTGGAGATGCATCGCATGCATTGGTGCTATGACTGATGTCTTTGATATATACATTCAACACTTATGAAAACAACCCACTTAAAACATGGTATTCCTCAATATTTTAAAATATATGCGTGTCCTAATCAATATTCTTCTTATAAATCAATAAGGAATGTTTATTTTTGTTTACATACATACCTGGACATGTCATCATGAATACAAATTGAAATAAGGTATATAAACAAGTGTACATTATATAGCAACCTACTTTTATACAGATGTATGTATTGATAACGGATGTATTTTTACATGCAAATAAAGCAGATCAAGGCATTCAATCATCCTATTTATGCGGATATTACAGAAAATTCTCCAATTCTGTTGAAAGCTGGATATGTCATTATATAATGGGCCTTATTTCCAGTATCGTTCCACAGAAAGTACGGAATCTTCAGCTTTTCCATCGTCAACTTTCCTTTTTTATGTAGTTATGTAGTAATAATCCGCTATCACCTGGAGAGAGTGTTTATGTCTCACAGCTTATTCGAAATTCATGAGCATGCTCTGTGTACGATCAATTTTTAAAACGAGGCATTAATTCTTCTGACACGCAGCTATACACATGTATGTTAAGGCAGCACTCAGATCATTATGTGGGGTCAAAATTTTCATTCAATTATACTATTTAATAGAGTAAGATAAACATTGTAATTACTTTTTGTTTACTAGTGTAAAACTTTAAAATTACACTTCACTAACCAAGTGACAAACTTAAACAATTCAGTATGATGTATGTCTGTGCAATATAATATATGACTTATTAAACCAGAGTGTTCCAAGGAACGCATGTGTCGCCTGCTTTGTAGCTTCATTAACGGTGTAAATAAATCTAAGAGTGATCAGCTTTTTATTTACTATAAGCATGATAGGCTGATAGTTCATGCATTTGCCTGCAAAGAAAAAATTGCATCCATGGATAGTATGACTGCAATAGAATCTGACAATCAAAGAAAATATGGTTCAATAACCCTCAAAAGAATAATTAAATTGCAATTATTAGAAATTACTATTTGTCATTTTTATTCATGAAATATGAAGATAATGAACAGTTTTCAATCTCGAAAGTCCAATGAAACGATATAAATTTGGAGCAGAGAAAACACGGACCTCAAAATTTAGAGGTGGAATCAGGTGCCATGGAGGAGTGAGCATCCCCTGGCGACCGGTCACACCCGCCGTGTGCTCTTTGCCATGATCGGGAAAAATCCGTAGACAGTTCAATGTATAAACAATAGCCTTACAATTACTATGAAAAACGTCAGTCAGCATTTGACTCAGTGATAGGTTGTATGTGCTGACAAGGTCATTGTATCAACTGTAAAACGTGCGAAATGATGACTTCAAAAGAGACTGTTGATATCCTTGTTTCATCAACTTGTTTGTCAATAGCTTGCCTCGTTTTAGAAATTGTTCATACGTAGAGCATGCTCTTGCGTATCGAATCAACTGAGAGAGATAAACCCCATATGCAGGTGATAAGGGTATATTGCTACATAAGAAAGGGAAGTTGACGTTTTAAAAATTGAAGTCATCATGTTTATCATAAAGCTTTGTTGTTAGGTTACCATTAACGCCTTTTTCGAGTAAAATATCTAAATATGAAATAGATGTGTCAGAATTTGTGGTATCTTTTATTTCAAGCTCACTGGGATATATCGAGTCGACATATGAATGAAAGTAACTATTGTTAATTGATTATACATCGTCGATATATCGAAATGTCGAGTTGAAGGCCATAGCAATTGTTTTCTTCTTCTCATGTAGAAGTTTTTGAATAAATCCTGCTTCATATGAATACAAAACAGGTCTGCTAATAAGGGGGCGCAAATAGTGTCCATGGGAATTCCAACAGATTGTTGGAAGACCTGATCTCCAAAAACTACATAGATATTGTCAATCAGAAACTAAAGTATCTTTTTAATATCAACTTCAGAGTACTTGTATGTACAATCAGAGTGCTTTTTAACAAAATAATTTTGTAAATGACCAATGACAAGGTAAGTATATTTACGAAAATTTTACAACGCAGTGATGATTATTTTTCACTCTAGACAACTAGTCTATGATTTTTCCGGACAACTCTCGTACATACTGATCATGTAATCTACCTAACTCTTGTTTCACTTCTGCATTGTCAAAGACAGAAGGATAGATGGTTTTTATATTGCTCCTCAATCGCTTAATGCAAGATTTCAAAATCCATCTGATACATTTAATCCATCCTGACAAAATGTCAAGGTCTTCTTTTTCATATTTAGCCCATCGTCCAGCGTAATCTTCTACTGAATTCATAATTTATATGAAATTATGACGCCAGTTGAAAGATCGGGGTTCCCTAAACTTTGGCCCTCTTGTAATAAGTGATTTAAGGTCCTCCTTATTAACTATATTTACGTCACGGATAATGACGTGTCCAGCATGACTATAGTTGTAGGGTGAAGAAGAACATGAACACGTTGGAGGATTATGTTTCAGATGTTAGATATCTAGGCACTGTAGAGTTCTTTTTTATAATCAAAAAGTTTGGAGGCAATTGTTGATGTATATTTGTAAGAAATACACGGTATGTACTTCATTTTGAAATATGGTGGAATACAAGACTGGACCTTTTTGTGGTTTAGAATATTATTTATATTAACTGCGTCAATTCCTTCATTAGTATATTGAAGTTTAAGGAACAAATGGGTTGTTTGAACGGTTTTTTCTTCAGCGTGGCGGTCTTAAGAGCCTATGATTTGCAATATACATTATCACAGATCCGAGCCTGTATTCTGGAGTCGAAGAATCCAAATATGGACTTTCCTTGACTTTTACATATAGACTATTCAAACCTTTCAAAGGGACAGAGTAAAGTTTTGTGCGAATGTGATAAAGGCCTAACTGTTTATTTACATAAGGTAGTAGTGAATCAAAGGAGACAACGTGTAAAATAGGTTTATTGTAAAACCGATGTCCATGACTACGCTTACGTCTTCTTGTACTGTTCAAAAGTCCCATCACATTCACATGCTATAATTTTGGCTTGAAAGATTCCCAACACCATCGACATTGTCATTGCTCCCATATGGAAAGGTGTGCCTAGTTTTCTAATCCAGTATTACGTCTCCATATGAGTGAAAAATTCTCGAACGGGACGTAAAACAACATTCAATCAATCAATCAAATCCAGTATTCCTCTCGTTGTCCACGGAAATGTATACTCAGTGATGGGCTATTAGTATGATGATAAATCTTTTCTAGAATTCTAACTATCATTGACAAATTAGAACGATCAGGTAAATTAAAATGCTTGTATAGAAGCTGCTGGCCCCAGTTGTTAATTTGAAATCGATATTCTTTTTTACGTGAATATAAGACGCTAAGGCTTTTATACTTTTATTACATCATAATTTCTGATTGTTTGGAGAAACAATACGGAACGTAGCGTCATGCTGATTTCTGTTCCTAATAATTTCCTCGTATTTAGAGGCGTCGCACATGTACCGTAATAACAAAAGCTGAAAACGGCACTCCGAAAAACGCAACACATAAAAAATCGGATTCAGAATGGTAGAGACCGTAAATAGAACCCCTGTACTCACATTTATATAGTTAATGATTTTTAAATTGGACACATAGGGCTTTACCAATGTCCAGGCCATGCCTGGGGCATAAAGTCCTAGGAAGGTCCCAGTTATTACTGCAATCTTTTTAAACGTTCTTTGTCCTGTTGACTGGAAATTAAAGTCTTTATTATTATCAGTACGGTCCATGGGATAGATTTGAGACATCATGATCTTTATTCCGTGGATAACAAAACCAAACATGACAAATTTGGAGGTATAAATGGCGAAGAACATGTATTCAGAGATTCTGGAGCTGATTGCGTATACGTAGTTCGGAGAATTGCAAAAATCTGACTGCACGAAGGCACAGTACTGTAGGCTAGTTATCAGTGGACCGAAGAACCAAGCCAGAATACACGCAAACTTGACCTTTGTTACAGATAGAAAGCTGTAATACCGCATAGCAAACTTTAAAGCCAAGAAACGATCAAGGTTAAACAAAGTGATGAAGATCAGTGATGTATGAGCGAACACAAGGGTGAAAACATATTTCACACGATTTGTTCCAAGAAAGAACTCGAACACTCTTCTATCAATGCATAAAATTAGACAGGAGGCACAGTCTGCTAAACATAGATTCAAGGCGAGAATTCGGATTTGGAACGGTAGTTTCCTGCTCCGCAGTAACACAGCTAATGCAATGATATTTAGAACAAGAGCTGGAAAAGACACAATCACCTGAAACAGATCATTATTCGTCATCCTCTTTCAGTTGTTATCATCTAATACAGTGTTCACTAATGAGTTCACCGGATATCTAATCCATTCTCTTTGGCTGAACTTCATGCAATGAAGACGCTTTCACTGTGCTGGCATTATTCAACAATAAAATACCTGTCCAGATGTGTTTTCTCTGGAAGCACCTGTTTTACCCTAGCACGTGTCGTACCCATACAACTTTTCTATAAATTTACAGATGATTATGAAAATTAACACATACATAAGGCTTTTATTATAAAGGTATTGTCGAGTATCACATTAATCTTCTTGTTAACTTGAATTAACTGTCAATCAATTAGCACAACGAAATTAAAATGTCTCGGAGTATGACCATTTTTAGCTAAAAATTAAAGTGTTTTCGAAGAGTTTTGTTAATCTATTGTGATCTTTTCTGCATGAAATTATATTGTATGATGAAATTTTACAAATGAATGTAGTTTGAGTTGAAAGTATTCCGAAAACAAAGTTCAAAATATTCCGAAAAAAGTTACAAAGTTAAAGTACTTTATGTAAGTCCTGTTCATTTATTATACATTAGTTCATTTATTATACATTAGTTCTTTCTAATCTTATCAAAACAAAACAAATTTGACATAATCAGAATTCTTTTTTTTTTTTTTTTTTTTTTTTTTTTTTTTTTTTGATCTAAAATTATTGTTCTTTATTTTAAATTTTAATGTTTGAACTGTCATTCGATTTTATCTTAATCATGATATTTGAAAGAAAGTCCGACTTTATCTTAATTAAAGATGTTTGAACGGTAGTCCAACTTGGTCTTACTCCTTAATGATTGAATGGTAGTCCGACTTTACTTTAATCATTGATGTTTGAACGGTAGCCCGACTTGGTCTTACTCCTTAATGATTGAATGGTAGTCCGACTTTACTTTAATCATTGATGTTTGAACGGTAGTCCGACTTGGTCTTACTCCTTAATGATTGAATGGTAGTCCGACTTTACTTTAATTATTGATGTTTGAACGGTAGCCCGACTTAATCTTACTTATCAATATTTGAACGGTAGCCCAACTTAATCTTAATTAATGTTTGAACGGTAGCCCGTATTTATTTAATTATTGATGTTTGAAAGATAGTCCGATTTTATCTCACGACATTATTTTAGTTATTGATGTATGAAAAATAGTCCGACTGAATGCTTGAACGATTGTCTATTTTTGTCTTAATTATTTAGGTTTGAACGGTAGTCTGACTTTATCTGAATTATTGATGTGTAAAAGGTATCCCGACTTACTTTAATTATTGATGTTTGAAAAATAGTCTTAATTATCATTATTAGTATCTTAATTACGAATGTTTGAACGGTAGTCCAACTTTATCTTAGTTATAAACGTTAGAATGGTTGTCCAACTTTTTCTTAACTAGTAACCTTTGAACGGCTATTCGACTTTATCTTATTTATTAATGTTTTAACGTTAGTCCAGCTTTCCTACGATCCGTCCTTCTGATAGTTTCAACTTAATTCGATCATCATGGCAAGTCGACAGAGGATGCGAACTCCTCCATGGCACCTGATCCCATCTCTGTCTTCAGAGACCCGTTTTAGGTATGCTCACAATATGTATTGTTTATGTGGATGTGGAGGATCACTGTTCGTTATCTTCACATTTCATTTGTTTGTTTGTTTGTTTGTTTCTTTATTGTTCAACGTCCCTCTCGAAATATTTTCACTCATATGGAGACGTAACCACTTACCGTTGGAAAGCTGCAAATTTTGACCCATACTCGACACTCAGGGCCATTGAGCAGTGAGGGATCTTTTTCATGCTAGCACCTACTGCGACACTGGACCTCGGTTTATACGGTCTCATCCGAAGGACCAGTCTCCACGTCCCACAGTGGGATTCGAACCCGCGACTTAAGGATCAACTCCTTACTCCGCGACTCTAGAGCGAAGGCTCTTACCACTACGCCACGCGGGCGACCATTTCATTTGTAACAGTAGCAGTCCAACTTATCTAACAGAGGTAGGATGTACACAAGACTATACGGACATTACTACATTGTTAAACTATATAAAAGAAGTGTCATTATTCAGAGGCACCATAAATCTTTTATGTTTTCAACATATTTTATTGAATTAATCAAAAGGATTGGAAACAAGTTCTTACAATTTACTAGTTCCTCTCCTTAACTCTTATACTTTATATCTTTGCATTTGAAAGTTTGGAATGAAAGGAACGCCGACTTTTGTATGTATATACAAAGTTATTCCCGGGTATTCTTTCAAAATCAACAAGGCAGCACAAATAAAAAAAACCCTCAAATCTAAGCAAGTTACAGTCCTTTCTTTTAAATTACAGATTTATTTAATTGATCATGTTTAACATTATGCAAGACATAAGATGGTTTATAAAAACGGTCTCTTTGTACTGACGCTGTAGAAAGGGGGGGGGGGCATTAATTCAATATTTTGGAAAAATATGAAGTAATTATTGTAATCGAAATAATCAGTTTTCGTACTGTATTTCCTTTAAAAAATAAGGACATTATTACAGGTATAAGATATTTTCCATAAATGACCAACAAAACCCCACTCTAGGACCTGAACACTGGACTTAGGAACCATGAATTTTACAATTTTGGTAAAAGGTCAGGTATTTATTGTAACTGTGCGAAAAGTTTGCCTGGAAAATACTAATGAGTATTAGAGATTAATTGATTGTTTATTATTTTACCTCCCTTGTCAGAATTTTTCACTCCTATAAGATCTGAAGTTCACGAACAGTAGTCAGGTTCAAAGGTCCTATGAAACAATACAGATTTTGAGCAGATAGAGCAAACACGGATCTCTAAAAACAGAGTTGGAATCTCGTGCAATATGCAAACTGTTTGAATGCTTGATTCCTAGGTGTAGAGAAGATTTTTGAAGTCGTATTACATTACATGTATAATGTTCACTGTTAAAATTGTGGACCAGCCCGTCAGGCCGCAGGGTGAAAGAGATCCTGAATATCACAATTTTTTGCTTCCCTTGCCCATAGTCGAAATATACTTAAATTTGTTTGAATTTGTTCAGCCAATCTAGAGAAGATGAAAAATGTTCAAACTCAAATGAACGACGGATGACGCATGTCGCCGGTGTAAAGACGATAGTGAATAGTGACCGGGGGACACTTTCCGACGTCGAAAAATGACCCGCCCCAGTCGAAGAAGAATGTAATGTTTTGTAGAGAAAGAAGCATAGTGGTGAGTTTTCTACATGTGCAACATATAAGAAATCGGCCCCCTTTGAAAAACGACCATATTCCAACAGAGTTGTACAAAGTTTAAAAGAGGTGATTGATGCCAAGGTCTGAGTCTCAACGTTTAATTCTCATCCGTTTTTCTGATGAACAATGGACGAACAAACAGTTAATATGTAAATTAACAGCATAACATTTTTTTTTTTTTTTTTTTTTTTTTTTAGACCTATATTGATTTCTCAGTATACAATAAATAAAAACACACAGTAGATACGTTACAGTGGCTATCGGTGAAAACTATTGTTACAGTGTATGTCGTTAAGAACATATAAGTCGGGACGACATTCTGATTTCACTAGACCTACATGTATCATTTTTCAAGCATTTTCTCGGAGATGATTTGGACAATCTAAATGAAACTTTTCAAAATTAACAATCAGCAACTTTAGATGTGCATTAAACATTTTAATTTTTCAAAAAAAACCACCGTCGCCATGGAAGCAAATTTAAAAAAAAATGACAAATTATCCACGGATGTTCTCGCAGATGGCTGAAAAATCATTACGAAACATCAGATATAATTATCACCAACACTTATTGAGTCATTTGTATTTGGTATTTTTAAAATGGCAACCATTGCCATGAAAATGTTGAAAAAACTTTTCAAACAACGAACAAGTTTTTTTTCTTCCGGAAGGTAGAAAATCTGGCGTCAAATGCTCGTTGAGAATGGATGCTGTTTGGTACGACATGTGCTTTTACTTATTACAGCAAATATTCTAGTCTTAATCTTTCGTTATCATCTGTATGATATTTGGTTATTATACTGACTATATACGTTTACGCCCAACTAATAACTAAACGATATGACTAATGGGATGTCTTCTGAATAGGTTTTTTTATCTACAATTTCTTACATGTATATATGTATATATAGCAATGTTCAAGTGTCACATATGTATGATATTTTGTCTCTCAATTTATTCGGTAACCTTGATCATGCTTGAAGTACGATCAACATTAAAACAGAGACAGGATACTGGCAAATTAGTTGATGTTATAGGGTTTTCAACACCTAGTCTTAATTAAAGTCAGCATTTCGGAAATTCCTTGGACATTATAATGATCTTATTGGCAAATGCATGTTGAAAATTTAGAATATTGGTAACTAAATTTACAAAAATCAATAATCAATGAAGGCCATAATTTTTATAAATACGGTTAGAATATAATGCAATAGTACGGTACATGTTATGACAAAAAGATAATAGTTCTGACAAGTCTGTTCTCCGTTCAGACGACCAAGGTATTTGTGTGGACAAATAAGGTTTTCTTTTTAGACAAATTAAATATACTTGTACGTTAGAAGAGAGTAGATTGTTATTTTTCCGAAATTCTTCAGACGAACTGTATATTTGCTCGAACAATTTAGCAAATTATATATTTATTTGAACAGATTTGTTTTCCTATATGGACAAGACTTATCATTCCTTTGATGAAGAGGAGCATCCCGAAGATCAGAGCAAACACAGACCTCTAAAAACATCAGAGGTGGGATCAGGTCCATGGAGGAGTAAGCATCCCCTGCCGACCGGTCACACCCGCTATGAGCTTCTTGTCATGATCGGAAAACGGAAAAATCCATAGTTAATTCAATGTGTAAATAATAGCTTGCCTCGTTTCAGAAATTGTTTGTACGTAGAGCTTGCTATTGCATATCGAATCAATTGGGAGACATAAACATATGCAGGTTATAAAGGTACATTGCTGCTCACGAGGTTTGTTAGAAAAGGTCACGAAAACATTGATTTACGTAAAATTTAATTTGTACTTTGAAGAATGGCCTATGTCTGATTAAATTTCTATCTTTTGTTTATTAGTATGTAAAAAAAGTCAGGTTCATTTACTAAAATTGTGAAAATTTACAAGGATTTTAGTTTCATATTACACATTATCGGCCTGTCGTTTCTAACAAAAATATCTGAAGTCATGCAGAGTCTTTAGAGGTCTATGCAGATGACGTCATAAATGCAACCATCTATAAAGAAAACATCGTTAGAAGTTCAAATCAAACACTGTAAAAAACAAGGATATAGGTCATAAAACAATTTGTTTCTCATGATGTTTTCATTCAAAAATGTAACTTATTCGTTCTCAACAAATTATTTTTTTATTAATAAACTTTGTATTCATAAAATGTTTTAAATCAAATAAAAATCGAACAAACGTAAGAGGAAAATGAAATTAAACACACAATGAATGCTTTACGGGGCAGTTAAGTGTTTTCAATACCAATATGTAATCAATCTGGCACTTGTTTTGTTCTGTTTTGTTTTGTTTTTTTTCTTTTTTGGTGTTTGTATATATAGTACACACATTCACATCCTCCATAAACACATTGCTACCGTGCACCTTGACGCCTTCATTGATGTCTCCAAGGAGAAAATTTATAGGTCCCTTTGGGTTTAGAATATCAATTCTCTAACGTTCGCTCTGGCCTCGGAAATGCCAAACACAGTCACATAAAAGAAGAGATTTAGAATTAAAAAAAAGATGAAAAACATTATTTTATGATGTATCCTGCACATAACAGGCACAAAAAAATAAGCTTACAAAAACGTATACTAACTTTGAATACTATCTGAGCTGACGAGTGTTTTACATGGCTATGGGGGTTTTGAGTTTTCGTATCAAATGAATTACATTTTAATCTGTGTACAAGAATGTATCAGATCAACTGAACATCTTTAAGTCGCTATGATACATATTCCTTTTGAATATTTCATTCATACATATTTTAAACTTCATGTTAATATTGTTCTCTTTCTCTCTCTCTCTTTGTGTGTGTGTGTGTGTGTGTGTGTGTGTTTGTTTTTCTTTACAAGTATTGTAATCTGCAATTTATTCAGTTTATTGTGTAATGTATACCTTGACTTTTTGTGTGAAGAGGGTATTCATGGGCATTAATTGCCTATTGCTCATCTAATAAGATTTTCTGAATAAATATTGTTTAAAGTTATGCATTCATAGGTATTATTTCTAAAGATAAAGAAGGATGGTCAAGTCATGATTTATTTTCCAGATATTTTACTTTTTACTGTTTTGTTTATCCAAAAATTGTATTCAGAAAATCACCTGTGTATTCGGAGTCTCTGTAGCTACCAGTTAGAATTGTAAATGGTACCTGGGTATTTCATGAAATGATAATTCAGAATAAAATTTGGCAAGGCTTTCGAAGGTATAACAAACGTATAGCTAGCAGAAAAAAACATGATATATTGGAAAGTACTCATTTTTCAAAAAGTGATAACGGATAAATTAAAATACTGTACCTATAAATTAAAATATATACCCCCTTCCCGAAAAAAAACTTAATGGGTAATAACTGAATATATGATTTTTGTTTTAGTATCATTAAATAATTGTCAAAATCAAGAACTGATTAAATGAAAAATTTCTTATTTGTGGATTTGTAAGTTATATAGCTCAAACATTAATTTGTTGAGTTCCGCTATCTTATAGCAGGCAAGAGAGTATTCTTTCTAGCATTGTTCTTGAAGGGAAAGAAAATCAAGAATTTTGCCGCACTTTTTCTCACAGAGTGAAAAATAAAACTTTGATATTTTTCACACTTTGAAAAAAGAATCACTTTTATTCAATTATTCAATATAAGTATTTCATTATTGAAAATGTAATCGAAAGTTTATTTTGCCTTTACAATTTTGACTATTTCGACGCGACAATTTCATTATATACGAGGCGTCTCACAAATTTCTAAACCCAATATATTAAATTTAAGATTTTTTAAACCTAATCCATTTTAGGTATTATTCAAATTAACACAACGAAGATTATCGATTGTTAGTTGTAAGGTCTCTTCCGAAAATCCCGTGACTTTTACTTCTATTGCCGGGGTTTGGCGAAGGAACAGGCACCTTCTACGTTTACGTAATAGGTTTGACGCTGCGCAGTAAACGAACCCGGGCCTTCCGATCACGAAGCGGACACCCTACAACTAGGCTACCGTGACCGGTACACAAGAAAGAGAATAATCCCCGAGTTATATGAAATGAAATATGAAGATAACGAACAGTATTCAATCTCGAAAGTCTAATGAAACGATACGAATTTGGAGCAGAGCAAACACGGACCTCAAAATTAAGAGGTGGGATCAGGTGCCATGGAGGAGTGAGCATCCCCTGCCGACCGGTCACACCCGCCGTTTGCACCTTGTCATTATCGGAAATCAAAAACCGGAAATATCCGTAGACAGTTCAGTGTATCAATAATGGCCTAACAATCAGTATGAAAAACGTCAGTCAGCATTTGACTCAATGACAGGTTGTATGTGCTGACAAGGTCATTGTATCGACCGAATGACTTGCGAAAAGATGACTTCATGCGAGACTGTTGATATCCTTGTTTCATCAACTTGTTTTTCAATAGCTTGGCTCGTTTTAGAAATTGTTCAAACGTAGAGCATGCTCTTGCGTATCGAATCAACTGAGAGAGATAAACCCCATATGCAGGTGATAAGGGTATATTGCTTCATAAGTAAGGGAAGTTGACGATTGAAAAATTGAAGTCATCTCATTTATCATTAAGCTTTGTTGTTAGGTTACCATTAACGTCTTTTCTAGTAAAATATCCAGATATGAAACCGATGTGTCAGAATCTGTGGTATCTTTTATTTCAAGCTCACTGGGATATATCGAGTCGACATATTAATGAAAGTAACTATTGTTAATTGATAATACATCGTAGATATATCGAAATGTCAAGTTGAAGGTCACTGCAAGTGTTTTCTTCTCATGTTGAAGTTTTTTTTTAATAAATTCTGCTTCATTTGAATACAAAAATAGGTCTGCTAATAAGGGGGCGCAATTCTTACCCATGGGAATTTCAACAGATTGTTGGAAGACCTGGTCTCCAAAAACTATATAGATATTGTCAATCAGAGACTCAAGCATCTTTAACACATCAACTTCAGAGTACTTGTGTGTACAATCAGAGTGCTTTTTAGCAAAATAATTTTGTAAATGACCAATGACAAGGTAAGTATATTTACGAGTTCCAATTTTATTGAAACAGCAGCTGTGTATGATTTCAAAAAGCCTGGACTTCAATTTATCGTGGGGAATGGTTTTATAAAGTGTTGAAAAGTCGTACGTTTTGATGCTATTGATTTAAGTAAAATTTTGTGATTTCAAATTTTCCAAAAGTTCTTTGGAGTTTTTAAGTATCCACATCTGATTTACACCACTTCTCGAATATGCTGTTGAACAGTACTCCTGAAGTTTCTCCTTCATTACAGTAAATATTTTAGTGAGGAGTAAAGAAAGAGGCTTGGTAGAAAATTTTCTGGAACCCGCTATGTATCTTTGTTTGTAAGGATTTTTATGAAGTTTAGGAATCCAGTATAGGTATGGTAATTCAAATTCATTTTGATTGTTTGGAATATTAAAATTACTAAAACGGACATATGATTTTGAAGAATTTCCTCCTTAGAAAGGGAGGTAAGGATGTAAGTTGGATTTCCACTTGTAGAATTAAATCCCAGTTCCTCTAAAATACAATTCAAATAATGAGCCTTACAAACAAAGACTATGTTGTTACAAGCTTTGTCAGCTGGGACCAGTACATACTTGTTGTGTTGTTCAAATCATCACACTAACACGTGGGTCAGCCATAACGGAACTTTTATTGAATGCGCAAGTGCAGTACATTCTAATATACAAACCAAAGATACAATAGATCCGGAATACATCACATTCCTCCCCTTCATTTAAGCTGTACAATTTTTTCAAGATTTTACAGTTATTAATTGGCAATAGAATTTTTTTTGAAAGTCACTAAAAATGTTCCTGGCTTTTAGTTTTATGAAAAGCTACTTAGCTACGAAAACAATATCATATAAAGTGATTAGAATGACTAGATGACAAAAATGACTAGAACTAATGAATACATTTGCACTTTTACAACAATACTGATAAACAGAAAAGAACCTCTGGTTCTTACTGATTACATGGAGATTATTATGCTCCCAACACTGTGTAATCAGTATAATATTCACAAATTCAGTTTCTTCGGAGCCCGTCTCTCTCTTTGCGGATAGCGTCGAACGTTTGGAGTTGGCACAGACACGGAGGCTGAAGGTTCTTTTGACACCACAGGAGTTTTCGAGACATTTGGTGAGATTGCATCTTTTCCTTTAGGAGTACGAATTGTTGTTGGAACAATTGGCCTGACATGAGGAATTTCAATATTTGGTTCAGAATTGATGTCGCTAGTTCCACAACGAAGCTGATCAGCATGACGTCGCCATAGAGTGCCAAGTCCTGTGTCAACTGTGTAAGACAGCGGTCCAGAACGAGAATGTATCTCAGCAGGAATCCAACTGCGTTCTGTGTTCCTGTAATCTCTGGCCATAACCTTTTGTCCTTCTTTGAATTCTCTAACATTAGAGCGTATAGAAAACTTCATCTGGTCCTGTCCTGACAATACCGTATCGTTCAGGTTTGGTTTAATCATGTCTAGCCTAGTTCGCAAATTTCGTGCCATTAGTAATTTAGCTGGTGTTTCATTTGTTAAAGAGTGTGGTGTAGTACGGTATTTGAATAAAAATGTGCTCAGCTTTTGCTGCATGGATGCATTGTCTCCCTTTGTACTCTTCATTGACTGTTTGAATACTTGAACAAGTCGCTCTGCTTGCCCATTTGTTCGTGGATGATATGGGGCAGAGGTAATGTGTTTAATGCCATTTTGTGCAAGGAATAACTGGAATTCTTCGGAAATAAACTGGGGTCCGTTATCCGACACTATAACTTTAGGAAGTCCCAGTTGCGAAAATAATATTCTTAACTTCTCAATAGTATTTGTTGCTGTTGTAGTCTTCATAGGGAAGATTTCCAACCACTTGGAATGCGCATCCACAATGAGTAGGAACATAGAGTTCATGAAAGGCCCAGCAAAGTCTATGTGTAGACGGTCCCAGGGTTCCTTAGGCCAGTCCCAGGGATGTACCGGAGCAGCCTTTGGCATGTTGCTATGTTGCTGGCAACCACTGCAAGTGGAACATAAGTTTTCGATATCTTGATCAATTTTAGGCCACCATACAAACGATCTTGCGATAGACTTCATTTTGACGATCCCAATGTGACCTTCATGCAAATCCTGTAAAACTCTGTCTCTAAGTTTCTCTGGCACAACAACACGATTTCCCCACATCAAGCAATTCTGGTGACAGGTAAGCTCCTTAAATCTGTTACTGTATAAACGAAATCTCTCGTCATCTGCAGGTAAGTCATTGTGTCCCTTGGAAACACAGTCCAATACGTGTGATAAGATATTATCTCGTTGAGTTCCAAGTTTGACTTGTGCACTAGTAACTGGTAGTTGATCTATTTGAGTATTGTAAAATACTGTTGCCGTGTCCTCATAATCTGATGTTGTCACTGAAAGCGGTAGTCTACTAAGACCATCAGCATTACAATGAGATTTGGTGTTTCTGTATTCTATGTCGTAAGTATGCCCAGCCAGATACAGTGCATACCTCTGCAGTCGTGCAGCTGTCATGGCAGGTATTCCAGCACTGGGGTTCAGGATGCTAACCAATGGCTTGTGGTCTGTGACTAATGTGAAATGACGTCCATAGAGGTAAGTATGGAATTTAACAACTCCCCAATACAAAGCTAAGGCTTCCTTGTCAATTTGAGAGTATGCTTTTTCAGCCTTGGTAAGTGATCTGGAAGCAAACGCTATTGGTCGTTCGGTACCATCGTCCATTACATGAGAAAGTACACTACCAAGTCCATATGGAGAAGCATCGCAAGCTAGCTTGACCGGTTGGTTTGGGTCATAGTGACAAAGAACTTGCTCTGACGTCATTATTTCCTTAACTTCTGTGAAGGCTTGTTCACACTGTTTTGTCCATTTCCATGTTTTATCTCCCTGTAGAAGCTCATTCAGTGGACCCAGGACTGCTGACAGGTTTGGTAAGAAGGAACGATAGTAATTAACTAAGCCCAGGAATGATCGGAGTTGGTGTAAGTTCTCTGGTCTAGGTGCATTAAGTACAGCATTGACCTTGTCTGGTGACTTCTTCAGTCCCTCCTCTGATATCATATGACCACAGTATGACACTTGTTCTTTAAAGAAGTCACACTTTTCTAGGTTAGCTCGTAGACCAAACTTTTCTAATTGTTCTAAAACTGCATCAAGATTTGCAAGGTGTTCTTCATCTGTTTTTCCACTTATGATCATGTCATCTAATACGCATGATGTGAATGGTATCCCCTGTAACACTTGGTCCATTGCACGTTGCCAGATAGCTGGGGCAGCAGCTACACCAAACTGTAGGCGTGTGTACTGGTATAAGCCCTTGTGTGTATTAATTGTCATTAGCTCTCTGGAAGACTCATCCACTTCCATCTGGTTGTAGGCTTGTGTCAAGTCTATCTTAGAAAACTTCCTTCCTCCTGCTAGTGAAGCAAATATATCCTGAATTCGAGGTAAAGGATACTGGTCCACCTTCATTACTGGATTTATGGTTACCTTGTAGTCTCCACATAGACGTACTTGACCATTTTTCTTCACTACAGGGACAACAGGTGAGGCCCATTTACTGTGGGTAACTGACTTGATGATGCCCTCCTTCTCCAGGCGCTTGAGTTCTTCCTCGACTTTTGGCTTCAGGGAATAAGGCACGGGTCTAGCCTTACAGAATTTTGGTTGAGCATTATCTTCCAGGTACAGTGTACCTCTAATTCCTTCCAGTCTTCCAATTTCTGACCCAAAAACAGCTTGATGTCTGTCGAGAATTTTCTTTAACATTGTGTCAGTTTTCTGTGTGGTCTGTTGTAGCTTCAACACTTTCACTTCATGCCAGTTCACTTTAAACTGTGATAGTCCATCACGACCAAAGAGTGCTGGTCCATTCTGTCTGACTACTATTAAGTCCATGTTTCCCTGTTGCTGATTCAATGTCACCGGTACATGCACTGTGCCTAGAGGACTAATATTCTCACCAGTAAAAGTTCTGAGTTTTATTCTGGTCTTCTGAAGTGGTACATCACTGAGATTTTGTTTATAAAAGGCCTCAGGTATGATAGATACAGATGATCCAGTATCTAGCTCCATGTTAATTTGTTGTCCTTTGATCATCAGCTGGAGGATAATTGGGTCAACTTTGTTCATGTTATTAACAGTATGCACATGTAACATAGGTTCAAACTGATGTTCATCATGTTCATCATTGTCATTTAAGAAGTTCACTTTTTTTTCCAGTCCTTCTCTCTGTGTCCTTCTTTTTCTTTAAACATGCCCTCTCAATGTGGCCTTTCTTTGAACAGTAACGACAAGTACTGTTTACATGTTTACAGCTTGTTACACTGTGCTCACCTCCACATCTCCAACATGGTTTGTGTGAACGTTGTTGTGGTGCTGGCATATGCTTTTGTGTCTGAGGTTTCATAGAAAAACGAGGTTTTGATTTCTGACTACCAATTACCTTGTGAACTGTAGTACTGGTGTTTCTCTGCTCACGAAGCTCTGTTGCATCACGTCCTGCTGTCTCCATTGCATGTGCAATTTTTACTGCAGTATCCAGGGTTAGTGCTGGTTCAGCAAGTAGTTTCTTCTGGACAGATTCACTGTTAATACCACACACGAATCGGTCTCTTATAGTGTCATTGAGAGTCTCTCCAAAGTTACAATGAATTGACAATTTTCTGAGTTCCGCCACGTATGAAAGCACAGTTTCACTTGACCGTTGTTCACGTTTGTGAAATCTAAAGCGCTCCGCAATAACAGAAGGCTTGGGGCAAAGATGTCTATTCAAATGTCCAAGAATTTGTTGGTACGTGAGATCTGCAGGTTTAGTAGGTGCAACAATGTTCTTTAGTAACCCGTACGTTTTAGGTCCTATTACTGCTAAGAATGACGGCACTAATAAGTCTTCAGACACCCCGTTAGCTTTAAAGTAAAGATCAACACGTTCTGTGTAAACATCCCATGTCTCGATTGATTCGTCGTATGATCCAATCTTACCGATTGATCTGACCTGTAAGCCTATCAGTTGTTGAGCGTTTCCTTCTTCACCCATTTTGTATCAATCTGTATGTTTGCCGACTCTAAACCAGCGTCCTCGTCGCCAAAATGTTGTGTTGTTCAAATCATCACACTAACACGTGGGTCAGCCATAACGGAACTAACTTTTATTGAATGCGCAAGTGCAGTACATTCTAATATACAAACCAAAGATACAATAGATCCGGAATACATCACAATACTGATCGTGTAATCTATGTAATTCCTTTTTCGCTTCTCAATTATTAAAGACAGAAGGATAAATAGTTTTCATACAGCCCCTCAATCACTCAATGCGAGATTTCAACATCCATCTGATGCTCTTAATCCATTCTGACAAAATGTCAAGGTCTTCTTTTTCGTGTTTGGCCCATCGCCTGGCGTAATTCCACGGTATTAAAATTTCACGATTTCTAAAAAAAATACCAATCGCGATGGGTTTAATTTCACGCTGCAAGAAATTAATTTGAATTTCGTATAAGCATTTAAACGTTTTCAAAAACTAATGATAGCATTCACGATGGATTTAATTTCGCGGAAAAATGATGAATCGCGAACATAGTGAAATTAAAACCATCGTGTTTATTTGCCAATATATAGTATTTAGCACAAATTATCGAATTAAAACAGAATTACTTTTTGAATTTTTGTGGTTCTTGTTTCATAGTCAATTATATATAATAAGTGTTTTATCGTCTTTATAACTATCTTGACCTGGCAATATCAATAAAGGTGTTGGCCAGATAACCACTTGTACTCACGATTTGATGAATATTGTACATAACAATCGTATGTGCAAACTGTGTAAATACACATAACATACACATAACAGTGCCAAATTCTTTGTTAATTCCTGAAATTTTTGAGTGGGGCGATTGTCTTCTGTATGACATGATTTTATTCGAAAACAATATAATTAATGACGTGACAAACATAATTGATGACTTGATTTTTATTTGAATTCAATAGGTCTATACACGACTATAAAATGTCATAACATTATTATATTTCAAATTTTTTTCGGATAATTTTTTTTTATAATGTTATGCATTGAATGATATTTTCAACCATTTTTTTATGTAATGATAATGCATTTCTATATGTGGAACGTGATATAATTGCAAGTTATAATGAAGACATATGTTGATTTCTCTTCCTAATACGGCTGCCAAACTAACGTAAACTAAAATAATTGAAGATAAATTTTGCGGTCAAGTTCTTTATTTCATGTCTTTGTGTCATACGACACATCAGAATACGTGGTAATTACATGTACTAAATATTGACAATATAACAAGGTATGAGAAAAAGAGAGGAGTGAGTATGATAAATAGAAAGTACACAGAACGTGTTACATCAGGTTATTGTAATTATGGAACTCTTAAGATTTACAAATATTCATTCTCCCAATTATACAAAGTACCGGTACTCTTAGAAGTTGAATTAATTTCCAAACACTAGATTTTCATAGCAATACTTTTTTTTCAAGTATTTCAATCTAAGGACATGATAAAAAGACAAAATAGTGTAAAATGAAAATCTTTTTCTATCATTTTCAGTGAACACTTTTTACAAAATTTATTTTTCCTTAGCTTATTAACATATCTAACAATTTCAACATTCAGAATAGAGCAGATAGTCTACTTCTTGCAGACTGTATTTTGTACATGTAATTGATAGGTTTACGTAGCTACATATGAGGGTGAATTAAAAAAAATGACCACCAAACTGAAATTTTGGGAAAAATTAAACTACTTATAACATATTTTTCACTTATATCATCATATTGCACATGTATTCTAGTTTAAAATCCTGAAGTGTAGTAGAATAGACAATTGGATTAAAAAGTTTCAGAATTTTTATTAGTAAAATTTCTTTTGAAAAAAAGAAAATATCATTACACCTTAAAAGACTTTCTGAAATACATAATCATAAGAAATTATAGTTTTTTATGCTTCAAAATGGTAAAAGGGGTATAAATGATTAAATCTAGACCTTGAATGAGTATCTTCTCTTGTATATGTGATGAAAAATTGGCTTTTTGATTGTTATTTTACATTATTTTTTCAATTCTACTTTGAAAAGTTTTAATATGAAAAAAAATATGAAGCAATAAAATTCCCCAAAATTCACTTTTTTGTCCGTTCAAGTCAATTATTTAAATCTAAGTCAAAAAAGAATTTTTATATACGAGTTCTCTTACAAAAAATACTAGATTTTGAAGTGACCCTATGTTATAATTACATTATTGTGTTGCACTCCTGACATCTGATATGTATTTTATTTAACATTGTTTTAAAAATTATAACACACAATAACCCATTCTTACTTTGTAAATCAATTTGTCGTTTTGATATTTTTCATCGTTTACGGCAGGTTTTGCCTTTTTTGAAGACCTTAAAACATGATTATTTGCAAAGTGTAATTATACAAATTGTATTTAAAAATATATGTGAAATGATGAAAAGTATTCCCTGAATTGACTGTAAAATTTCTGTAATTTGTTGATAGACATAGTGTTTTGAACATCAAATAGTATCAAACAATTTTTTCAACTTATTTTTTAGTAAAGATAGTTAAAAAGCATTGGTAATTATAAAGCAGTTCTGTTGCACTCTTGACTGCAGTAAAATTTAAAATTAAAACCATAGAACACAAAAATTCGTAAAGTGTTGGCAAAATCAAGTGGTAATGAAACTTTGCAATATTTATAGTCCAATACTTCATAATTAAAACAGATGAAAGTATTTGAAATTCGCATTTTATCTGGAATTATTCCCTATTTATGCCAAAAAAAAACTAGCTTAAATGTATATTTAGAAGATAAAATATATTCTATAGCATATTTTCCTTTAGAGGACAAACACAGTAACCCACCAGAAAAATTCTACTTATCATTTTTTTCTTTATTTTTATTCTTATTGGATGATTTATAATTCTAACATATTTGTTGCACTCCTGACCAAAAGCATTGGGGCCTTTAAAGTAGAATTGTGAAGTGAAAATTATATAATAACTTGTTCTGTTGTTTCAGTGAAGTTGAGGAGGAATTACTTGAATTTAATGACAATTTTTTAGTGTGTTTATTTTTAACATTCATTAAAAAAATCACAAAAAAGATAAAAACACATCTGAATTGATAAAATTGAAAAGGAAGGATTTAATAATAAAACTGTCAATAATTTAGTATCAAATTATACAAAAAGATCATTATTAATTAATGAATACTTCTAAGCATGAATAGAAGTGTTTTCGTCACACAACCTGAATCTTTAAAAATGTGTTGCACTCCTGACCATAGAAATATAGATCTGAAACACAGACGAATCCTGTAATTGATAAATCTATTTGGTAAAAATGTTCTTTGTGTCCTTATTTTCCAAAATAAAAATCAGAAAATCATATAATTATAATAGTTTTTTTCATGCTTGGGAGCAAAACATCAAATGTTGCACTCCTGACATTATTGGGTATGCACATATACTTGACTCTCATTAATGCTGCTTGTGATTTATATAACAATTTTAAGTTTTGAAAAGTATATCAGTTATTGTTTTACACTTCGAAAATTCTCTTTTGTCTTAATTTTCTTTCAGAATTTTACAATTAATGTTTTTTTGGCAACACTACATTTTTTCTGTTGCGCTCCTGACATGGTATAACATTTTTTAAACATCAGCCATGACCACAACTTGATTGAACAAAAGTTACTACAGTCCACATTTAAAGCTCAATACTTTGAAAATTATCAGGAAAGTCTTTATTTTCAACATAAAGCATTATTATTTATTTCACAGATCTCGCAATAATATTGAAATTTCAAAATGTCATAAAAAGGTGTTGCACTCCTGACATTTTTAGCATCATTTTTGGGCATAACATTTTTGTTAATTGGGATATCAACGAGATATTTGGCAGGTATTTAGACATTAATTATCTAAAGACATATTCTGAGACATAGAAATTTATTTTCATTGCCTGTATTTTTGGTGTGGGTTGATAAATATGCGTTTGGTCATTTTTATTGAATTCAACCATAACAGACTTAAGAAAACCCATATACATGTATATAGGTTTTAAATAAAATGCATACAATTATAAAATTTTGTTTGAACTTTCAAAGCAACTATGGGTTTTGAGGCCTATATCATCTTCTGACAGTACATAAAATTCTGTGAAATATTTTAGGGGGAATTTTTAGAGTTACCACTAGACGTAGTGATCCGAATTGTTAATTTGGTTAGTCCTGATAATGGCTTGTTCACTTTTATTACGTCTTAATTCTTGCATTGTTAGATTAACAATACTGAATGTAGCATAATGCTGATTTCTGTTCCTAATAATTTCCTCACATTTAGAGGCGTCACACATGTATCGTAACAAGAAAAGCTGAAAACGGCACTCCGAAAAACGCAACACATAAAAAATCGGATCCAGAATGGTAGACACTGTAAAGAAAATCCCGGTACTCATGTCTATATAATAAATGATTTTTAAATTGGACACATAAGGCTTTACCAACGTCCAGGCCATGCCTGGGGCATAAAGTCCTAAGAAAGTCCCTGTTATTACTGCAATTTTTCTAAAAGTTTTCTGTCCAGTTGACTGGAATGTAAAGCCTTTTTTGTTGCCAATAGGATCCAATGGATGAATTTGGCACACAATCCTTTTAATTCCATAAACTATGTAACCAAACATGATGAAGTTAGAAGTGTATATGACAAAAAACCCGTACTGAGAGAATCTGGTGCCGATGGTGTAGTTCAGAGAGCTACAGAAATCTGACCACACGAGAGAACAAAATTGAAAGATGGTTGTCAGTGGACCAATCAACCAAGCCAGGGTACACGCAAACTTGACCTTTGTTGGAGATAGAAAGTTGTAGTACCGCATAGCAAACTTTATTGCCAAGAAGCGATCAAGGTTAAACAAAGTAATGAAGATCAAAGATGTCTGGGCAAACACAAGAATGAAAAAATATTTGACGCGATTTGTTCCAAAAATTAATTCAAACACCCTTCTGTCAATGCAGAGAATTAGACAGGAGGCACAGTCAGCTAAGCATAGATTCAGGGCGAGGATTCGGATTTGGAACGGTAGTTTTCTGCTTCTCAATAACACAGCTAATGCAATGATGTTCAAAACAAGAGCTGGAAACGACACAGACAGCTGAAAAAGATCGTTATTCGTCATACTTTTTCAGCCGTTATATTTTTATATAATGTGCACTAATGAATTCACCGGATATCCATTCCATCCTCTTTAGTTGAGTCTCCTGCAATGAATACACTTTGGGCGTGCTAGTGATCTATAAGTCACTTTGATACTGAGCAACCCTGACTAGGAATTGTTTCTTTTATACAGTACAAGTTTCTGTCCTGCCCACGCTATGTCGGTTTAGTTATAGATGTTCAGGAAAAATAATACATATTGGATGTGATTTGTCGAGAATCACATTGATTTCATTTATTAATATGATATTGTATATATTTGGCTTTCCAGAAAGCCTTAAAAATCATCTCTTTTGTTTCAAAAATATTAACCTGGCTGCAAAGAACAAGTGCACTTATTGGCCACGGTAAAATGTAAAAAAAAAATTAGATTTAAATAAAGCGTTATTTTTCAGCTTACATCATCAGTTGATATCTAAATCATAGGTTTCAGCCATTTTTAGTTCTGAGATTGATGTATATAAAAAGGACAAAGCCATATGATGTGGTTTGGGTCTGCCTAAATTCCTGAATTTCTGCTGTAAATCGAGGAAGGTATTCATTTCAAAGTCTTTGCGTACTGTCAACCTGACGTTGTACAAACTTGTGCAAAAGAAAAAAAGACGCATTTTACAATTGTTAAGCCATAATTTACACACTAAGTTGTAAGGCCATTATTTGCAGAGTGAATTGTCTAAGGATTTTTCCGTTTTCCCCGATCATGACAAGGAGCACACGGCGGCTGTGACCGGTCGGCAGGGGATTCTCACTCCTCCATGGCACTTGATTCCGCCTCCGATGTGTTTGGAGCTCCATGTTTGCTCTGCTCCCGATTTGTATTTATAAATGGACTATGAATTTGAATACTGTTTGTTATCTCCACATGTCATACATTTAGAAAAACTTTTGATAAATTAAAAAAGTTGCACAATAAAACGTATTAAAAGTTCAATATTTTTCCTCTAGCAAGGAAGAGCTATTTACCTGTGTGACCCATGTTGAATCCACCTTAAGAATAAATTAATTTAAATAGTCACTTAAGTTCTACTGAGGTCAATGGTAGTCAAAGGTGCTCACTGTTAAAGCCACGTTTTATATCGTTCGCCAGAGATATGTAACGCTTTAGTTAAACAATAAAATGCTTTCTTTGGTTGTTAGTACGGGAATTAATGTCGCGTAAGCGGGTTATGTAAATTTTTTCTGCAATAGCTGCGACGTTAATCCACGTACTAACAAAGAAAGACATTTTATCAATTTTAATTTAAATCTTTATAAAAAAAAACATTTTAAGTAAAATTAAATGTGTTAAATATTGTATTATAAATGTGTATGTCATTGTATGCATAATTGATTGAAGAGCCATTGTTCAAAGAAACCTATGCAGGTGGCTTGCTTAGTGACTGACTGAAACACGACAATGGTTTTCATAAGAAATAAAGGAAATGATATTCAGTAGATGTAGATATTTATGTTTGAATGTATTTAATTTTATGAAGGTAAAGATGAACCGGTGTCGCCTAAAATGTCATTATACGTAAAAAATCACAAACACTTTAAACATTTATATTGAAAGACGGTGGTATTGAAAGCCATAATATTGTGCAGTTATAGAAATAGAACACACGACCTTCCGATCACGGACTGAGCTACCATGACGATCTCCCATCCCTGATAGTGATGAATAATTCTCAAATGGGACGTAAAACTACATGTACTCGATCAATCGATCAATCAATCAATATACCTTCTTTTTTGGCAAAGACTATTAAGTGAATGTGTAAAATTTGTTCTAAACATATAAATTGAAGCCTACATTTTATATTCCTAACATATAATAGTGAAAATAATTCTCAGAATAAAAATATGAATTCAAAATGTCAGCTCGAACTTGAATTTGAACATAAAAAAATGGCCAGGGACACCAAAAATAATTCTTCTATTAAATTTTCTGATGTAAGCAACGATCTTTCAAACACAAGTACAAATAAGTTAGATAAAGTATTGCGTGTGGTGTGTAAATTAAAAAGTAATTGGGAAAGCATGACAATCTGACTTAATTCAATACGTAGACATCAAAATCCGAACATGCGTGATGAGTTGTCTAATGACATTGTTAAAGAAACTATCGCTTAAGAAACCAAACGCACTGACGAAATTGTGAACACGATTCCCTCAATAATGAGTCGTTTAAACAATTTAAAGGAACAAAGTCATCATCCTCCACCTGGGGATTTAAATAATCACAATGATTATACAAATCCATTAGAAAACCAGGACGTCACAGCTAGTGGCATAACTTTGTCTGAAATTTAAAACCTTATAGAAAAGTTAAAAAGTCTGATCTCTACTTCTCGGAAATGGTTCATTTAACATGTGTAACTTGTCTTTCTACAAAGTTGAAAAAAATGATCCTGGTCTTGTAAAAATCAGCTTCCAATATAAAGAGGAGAAAATAAAGGTCTTAAGAAACAAGCATTCTGAGAGTATTGCATTAGCAATACTAGTCCCCTACCGGCAAGTGTAATCTGGTTCCCGTTAAAAATTGAAAATGTCATAATTTCGTCAAAAATCAATGAAGTGGAACAAAATGCAAACTTGATCTATAACTCATCAAGTTAAAGTCACATACCAAACCAAAAATTAGCTCAATATCTGCAAGCGTTTAGATAGAAATTGCGGAAAACCCTGAAAAATTGAAAAGGTCATAATTCCGTAAAAAAAATCATTGAAACGGAACGAAATGCAAACTTGATCTGTAACTCATCAAGATACACTCACTTACCAAAAATCAGCCTAATATCTGCAAGCGTTTAGAAAAAAGGTGCGGAAAACCAAGTGGGACAGACTGACGGAGGGACAGACGGACGACGGACGGACAGACTCAGAGGAAACCTATAGTCCCCTCCGGTTTCACTGGTAGGGGACTAAAAAGCAGCAAATCGAAAAATCGAGCGTCCCATTGAAATTAATGAACGCGCAATACCCCATAGCTTGCCTCAAGCACAGGGTAAATCCTCCGCGTGAATGCAAATGGACGCATCACACGAAGTCATCCCCCTAGCCAACCGATTGACCATTAATTAAATGAAAAGGGTGTAAAAAACCAACAGTGATTGATCTAAAAAATTCTACAAAAAATTCTACAAAAATACAAATCTGTGAACTGTGTATAAAACATGGACCCCCGGCATGGAAATTCCAGAGTTGGGATCAGCGTAATGTTTAGTGGATTTAATTTTGCCTACCATGGGTTACCGTAAAGGTGTGTAGCATGTTAGTTATTTTTAGAAGGAGTATATAGGTGACCGATTAAATTAGGGAGCGGTAACAGCATCAGCAACGTTTTTACCTGTATATACGTATTGACGAATATTCAAGTTATACGGACTGCCAACGGGTAGTCATTGGAAGGCTTGTTAGACTGACATATATGTTTTTCCCTTACTCACTAGCCTATAAGCATGTTTATTTTGTTCAGTTTGTCAATATTGTAAGTATGTTCTTTTGTTTGGCTTTTTTTTTATGTGTAAAGCTGATTTGGGATTAGTTTATTGTAATATAGTTTCAGTGCGTGAGGGGTGTTTGGCACATTTTCTAGACGGGGACAAGTTAGTCATGTGTATTGCTAACCAACATTATGGATGGTCTTGAGGGTGCAGAAGGGTGGAAGGACAGACGTAGTTCTTTCGTTTCAAGCAGGAGGATGAGACCAGCGAGTCCAGACCTCCGAATGGAGATTTGAATCCTTTGGAGAGGGTTGTCGATTGTCTGCATGTTTGGTTATCAAAGGGGCGGATCAGCACGTAGTGGCGGAAATCTTTCAGAGTGACTAGTGAAATGTGTGAATATATTTATATGTGAAATAACTTCAAACAAATCTTCAAAACCAATTACATAAGTATCCGAAATTATTTACAGTTAATTCATTGAAATTGAACTTTTTCTAATTTCTTATTTCTAATAAAGAACAGCTATTTTGAAATGATTGTATCTGCTATGCTATCTGAGACAAAGACTTTAATGTAATTCATGTATCAGATATTTTTTGATTTAGTGACTGTATTCATATTTATTCCAGTTTGTGCGTGGTGTGAAAGGAGGAAGAATGAATATTATGATCATTTTTTGTTTATTTTCATGATTATTTTATTTTGTTAATTTTACAATTTGTTCTTTCATCCCAGCTGTACAAAATCCAAAGAACTCATTATAATGGGAGATGTAAACACGTAAACACCATACACAGGTGTAACTGAATATAGGATAGTTGACGATGGAAAACCTTAAATCATCTTGTTAGTCATACAGTATAGATCTTAGTTGGCCCTTATTGTCTATATCTTATCATAAAGTTTTGTTCTTAGGTTACCATTATCGTCTTTTTCCAGTAAACCATCTAAATCTGAAACAAAAGAGGCAGACTTTGTGATGTCTTTTATTTCAAGTTCAGTGAGATATATCGAGTTGACATAAGAATGGAAGTAACTATTGTTGACTGATAATACGTCGTCGATATATCTAAATGTCGAGTTGAAGGCCACAGCAAGTGTTTTCTTCTTCTCATGTAGAAGTTTTTGAATACTGCTTCATATGAATATAAAAACAAATTCGCAATAAGGGAGCACAATTAGTGCCATCGAAAGTCCAACAGTTTCTTGAAGACCTAATTTCCGAAGACTACATAAATGTTGTCAATGAGGAACCCTAGGATCCTTTTGATATATACCAGCTTCAGAGTATTTTTGTGTAGAATCAGAGTTTTCTTTTTACAAAGTAATTTTGCTGATGACCAATCACAAGAAGCGAAAATTTCCGACTTCCATTTTTATTGAAGAAGCAGTTGTCTTTGATATCATAAAGCCTAGTTTTTACTTTATCATAAGGAATGGTTGTATAAAGTGTAGAAAAGTTGTATCTTCTGATGCTATTGACTCTAGAAAAATCGGTGATTTGATTTTAAAAGTTTTTGAGAAATCACATCAGATTAACATCACTTCTAGAATATGCTGTAGCAGAGTACGTCTGACGTTTCTCCTTTACAGCGGTAAATATTTTTGTAAGGAGAAAAGATTGCAGCTCATACTGGTAATGTCTCTTTGAATTTAAGGATTTTTATTAAGTTTAGAATCCAGCATAGGTAGGAACTCACCTAGGTAAACTGGAATGTTAAAAGTATTTAAACACTGAAATGTGATTTTGAAGAATTTCATCATTAGATATTAATCTTTGAACTGAAAAAATTATTGGTTATTAAAAAAATCAAAGTGTACTCACTTTAGAAGAGGAACCGAATACAAGTTTTACAATGGATAAAACGCGCTTGAGCTTGTTTACCATTACAAATATCTTGGTTGATTTTTCAGCATAAGGGAAATGTTTTACTCAATGCAGAGGCCCTTTCAAAAGCAGGAGGAAGAGCATTCGGTGAAGAGATTTCCAAAATCCAAAAGAAATAATAAAAAATGGGGATTAGTGCATATGAAAAACTCATCAATTCGTGTGTAATTCCTGTTTTGGAGTACGCGTTCGGAGTGGGGGGAAAAATTCCGATCTCTAGAAAACATGAAACCGAGCAATCAGCTATTTCCGCGGAGCCCATCAGTTCTCTTGAAATACATCGTGGCAACTTGACAAGGTTTCTCCGTTGATATGACGTCACTGTTCAGAGTATGACGTAACGGTCCTCCAATGGTACATAAGTTTGGAGCCATCATTTATAGGCATAGCATAATGCAAAAATATTTTAAAAATACGAATGAGAAGGAATTGAGGATAAAAATATTGCACTTGCATTCAGTTATATAAGTCAAAAACATTCATAATGATCACTGCTCAAATAAATTTACACTGATTAATAAATGAAACTGTAGCAAAGGTTCACATACCTAATGACATGGAACAGATCAAAAACTCAACATGCTCACTATTGCAAATAGTCATCTAGTTTAAAGAAACAAATTGAGTCCACTTCTAGTCGTCATATATCGATAACTTGTATTTTCACTGAAAATTCAGAGTTTTAATTCTCTACTAAAAAGCAGCTGGACATGTTTTTATATGAGAATGGAAGTGATTACCCATGCATCGGAAAATGTCCGATGCATGCTTAATTTGTGTCCGATGTACAGTGAAATAAACATACTAGTAAAAACACCTCTAAAAAACATTATACAAATATTGAAGTAAAATTTTTGAAAACTTTCTCTAAAATTATCAATCATTGAGAAATTTTACCTAGGTCCGACTCGTTTCGTTGAAGTCTATTTAAAAGAACGACAACTCTAACAATTGCAAAATCGTAAAATTCTGGTTAACCACTTTGATGATGCAAAATATAACGTAATATGAAGGTCATTCTTGTGGTATTTTTATCACAACATGAAAATAAAAATCGGCATCATTAAATGTTTAATTCTTCACCTTAAAGACAGAAAAAAGTAAAAATACGGGGAGACTCAGGTTCAATGAAAGTTTATTGCTTAAAGTTGTCCGAAGCAAGGTATGTGCCCGATGCATGGTTACCTCACCCTAGTCATTTTCAACTTTAGGTTAAAAATTAGCTGAATATTCAAAACTCAACTTAAATTTTATATACTAAGAATTATAAAAGTATTCTCCAAGAAAAATATAGAAAGTAAAATTGTGTTTCCCTTCTAAAAAATAAAATAAAGTTTATCCCCTTGCAACGAGGTTGGGGAGGAAATAGTAACGCTCGTGTGTTTGAGGGGGATGAGTGACTGGATGCGTAACAAAAGTGAAGCAAGTGATAATTCATATCAGGATTGATATGCTCTTTTGTGAGGACGGGATACTTCGCTATGCAATGCCCTTGATAATATTGTATCATTTTGGATGTTGATGTATGTTGCATGTTGCAATTATAATATGACATGTTTCGGGACAATTGTACCGCTTAAACGAATTGTATTATTATAATCTAATTATGTTGCAATAAATCAATTAAATATTGAAATAAATTAGTGATGGCAATCGGATATAGAATTGCTGATCGGTAAACAGCAAGAAGGTCTTACCGATTAACCGTTTGAAAATACACATTTTCTTGGGTTTTTTTTTTAAAGTAAATTCTATTCATATACACAAGAAAAGTAAAAAAAAAAAAGGGGGAGATTAGTAATAATATGTTTATGCTTGATGAGTACATTTTATACATTATATTTTAATCTCAAAAGGGAAAAAAATTTAAAAAAATTTAAAAGAAAAAACAGAAAAAAATAGGAAAACCACGAAACATCTCTGAGATATCAAATGATGTTACCGTAAACAGAATCTGAGTTTGAATGAAATATGGAGATAACGAATAGTATTCAAGCTCAAAGTCCATTAAAACAATATAAATCGGGAGCAGAGCAAACACCGACCTCTTAAAACATGAGAAGTGGGATCAGGTGCCATGAAGGAGTTAGCATCCCCTGCTGACTCGTCACACCCGCCGTTAGCTGCAGAACTGTAGCTCTCTGCTTGAGAAAATTCGGACAGACAAAGCAGAGAGCTACAGATCCAAGCGTTGTAAAAACCTTCGATTTACGCCGCCGCTTTTTTGTCGCTCGCTTCGGGTATTAATTTCTTGTAATTAATGCTTTCCCTTGCTTTAACGTAGGTCGCGGGTTTGCAGGCCATTTAAAAGTGTCCGGAAAAAAACCCATGGAAATTAGTTATATGAATCCTCTACCTTCGATTTATATTCTCTGAAAATTTTATAAAATTCGTCTGCATCGTTTTTGTGTAATTAAATCCCAAACATGCCATTGTTGTCGTTACATTTTCGACGATATTCTATTGAATTATATAAGAAAAACGTCGTTTTCGGCTCGTTTTGGGGCAAGATTTTGTTTCAAAAAAATATCAATAACTTTTAAATGGTGCAGACGAAATTGTTTTCCCTTTGGTATTTTAACAAGGAATTGATTTGAAATAAATCAATGTGAAAAAATTAATATGTCTTCGGGTTAGTTTTTGTGTCATTTAAATGTGGACAATTGCTTTTATATCGCAAAATTTTACATTTTTAAGAACGACGTCATAAAATATCGCGACGTCATGCTTGACGTCGTGAATATCTATCCGGTATTCAGTGCAGAAAAATAAGCTATAATAATTTTTATAAAAAAGAAATTCACGTCTATCTGCTTTCAAGTGACCCGTGAATCGTATCATAATAATTCAATAACAATGAAATGATTATTAGACATGTTTCTCTTCAGATTAAGTTTTTTGTACGTCTTATATTAGTGAAAATTCTCGCAAGGGACGTAAAACAACAATCAATCCTGCTTTAGTTTCTTTCTTCCAATTTACTTTCTTTATGTGTTGTTTTCTTACCGTTTCTTTTCTGTTTGTTTTGTTTTGCTTTTTTGTAGATTAGACGTATCCTTACATGCATTTGGCTGTGTATTTTTCTTTTCAAGCGTGCTGGCGGAAAACGGTATCCTTTAATTCAGGTAATTCAAGTATATAAAATGTTTTATTTAGACCATTCAGCAAGGCGCTCAAATCTACGAATTTCTGCCAAATATCGTCCCGGCTAAATACAATATATTTTCAGTATATATTTAAACAAAGTATTTGTTTTTACATACCACATTTTCAGAGGGGTAAATGGGACGAGGATTTAAAAATTAATTTTGTCTGACGTAATCAACAGCCAGTTTTTTAGAACATTAATTCTACTTGTTGGACATGGAAAGCAAAGTAGCGAATAAAATCTGTAGGTAACAGAATTGCAAGTTGTTGCCTAGGGAACGATCATTTCATGGGGGGGGGGGGGGCTTACAGATTTTGGAAATAAATAATCTGTCCTCGAAAATGTTGAAAATAAATAATCTGTCCTCGACTGGGCAAGAAAATAAATAATCTGTCCAAGACTAGTTCTAGCACCCCCACTCCACCCCCCATGGGAGTTTTCAACTTTGATTTTTTTCTTTCTTTCTTTTTTTTCTTTTCTTTTTTTTCTTTGTCAGACCTTTTTTCAGTGAGGAAGAAATAAATAATCTGTCCTTGTTTTTTTGGAAATAAATAATCTATCCTTCACCGACATGAAAATATAAAAATCTTACTCGGTAAAATTTGCCACACACACCCCCCTCCCTCAGAATCAAATAGTTGTCCCCTAACAGGAGGTCAGTGTCGCTAAAAAATTGCCTTAATGTTTCATCGTACCTTAGCAGTATTTAATTTCTGATAAACTTGTACATCAATATATTTTAAAAAATATCCTGTTTAAAAATAAAGTTTAATCTTTTAATGTAACAGGTGTATTTGCAATTTTTTTTAAAATAATGGCTTCTTTCTTAATATAACAAACTCATAATTCAAATATCATCAAAGGAAAAAAGGTCAGTTGAACCTTGTTTCCATATTGTTTCGCGATACCAAGTGAAAACAAATCAATCGCAATTTCAACATCTTGTTTTTCCAAGCTTGTAGGAAAGGCCCGAAAAGATGCAATTGATAACAAATAATTAAACTTTTTTTAAAATATTTCCAGTGTCGATCATTCGAATTGTAATAAGCCTTCTTCACTAAATTACCTATTCCAACAAAAGTTTTATCTAAGTATTGTATCGACTATACAAATCGTAAAAAGCCTTCATTATTTGTGATACGTTCTTGCTTAAACAATATAACACTAAACTACCAATTCCAAGAAATGTTACAGCTAAATAATGATAAACTGAAACAAAAATCATCGCATATATAATTATATATATATATATATAATTATCCATATATTTTACTCCTATTCATGACACTTATTTACCTTTCAACAGTTCCAGACGGCCGTAATCAGTTTTAAAAATGCATTCCGACGTCGACGTTTGTGTCATCCTGAAACAACACGACCGAGTTTTATTTATCTCATTATTTTTTACATACATGTTGTATTCTAATCTTTATAGACAATATACATGATATTTAAACCTCCTGAAATTTTTATTTCATTTTCTTGACAAGTATATGTTCTTTGAATTACTTTTTTTCGCACAACCCCCAATAACATGGACATCGGAATGGGAATTTTTTAAACCGACATTTCAAAACCATAAAGGGCTGTTTGAGACCGTTGAAAGGTAAATAAAGTATCAGAAATAGGAGTTAAATATATGGATAATTATTGGATACCACTTTTAAAGCAGGGGAAAGCATTAAATACAAGAAATAATAGCCGAAGCGAACGACAAAAAAGGGGCGGTGTAAATCGAAGGTTTTTACAACGCTTGGATCTTTAGCTCTCTGCTTTGTCTGTCCAAATTTTCTCAAGCAGAGAGCTACAGTTCTGCAGCTACCCCACCGTGTGCTCCTTGTCATGATCGGGAAATAACGGAAAAATCCGTCGACAATTCAGTGTGTAAATAATGGCCTGACCATTAGTATGATAAACGTCAGTAAGCATATGACTTAATGATAGGTTGTATTTGTTGACAAGGTCATTGTATCGATCTTAGAACTTACGAAATGATGACTTTAAACAAGACTGTTGATATTCTCACCTACATGTCTTTTACAACATTTGTTTAAAAATATAGTTTGACAGAAAACTGCTAAGGATAGACGGGGTAATAAACACATCATAATCAATTAATTAATATCATTAAAGAAATAGGGGACAGGCTGGGTAACAACATGGTGTTTTGACAGCAATTAATACTTCAAAACTGGCAAATTACTCCAACAATCTAAATCCAGAGAGCCTTCATTAGTTTCCTCTAAATCAGCTGAAAGAAACATGTGAAAACATAACTTATCAACATTCAGAGTTTATGTTTTACATTGTTAATTGAATCTTTAGGAAATTTACACGTACAATGTGAATGTATACTAATTTTCTTTCTGATTAACTGATTACAGATTTTCTGTCTGACTACCATCGTTCCGACCGAGTAGCCGGTTAACCGGCTACAAAATGCCATCCCTTAAATAAATACATTGTATTCTGACATAATTATATTGTATTTCATACAATCAGTAGAAAATTAAGTTGCACGTAGAGGACAATATATTTATCACTTTCTTCTACGAGTTTCTCTTAGGTTGATTACGATTTGCACACTACTAATTGTATCAAATGCAGCACTCATGTATACATGTAACTGAATAAATTCTAACATTGTACGCATTGCACGTTAATTAACCTTGCAATCACAGATGGAACGTGGTTAAGCAAGATACATATACCCGGAAAAACAGAGGTTATTAAACCTTCTTTTTTCGCACCATATTGTGTACTTGGTCCACTAATTACTTACCATGATACACATTGTCACTCACATTGTTGTCAATAAGTAACTATTATCGAGTATTTTTAATTCAAATATGGGTTTAACATTTGCACATACAATAAAACTTTTAAACTTGGTTCTTTTAATTCTGATAAAAACACCAAAGAACAAAATTCTGTGAAATAATTTATCATTGAGAAACAGTTGAGTCAGCGTACTCTAAAATCGGAAATTTCAACTTAAGTTTTTAAGTCCTGAATAAAAGACGTTACGGTCTTTGCACTTTTTTTCACTTCATGAATTCTGTATTGTTGGAGATACAATAATGAACGTAGCGTAGTGCTGATTTCTGTTCCTAATAATTTCTTCACATTTAGAGGCGTCAAACATGTACCGTAACAAGAAAAACTGAAAACGGCACTCCCGAAAACGCAACACATAAAATATTGGGTCCAGAATGGTAGAGACTGTGAACAGAACCCCTGTACTCATGTTTATATAGTTAATGATTTTAAAATTGGACACATAAGGCTTTACCAATGTCCAAGCCATGCCTGGGGTGTAAAGTCCTAGGAAGGTCCCAGTTATTACTGCAATCTTTTTAAACGTTCTTTACCTTGGTAACCGGAAGTTGAAGTGATTAATATTATCAGTATGGTCCATAGGATGGATTTGACACGTGAGCATCTTAATTTCGTAGATAATGAAACCAAACATGACAAAATTGGAGGTAAAGATGACGAAGAACATGAATTCAGAGATTCTGGTGCTGATTGCGTAGTTTGGAGAACTACAAAAATCTGACAGCACAAAGGCACAATACTGTAGGCTCGTTATCAGTGGACCGAAGACCCAAGCCAGAATGCACACAAACTTAACCTCTGTCGGAGATAGAAAGTTGTAGTACCGCATGGCAAACTTTAAAGTCAAGAAACGATCAAGGTTAAACAAAGTGATGAAGATCAATGAAGTCTGAGCGAAGACAAGAGTGAAAAAATATTTCACACGATTTGTTCCGAGAAGGAACTCAAACACCCTTCTGTCAATGCATAACATTAGACAGGAGGCACAGTCTGATAAACATAGATTCAGGGCGAGGATTCGGATTTGGAACGGTAGTTTCCTGCTCCGCAGTAATACTGCCAATGCAATGATGTTTAAGACAAGAGCCGGAAACGACACAACCAGCTGAAAGAGATCGTAATTCGTCATCCTATTTCAGTTGCTATCATCATTCATAGTCTTCACCGATGAATTCACCGGATATTCAATCCATTCTCTTTGGCTCAACTTCATGTAATGAAGACACTTTAACTGTGATTGCATTATATAACATTAAGATACCTGTCCACGTATGATTTCCCTGGGAGCACCTGTTTTACCCTCGCACCTGTCGTACCCACACAACGTTTGTTTATATAGTTACAGATGATAATGAAAATTAACACTAACACAAGGCTTTCATTAGCAAGGCAAGTGATTTGTCGAGTCTCTTTTGTGGACTAGAAATGCTTCTGGCGTGAATCAATTAACGCAACGAAATTAAAATGTCATTAAAGATCACCATTCTAGCTAAATATTGAAGTGATTACGAAAGATTTTGTTCATCTGTTGTGATCTGTTTTGCTTAGTATTTATTGTATGATACAAACATATGTAATATGAGTTTAAAGTATTCAGAAAACAGTTACAAAAACACTCTATGTATGTCTTATTCATTTTTATCATACAGATATTTTTTGAATTTCAAAAAAACATTACGAATTATAAGCAGTCAACATAAATGTCTTTGTAATATACGTAGAATCAACATTTTGACAAAATTAGCATCATTATCAGGATTCTTTTTGTTCTTTATTTTATATTTTAATGTTTGAACGGTGGTCCACCTTTATCTTAATCATGTGAAAGGAAGTCCGACTTTATCTTAATTATTGACGTTTGAAAGGTAGTCCGAATTTAACTTATTTTTTATGTTTGAAGGGTAGCCCGATTTATCTTAATTTTTAATGTTTGAAGGGTAGTCCGACTTTATCTTAATTTTCAATGTTATTCGGGCGTCATTTTAATCACTGATGTGAACAGTTGTCCGACTTATTTTTGATTATGAATGTTTGAACAGTAGTCGACTTTGTCGTAATTCTTGATGTTTGAACGGTAGTTCGACTTTATCTTAATTATCAATGTTTGAACGGTAGTCAGACTTTACCTTGTTTTTTTTATTAATGTCTTATCGGTAGTCCGACTTAATCTTAATAATTGATGTTTGAAAGGTAGTCCGACTTTAGGTTACTTTGTAATGTTTGAACGTAAGTCAGACTCTATTTTAATAATTGTTGTTTGAAAGATAGTCCGACTTTGTTGAGATCATGAATATTTGAATGATACATGTAGTTTGACATTTTCTTAATTCTTAATGTTTGAAGGATAGCCCGACTTTATCTTAATTCTTCATTTTTGTATGGTAGTCTGACTTTATCTAAATTATTATTGTTTGAACGGTAGTCTGACTTTATTTTATTTATTGGTGTTTGAAAGGTAGCCCGACTTTACTTTAATTATTGAAAGGTAGTCCTACTTTAATTTTTGATGTTTGAAATATAGACCGTCTTTATCTTAATCATTGATGTCTCAATGGTAGCCCGACACTATCTTAATTGTTTAAACGATAGTCCGACTTTATTTTTAATTCTTTATGCTTGAACTGTATTCCAATTTTATCTTAATTCTTAATGTTTGCCTGGAAGTCCGACTTTCTATTAATTTTTTAAAATGTTTCAGCGGTATTCCGACTTTCTCTCAATTCTTAATGTTTGAAAGGTCATCCGACTTTATCTTGATTATTAATGTTTGAACGTAGTCTGACTTCATCTTTATCACATGTATTAATGTTTGGGCGGTAGTCCGACTTTATTTTGATTATTAATGTTTGATGTTTGAACAGTGACCAAACTTTATCTTAATTATAAATGTTTGAATGGTATTGTTTATGAAAAAGGTGAAGATAACGAACGGTGATCTATTTCAATATATATATATATATATATATAATTAGGGATGTCAAAATATTTATTATCTTTAGTCGAATATTCCATTGCATTATTCGAACGATAGTCGAATATATTCGAAACTTTTTCGGAAACTAAAATTTTATTTCAAACTTCACTGGTACATCACATATTTAACCCCAAATCCCCCTTTTTTAAATTGATTAAAAAGTTACATCAAATGTTACACACAGATGTTCACATAGACTTAAAATGTGGATAGCGTGTTTATATTTACTTAAAAATGTAGGATTTCCCCGTCAATCATGTTCATAAATCGGTCTGTAAAGTAGGTTTTTTAGGAAGCCTAAACAATGACAGTGTGATATATATTTTTTTAAAGCTTATTAAAATTATTGGGGGGGGGCAGATACGGTGCCCTTGATAATGTTAAATATTTGAATATATACTTTTTGTACCAATTATCAAAATGTCTTTAAAATATGTAAAAGAATATTAATTTTATAATAATCATCGTAGTGTCCAAACATGTCACGGCTATAATGGGTACATGGTACATGTGTATGAGATCAAGTCCAATTAATAGTTTTACAAAGAAAGCGCAGTATGGCGAGATAATTTTATTATAAAAACAACACATTAATTGACAATAATTCTCGCGGAAGTGAAGCATTTCTAATCACTGTACTTTCTACATGTAAAGTCAGCAGTTTTTAATTGAGGAAAATTATCTTGTCGACTGTGTCTGAGGGAAGACGGTTTCTCAATTTTAGGATGAGAATTCCATCTCTTTATCACTCTCTTATTGAATTTATTTATTCGAATGTCGTTTCGTTATTCGATCGTCGGTCCATTCGACTGATGGTCGAATAGTCGACTATTCGTTGACATCCCTAATATATATATATATATATATATATATATATATATATATATATATATATATATATATATATATATATATATATATATATATATATATATATATATATGATTGCGCCCATGGGAAAAGGGCCCTTATGGCAATTTTTACACATTTTAAGTTTTTCATGAATATTAATACAGCAAGGTTAGAAGTTGTCATATCTGAATTTTTATGGCCCTACGTCAACTCTAAGTAGGTTTTTTCTTCATTTATATCAATGATACTTTAACAGGTAAACAATGACGTCATGTTACTTTCGCACCAACGTCAAAAGTTTTCAGAGTGAACATGACTTTCACTTTGCATTGTAATGTTACTGCGGTAATAAATGTATGTTATTGAGCATTTCCAGAAACATTTTTGAGTCATTGTCTCTTTTAATAATTGTATAATATGATAATAAATAGTTGTATTAACTATTATCCATCATGCAGTGGTGTATAGAATTATGAGTGTTTGTTCGTTTGTTTGTTTTACATTTCACTATGTTGGAATGTCAGAAAAACCCGAGAAGCAAGCGGCTTCTGTTCAATATCAATTTATTCTCTCAAAACCAAAGTATTTATCTCGTGTAATAATCGTTTGAGAAACCTGTAGAATTCATTCGAAAATCATCTCATTTTAAGCATGGCTCTCGATAGGACTAGATGTCTTTTTTTTTTTATTGGGGGGGGGGGGGGTTGAGTCCAGTATAAACGATATCTCTTTCAAAATGTGAAGTTAAAAAATATTTCAAAAAAAATCTTGGTAACAACAATAAAATAGATGCTGGTGGGTAGTGAAAATTTGTTGTTGTTGTTGTTTTTTTTTTTTTTCAAAATATAATTAGACAGAAAATTTGTGAAATGTAGTGAGTTACCGTATATGCTGTACAACAATTTAAGGACATTAAGTTGATACACTGCATGTTAAGCAATATTCGATAAAAAATTTTTAAACAAAAAATCAGAAGGGCTTCTGTCCGCATGTGGTAAAAAAAACTTCTTTTTTCTTTAATTGAAATGATACACATTTTTCCAGTCACAGCAAGGAAAATTTTTGAATAATTAATTTTAAGTAAGCAGGTTGATAAATTATAAACAAATGGATGAATTATAATTCACATGCATTTAAAATGAAAGGAACACAACAGATCCAGGATGACCAGTGGTTGGTAGTGTGTGTGTGTGTGTGGGGGGGGGGGGGGTTAAAAGTTAAATGACAGAAACATACATTACTTGTAGTTAACATGAGTTTAATAGCATACGAGGGTTGTCGTATTTTTAAAATCTTCCTACATTTTAGGTGTGCAGGGGGGGGGGGGGGGGGGGCTTCCCACCATCAACCCTATAACCTCCAAATACGTCATGTGGTAAGGTTTGAAATAATATTGAAATAATTCCTCAATTTATTTTTGCACCTTGAACTCTCTCCTTACGTACATATATTTGAGCAGATTCAACTCTCTCCTTACGTACATATATTTGAGCAGATTCATTTCAAAACAAACAGCGATCATGAGCTCCACACATCTGGAACTTGAAACTTAACTGCTATCAAATCTAGTTAATCATGAGAAAAATTGCGTCCTAGAATAACGATTTTGTTTGATTTTGTAAAATTAAATGGTTTTAGAAGAACATGTATACACTGGGTATTAATAGATATCAGATATTTTATTGTCATTTCAACAAATTTTATCCGAACTTTGAATGAAATCAATATGTCATTTTTTTTAAATTAATATCAAATAGATTTTTCTAAAAAATAAATCATAAATAATTATATGTATGTTGTCGTTATGAATCAATGACATGCGGATTAATTAATAGAATTTTTTCGGCGGGGGGGGGGGTGTTAAAATTAATTGAAAGTTTTATATATCCAGTCAGTTAAATGCGACTGGTTCATAATATTCCTTGACTGGCTGAGTTTTTAAATGAAAAATTTTTACAATGTGGCACACATTTAGGTACATGTAAATATTGTTATGTGATGGTGTGTGTAGAATCCCCCCCCCCCCCCCCCATTTCTCGCGGCTTCTTTATCGTATGAAATTCTAATGTTATTGTTTTCAAATGTTATTGTATATGAAGTTTTACAATATAAAAATTCCATTCTGGCCCCATGCCAGAGACTTGGATATGCTTATCCTTGTAAAGCTTTACAGATACACTGTAAAGTAGTTAGGTCCCGGTAATATAAAATGACCCTGGCCCTCTTCCCCGGTCTCCGGCACTGTTGCAAAAATAAAAACTTGCAAACATATTCTTAATCTTTTGTGCAGTATATTTTTAGCATTTAATTTAATTTGTACAATGCATGTTTAAATACAATTTGATCTTAACAAGATTTATTTCAATAAATCCAAATAACAAAATCAGCCCGTTAACATAATTCAACGGCAAGTTAAGCAATATCATACTAAACCGATAACTGAGATTATTATTTCAACAAGAAAACGAGTTTTAGATTGATAATAGAACTGTAATGACATACAATGCTGAGATTCTATGAATGACAAGGATTACATATATTTGACTTTTAAGTGACTAAAAACTACAGATAAAGCTAAAACCTTTGAACTTTTTTATGTACAACACGATTACCAAAATGTTATATTTTCGAGTTACTGAAAATAAATAGACAGCAAAAGAAAAAAAAGAGATAGAGATTTCTTTTCATAATACGATATTGTTCTGTTTTTGAAAATTCGCCTTTTCATTAAAGTTTCACATTTCACATTGTATTAATAAACTGGATTTAATGTAACATCTCTCTCTCTCTCTCTCTCTCTCTCTCACATCAGGTATACATACATGTAAACTTTTGTAAGCTAGAACAATTAGAACAATTTTATTTCATTCGGTAGTTTTTGTTTGTTTTCAAGTACTTACATGTACATCGGAAGTGGCAACAACAAAAATAAGACGAAACAAATTTTTTTAATATAATTTTATTTTATTTAAATTTATGATCATTATTACTGAGAAAAAAAAAATTAAAATTCAATTTTTTTAAAAATAATTTCATGTTGAAATAAATAGATGCACATGTAACAGATTTAAAAAAAATAAATGAAAGTCTGGTTCAATGTAGCGTCTATTTCTTATTCTTATTCTATATTTTTTTCTCTTTCACTTTGACAGCAGCTAGTTCCATGAGCTTTCAAAAATACTTTTAAAGAAAATATAAATATAATACTTACAATTAAAACGTTTTTTTAACTGATGATAAGTAAGATTTTTAGAAATATTTTTATACTACGGGAGCAAATTTGAATGGGTATGTTGATTTTGAATGGTGTTAAAAAAAAAAGAAAAGAAAGTCCCTCTCTGGTACCTCTCTAGTAGCTCGCTTGTCAGAGTTACCTCTCTTGTTTTTATTTATAGTTCTAAAAAATAATATCACGTCTGTCATTCGTTCGTACTTTTGCTAGATTTGTGAAAACTTACAAGAATACTTTTCTTTTCTGTTGGAAGAAGTGTGATCAGTTTCAATTTTTTGGCAATTAAAGCATTTTACAACAAAAATTTATGCACGATGTACCAATGCTTCAATGTTTACATGATCGATGTGTTGAGAATGGTGGGGCGGATCTTATACAGGAAAACGATTTCCTCTGCAATATTTTGATAATATACCCATGTCTAACAAATAACTTCAGTTTGTCTATATATCAAAATCGCATTCGTTCATCCATATTCAATTATCCAGAAAATCACCTTGTCTGAAGCTTCTATACATGTACATAGGAAATGCATAGCCCAGATCAGAGACGTATAAAGCTACAATAACATGTAGTAAAGAAACGGGTCTCGAATAAAATTCTAAATATTTTAATTAATATCAGTGGACTAGAAGATCAAGACGTGAATTAAAGATATAAATGAAAATAAATAATAATTTCAATGTTGAGAACAACGACAAAAGTGAGCTAGACGTGTCAAATGTAAAACACGTGGATAAAAAAAATCTGCGTCGACGCTCACCGTCTGCAACGTCATATCTTTATGACGTTATTTCTCTGTTTTAGCAAAATTGCCATAAGGCCCTTTTGTCATGGGCGCAATCATATATAAAAGTACCGCACTTCTGATATCTTTGATATCTTTTCACAGTGTGAAAAAAATGCTTTCATATTTTTTCACAATGTGAAAAAATACCACTTCTATTCAATAAGTCAATTTCAGTATTTCAATATTGAAAATATAACAAGAGCACATTGGCTAGCAAGAAGCAGAAATCAGGGTTCTCCATGGGCCGTTTAAAGTGGCGCCCCCGCCACAGTTAAATTCCTTAGCGCCACATTTAAAAAAAATCAGCGCCATAGTTCCGCCATAGTTAAAATATCAGCACCACAGTAAGATCGTCATGACAGTAAGATAAATATATAAATTTATAAACCAAATGAACCTCCAAAGTATGTACCGGTTTTCAATTTCTAATGCTAAATCGTTAATTTATTCTAATTAGGGCCCACTGTTTGGGTCGCACAAGCAATTATCTTTTAGACTTCGCCGGAGCACTTGAATGAAAAGAGACATGTCAAGCTATTTTCCACACTTCACGATAATTGTAAATGAAATTTTTAATATTGATTAATTCGTGCTTTGTTAGTTATACAGATAACAATGTCTCTAAAATTGCATTGGCACTTCGGGTCAAACATTGTACCTTTTTTGTAATGTTAAAAAATCAACGATAGATCCACAAAAATATTATTTTATGACTCTTAACTGCTTTAGTGTTTTTTTCACTTTATTTCGTCGTTCCTTCGTGAATTCGGTCGCGAAATGACATAGAATATTAGCACTTCGCGTATGTCTTGCGCCACACTTAAATTTGAAATGATGGAGAACCTTGAGAATTCACTTTAGTATTGAACGGGGGGGGGGGCAAACTTTAATTTACACTACCCCAGGATGCTTCCATATCAATATTACTAATCATGGCTTTGCTGGTCTTAAACAGAATAATTTTAAAGACTTTTTCCCTATATTTTCCTATGTAAAACTCTCATTGTGGCCCCACCCTACCCACCCAAAATTAAAAAAAAAATTGAATCTACACTACCTGAGGATGATTCCTCATACAATATGATATGATAAAATAATAATACAAGTGTGAGTAATCATGCTGTTCTTGAGCAGAAGAATTTTTCAAGATGATTGCTATTTATTCATATGCAAAACTTTGACCCACTGTTGTGCCCCCAACTCCTGGGGTCATGATTTGAACAAACTTGATTCTACAAATCATAGATTGCTTCTGTATAAATATGACTAAAAAGGCTTAGTTGTTCTTAAGAAGAAGATATTAAGGATATTTTCTATGTAACGTGTATGATCAGGTTCTTACAAGGGATATATAGGTTTTCTTTTTTCTCTGTCCGAGTTTATGATTGGAATGATTAATAAGACAGCTCTGTCTGAGGGTAAATTACACAGTACTATTTTTTTCTTATCTAGAGACGGGGACTGGGTAAGGTACTACTTGCACCGTGTTTCTCCCCTAGGTTTCCATTTATAGATAAAAATCGGGTGTCTCAATCTTCTTCAGAACTACTACATGCAGAACTTAACATCAATTCCTTAGGATACTTGCCACTGGTGCTTATAAGTTTTATACTTTTATTTTGCTCTTACCTGTATCATTTTCTATCCCTAATAAGACCAAATTCTCTATCCTTAAATGTCCATCACATACTCTGATATTAGTTTAAAGCATTTTACAGTAGAAAAGGTTTCAAAAATATGATTAACTAAGCAGTAATTAACAAAGATTGCATAGGGGTATATAGGGACAAGCGATTTTTTAAAAGTAAAAATTCAATTAAAAAGAATATAAATAAATACAGTGGTTGAAAGATAAAACATTAGAAAATAGAATGACAATTGAAAAAGATATTTTTGACAAGACTAGTTTTTTATAATTGAATTTTTAATTAATTAAAAACTGAGGGAGATAACTCTTACCAAAATTCAAGGTCATAAATTGGGACACATCCCACCCTTACATGCTAATAGTGGGAATTATGTCTAAATATACTGAATATTCAACCCCTACATACATTTATCTGTTGCTATTAGGGATGGAATACCTTAACTTCTTCTTTGCTGATTCAACATCCAACTTATTCAGATAGCTTCTGAATGCCTGTCTTTCCCAAAGCTTTGTCTTATATACCCTTTGGTTTGGCTAGTCCATTCCAAGGTTGTTAAGTCATTCCATTATTTATAGTCTTCAATGCGTTTTACTCAAATGCCCCTTAACCATTACGTATATATATTCCAATGTAAAACTTTGACCCACTATTTTGGCCCCACCCTACCCCCGGGGGTCATGATTTGAACAAACTTAAATCTACACTACCTGAGGATATATTAATATGACTAATAATGGCTCAGCTGTTTTTGAGAGGAAGATTTTTAAAGGTATTTCCTATATATTCATGAGGTAAAATTTGACCCTTTGTTGTGGCCCTGCCCTAGTCCCAGGGGTTATGATTGGAACAAACTTAAATCTACACTAACTGAGGATACTTCTATTATAATATTACTCATGGGTTTGCTGTTCTTTAGAAGATTTTTAAAGACATTCCCTATATATTTCTATGTAAACTTTGACCCCTTCTTGTGGCCCCGCCCTACCCCCGGGGGTTATGATATGAACAAATTTGGATTTAGAGTATGTAATGAAGCTTTCACATAAGTTTCATCTTTTCTTGTACAGTGGTTCTTGAGAAGATGGCACCAAATTTTCACGAATTCTTAATTATCTTCCCTTGAAAGAGGGCGCAGCACTTGCTGTGAACAAATTTAAATTGCCTTCACCAAAGGATGCTTTGTGGCAAGTTTGGTTGAAATTGGCCCAGTGGTTTTTGAGAAGAAGTCAAAAATGTGAAAAGTTTACGGACTATAGACAACAGACGGACGATGGACACTCTTTGATCAGAAAATGCTCACTTGAGCCTTCGGCTCAGGTGAGCTAATAAAAAGATTATTTTTGTCTTTCAAACTGTGAATATTTCGACACGATAATATCAATATACGCGGTGTAGGTCAGATTAGCACGTACACTCACGATTAAGCATATTTCTTTAATGCGATGAAATTCACAACTTTCTAAACCTAATATGTTAAATTAAGCATTTTCTTTTATGTTAAAACTACAGGTATCATACAGATTATCACGATAAAGATTTTTCACTCACATAGAGACGTCACCATATACCTGTGAAGGGCTTCAAGTTTAGGTCTATACTTTGAACTCAGAGCCATTAAGCGATCGTCAACGTCTACCATGACACATGTACAGGACCTCGGTTTTTAAAGTCTTATCCGAGAGACCCATGATTTCTACTTCTATTGTCAGGCACTTGCCGAAGGAACAGTCAACTCCTACGTTTAAGCATTCGGTTTGACGCGGCGCAGCAAACGAGAATCGAACCCGGGCCTTCCGATCATGAAGCCAACGCCTTACCAGTAGACTACGAAAACCGGTACACAAAGAAGAGAATATTTCCCTGTTTAATTGAAACCTAAAGCATGTGCCGGATACACTGGTATTTTGAAGGAGGTAAACACCCATTAATGTCTTAAGTACTTAACATAAAAACTATTAATATAATATAGAAAATTATTATAATATTCTGCTAAAATGTTTTCTTATATAAAGTTAAGGAGGTAAAATAACTATTTTTTTTATGGTCATAGAATCTCCACGCGTAGAAAAACTACACCCCAGTGTATAAAATATGCTATCCAACCATCATTACAAATATATTTCATAATCACTTCCTGGAAAGCTTTATATCCAGGATTAAAAAATGCTATAGAAAAATCAGATATTTTCGAGGTGTCAAATGGTAAGCAACCTCTGTTAACCGGTCACACCTGCCGTGTGTCCTTGAAGATAAATTATAAATTTTGCTGTCTATTTCCTAATGGGTCAAGTTCTTTATTTTATTTCTTTATGTCATACGACATATCAGAATATAATACATGGTAATTACATGTACTAAATATAGACAATATAACAGGGTATGAGAAAATGAGAGGAGTGAGTACAATTGATAGAAAGTACATAGAACGTGTTATATCAGGTAATTGTAATAATTGAACTCTTAAAAATTACAAATATTTATTTTCCCAACTATCTTGACCTAAATACTTTCCACGATTACAAAGTACCTTTACGTTTTGTACTCTTAGAAGTTGAATTAATTTCCAAACACTAGATTTTAATAGCAATACTTTTTTTCCAAATCTTTCAATCTAAGGACATGATAAAAAGGACATTGTACATGTAGTATAAAATGAAAATCATCTTCCATCATTTTCAATGAATACTTTTTATAAAATTTATTTGTCCCAAGCTCATTAACTTACCTACCTATTTCAACATCAGATTATGAAGAGAAAGTCTAATTCTTGCAGTCTGTATTTTATACATGTAACTGATAGGTTTACGGTACATGTAAGTAATGCTGTACATCAAAAGTATCGACTAGATGTTGGTATGACTGATTTAAAGCATTGGTACGAATAATTAAAAGCATATTATAGTTATTCACTTCAAGAAAGCTTTGTTATACTAACATGTATAGAAACTTTTATTAAAATCTGCATTGAAAATATATCCAAGTCCCAACTTAATAAGTTCATTTTGTATGTCTTTCATCCAACTATCACTACTGTTCAATCTTTTGTCCAGGCATGATTTTAATAGGAGAAGGAGAATCTACAGAAAGAATAGGAAGAGAAAATGAATAATTTTGCATTTGGAAATTTGATCTATTTCTTAAATTTCATTAAAAAAAAAACTTTTAAAACATAAAAAGTGTCATAAATACTTATCAAAACTATGACAATATTTATATGATACTTACTGTACACGTTATTTATTTTTTTTATTAATTAAGATTGAATTCATTTACTCATTCATTTTATCTTTATGAAAAAAAGAAGACAGTCTATAATGCGATACACATGTTAGGATATTTGTCTTAATTATCAACTTCATCTTCAGTTGGGTTGGGCAAGTAAAATGTTTAAAATTTATTCTTTTAAATATTTATTATAATGCATATATTATAATGCATTGGTAAAATGCAGGTAATTTCAAGTTAATCGTAGACGGAGATCAGACTATAACTGCTATCAAAACAAATTTCACACATATTGTTCTATATCTATCAAATGTGTGCAAAACGGGAACACACCGTCCATGCTTTCCCCCTGTACGGAAAAAAGAACGAGGTTGAAAAATGTCGGATTTTTTTTAAATTGAAATGAATAAACCTTTTCATTTCACTGTACGAGTGTCTTAAATAAAACTGCGTGGTTTTGGTTTCTCAACGTGTTGAACGTCTCCATTGGCCAATTTCGCTTATTTTGCTTTTCGGTTATATTGAAAAAAATGTTGGTCCCTTGAATGTCAATATATATCCGAATTAAATAATAATTAAACAGCCTGTCAGATATATCATGGGCGCCCATAAAAGGAAGAAAATTTGTTTTATAAACAGTTTCTTACAAATAAGTACTAAACCTCAAACTGCTAAATAAATATTTATCTAACAAACGTTAATATAGTTCTTAAGTTACATTAGCTAACGTTCATAAATTAATACGAACACCGTGCTAAGATATACAAATATTCCGAAGCAATCTTTCATATTTAATGGACTGATAGGTGATTAAATTTCCTCTCATTACTATACCCCCCCCCCCCCGAAATAATTAATTTAAATAAAATACTTTCCTTCAGAGTCGAAGTTTTCAATCGATTAGAATTACTCACTTAAGTATAAGTGAGGGCGGAGCTAAACAGAGGCGGATATTGAATTTCGGGGCACTACCTATTTTATATACATGTGCATTTCTAAATACACAGAGACCTGATTTCCTGCATGTTTTTCCAAGGACCTAGCTGGAAACTCGCTCTCTCTCTCTCTCTCTCTCTTGAAATGCAGACCCGTCGAATTGTCGATCGTAAAAAATCTTGACTTTGACAAAATAATTTTAATTTTTAATCAGTATCTCATCTCTCAAGACAAAGGCAAAGTGAACTTTTCTGTTCATAATATATTCATTGTCTGTAATTGTTGTTGGCGTTCTTGGTGTTGGCGATATCGTCGTTGTCGTTGTAAACCTACTTGTAATTTTTTTTTCTAATTTTTATCTTTTCAAAAATCACTGTGCCATTATCAACGAAACTTGGCACAGAATATTCTTTGGTAAAGTTTTGTTCAAATGAAGGGCCACATCCTCTTCAAGTAGAAGATAATTAAGAAATACACGTAGTAAAAATTGGATGGGGTTATTTGAAAATATTATTTTTAAGAACCACAGGACCAATGTGAGGAAACTTATATGAAAGTTTTTCAAATCATGACCCCGGGGATAAGGTTGGGACCAGAACGAGTGATCAAAATTTAACATAGGAATTTATATTCCCCGCGAATGAAGTTGGCGGGGGTATAAAGGAAACATATTCTTTGTCTGTCCTTCCATCTGTCCCTGCAAGTTTGCCCGGGCTATGACGTTGTTATGGAGAAAATGAAAGCTCATACTTGGTACAAAGATTGGTAATGGTCCGAGGTGTGTCATGATCTTAAGGTAAATTCCGGCAAGTTCAAGGTCAATGGAATTTTTTTTTTCTGGGCCATATATTTGTAATAGAGAATCACTGGAATCTCATACCTGATACAGGGATTGTAAATGACCGAACGATTTGTCACGACCTTGATCCAAAGTCATTCATGCTAGTTCAATGTCACTGGCAGAAAAAGTATGAAATTCTTGTATGGGCTTTGTAATGGAGAATGACGGGAAGCTCATACTTGGTACAGAGATTGTTTATGATTCAGTGGTGTGCCTTGACCTTGACACAAGGTCATACTAGCAAGTTTAGGTCACTGACAGAAAAATGGAAAATTACAATATGTGTTATAACTTTGGAAGTTCATACTTGGTACAAAGATTGCTTATGATCGACCAGTTTGAGTTGACTTTAAATGAAGGTCAATCCGGCAAGTTCAGGGTCACTGGCAGAAAAAGTTGTAAAATTCCTGTCTGGGCTATAAATTTGTACGGGAGAATCACTAAAAGCTCTTTCTTAAAACAGAGATTGATTGAGATCGAGGGTTTGTCCTGACCTTGACCCAAGGTTATTCCGGTAAGTTCAAGGTCTCTGGTAGAAAAAAGTAATTTCTCTTTTTAATAAAAAACTTGAAACATAGGTTGCTTTTACTCCAAGAGTGTGTCATGACCTTGATCGAAGGTCTTTCTGGCAAGTTCAAGGACACTGGCGGAAAAGTTAAAAAATTCTTGTATGGGTATAACTTTGTAATTGAGAATCACTCGTCGTCTGAAACCCACGCATTGGGATTGACTTTAATTGGAAACTGTTATTGCCTGGATGCAAGGTCATCGTGACAAGTTCAAGGTCGCTGAGAGAGAGACTATAACTTTGTCTATTGTTTTTCTACTGGTGAAAAACGAGTTTTGCTTCAGTTATTTTCAATTTTATTGATTATCATAGGCATTCTACCTAGTTTAAAATACACATGATTGTTACATGCACATTTTTAAACACGAAGTATTCTTTTACAAAATCTTTCTACATCTGGAGCTCTGTTAAATCTCCAAATCTTCGATCCATAGTTAAGAATACTACAAACAGTACTTATCAAAATGTGATATATGTATTTCAATATTGAAATCAAAGTTGCTCGAAATTTTTGTTCAAGGCTAAATAAGTTTTTTTTCCTTGTTCAGCAGCATGTTTTGGTGCGCATGCCTACATTTCATTTGTTTGCTACGTTAGTGGCACGTGGACCTGTCAAACGAATTTGTAGCGGCACCTGTCAAACAAATCATCCCTTCATTATCATAGTGATATAAACAATTTACTCACTTCCTTTGTGAAATAATATTTATCAATGGGATCAAAACAAAACATAGCTACATGTATTTTTATTGCTGATTTTCTCTGCGTGGGGTTAACATCTACTCATTGCATGCGTCAGAGTAGTTTCTTCCGTGTTATAAACGTACAAACCAGCAACAACAACAAAAATATATCCGACATCTAGTACCGATGGACTAAGAACAAAAGTTTTACAATACAGATAATTTATTAATTAATAGTTTTTACTTATTTATACTTACATTACAGGAAAATGTTTAATTTTTGCCCAGGGCTGTCGGAATTTTTTTTATATTTTCAACTTCTTTTTCAGAATGATTTGGATGAAAGTTACATGTAAATAGCAGTAGTGGAAAGGAGCAGTCTAGATCGTGGTAAGGAACTGGGTGAAAGTAATCCTAAATAAGGGTGAAAGAAAAAGAAAGGAGTTCTGGCTTCAGTTTACCTCAAGAGGACCTACCAAATTTATTTTTATAAATAGTTCCAATCAGTTACTCAGACTAAGTAAAGAGAAAAAAATATATATATATATATCCTTGTCTCATAAAATACCCAGTAGGTTTGCACGTTACATGAATCACATCTGCCACGGTATTTCTATTCAGTACTCAGTACAATTTTAAATTACTCCCAATCATCTTACTTGCATGGTGGACCTCATCAAATCTTTTTACCGCTGCAAATTCGTCCACCGGTGTTCTGACAGGTGTCTGTGATATCTTATATATATAGCAAAAATTTCCGATTTAAAACAGAATGTTTTTGAAAATATGTGGATCATAATTGATATCGATTCGTACATTAATAATATATTACAAGTGCTATATCGTCTTTACAACTATCTAGTCTAAAATACAGGTGTTGACTAGATTGCCACTTACACTCACGATACATCTATACATGAATTCTGTTCATGCAAAGAAATTCATAACTTTGTATGCATTTTAAATAAACTTTTTTTCACTTTTTTCTCTGGAATCATGTAATCTGTCTGTAATGAAGAGAATAATCTAGCACACTGACACAATTCACACAAAGAAAAAGGGCGGGGCGGGGATCCGGAAGAGTGTTAGTAAAAATTAATCCTTTTCATATTAGCAGTTTAATAAAGTCTTCGGGATTGCTTCGCTTAAAAGGATCATTTTCTCAGGTCTCTCCAATTAAATGTGTGTGAGATGAAATGGAGGGACGCATAAGAGAAAATAATCCAAGTTTATCCAATGCTTTTGATTGGTTGATGTTTAGTCACATAACAATCATGCCTACAAACTGTGCAAATGTATATAACATTGCCATATATTGTCTTCCTTGTCCAATTTTGAAATGTTAAGGCAAGATAATTATCATCTTTATTACATAATTTTAATCGAAAACAACATAATTTATGACGTGATGAACAAAACCTGAAATAATTGAACATAAATTTCGTGGTCCATTTCCTAATGGGTCAAGTTCTTTGTTTTATTTCTTTGTGTCATGCGACACATCAGAGTACATAGTAATTACCTGAGTGTACTAAATACATACAGTATTAAATGGCATAACAATGTTAGAGTGAGTATAATAAAAAGAATGCACACAGAACGTATTATATCAGGTAATTTTTTGTTCAAGGCTACATATGCTGTTCTTCCCTGTTCAGCAACACTCTTTTGGTGCGCATGCCTACATTTAAATTGTTTACTACGTCAGTGACACGTAATCCTGTCAAACAAATCATCCCTTCATTATCATATGGATATAAGCAATTATTTTATTTAAGATCCGTCAATGAGAACAAAAAATAAACATCGCTTTATGTTGTTTTTATTGTTGATTTTCTCTGTGTTGGCTCTTCCGTGTTTTAAACGTAAAAACCAACAAGAAAAAAAAACAAACAAGATATATCAGACTTCTAGTACCGATTGACTTAAACGAAACATTTTTCAAAACAGAGAATTTATCAATTAACTGATTTTTAATAGGTAATAAGGGGTTCTGGGTTAAAGACATATCTGCACGAAGTTGCAGATCAGAAAAAAAATGTAATCCTTTTCAAGGAAGTGTTCGAGAAGCAAATTATTAAGATGTGATAACTTTACAACTCGAAATTTTCAATGGAAACTTGGCAGAAAATGCACAGAATGGCACAGCCTTCTAAACTAATTAACGTTCCTTAATTAGAAGTGAACAAAATTACTGCTCACATAGAGAAAACTTTTAATCAGAATGTAACAATATAAATGTTTGCATCTAAAAGTATAAATGCAATTAAAAGTTACCACTAGACGTAGTAATCCGCACTTTTATTTTGATTAGTCCTGATAATGGGTTCTTCACGTTTATTACATCTTAATTCTTCCATTGTTAGATTAACAATACTGAACGTAGCAACCTCCTGATTTCTGTTCCTTATAACTTCCTCATATTTAGAGGCGTCACACATGTACCTTAATAAGAAGAGCTGAAAACGGCACTCCGAAAAACGCAACACATAAAAAATCGGATTCAGAATGGTAGAGACCGTAAATAGAACCCCTGTACTCACATTTATATAGTTAATGATTTTAAAATTGGACACATAAGGCTTTACCAATGTCCAAGCCATGCCTGGGGCGTAAAGTCCTAGGAAGGTCCCAGTTATTAATGCAATCTTTCTAAACGTTTTCTGTCCAGTTGACTGGAACTTAAAACCATTTTTGTGGTCAATATGATCCATGGGATGGATTTGGCACACAATCCTTTTAATTCCAAAGATTATGTAACCAAACATGATGAAGTTGGAGGTATAAATGGCGAAGAAGACGTATTCAGAGAATCTGGTGCCAATGGTGTAGTTGAGAGAGTTACAGAAATCTGACCACACGAACTCACAGTACTGTAGGCTAGTTATAAATGGACCAATCAACCAAGCCAGGGTACACGCAAGCTTGACCCTTGTCGCAGATAGAAAACTGTAGTACCGCATAGCAAACTTTATAGCCAAGAAACGATCAAGGTTAAACAAAGTAATGAAGATCAGGGATGTTTGGGCAAACACAAGAATGAAAAAATATTTGACGCGATTTGTTCCAAAAATTAATTCAAACACCCTTCTGTCAATGCAGAGAATCAGACAGGAGGCACAGTCAGCTAAGCAGAGATTCAGGGCGAGGATTCGGATTTGGAACGGTAGTTTTCTGCTCCTCAATAACACAGCTAATGCAATGATGTTTAAAATAAGAGCTGGAAACGACACAGACAGCTGAAAAAGATCGTTATTCGTCATACTTTTTCAGCCGTTATGTTCCGATATAGTGTGTACTAATGAATTCACCTGATAGCCATTCATTTCTCCTAAGATGAATCTCCTGCAATGAATAAGCTTTGGGTGTGTTGGTATTCTTTAAGTTAATTAGATACCGAGCAGCCCTAACCGGGCGTGGTTTCTTTTATGCAATATTATCTCCTGTGGTACCCAAGCAATGTCTGTATAGTTGTAGATGGAAGAGTGACAGGTATGAGTTGTGATATATCGAGAATCACATTGATTTCATTGATTAATGCTATAATACATGTTTGGCTTTCCAGAAAGCCTTAAATGCATCTCTTTTGTTTCAATAATGTCACAGAATATAAAACGAAGTGACACTTTTTCATTACACTGGCTAAAAATTTTACTTTTAAGGGGTTTGAGTACATGCAACCAGGCTTTTATTGTTCTTTTAAAGCCGCTTGCTCTGACAATCGCTTTTGTAAAGCTCACACAAGATATCCCTCAATGGTTTTCTAAAGCTTCCACCAAAGTGACTAAGCATTTCCGCCACTGGTGATACTACCATTCCTGCATCGATGTACGCACTACTAGCAAGAAAGTAGATGCAAAATAGTGAAAAAGTCACATCATCTACCTTTATCATTTTTTTTTTACCAATCTTTAATGATAAAACCACGGATACAGTGAAATTTTATTCACAATAAGCTATAAAATGTAAACATGTTATTAAATAAAATTAGGTATTCATTATTATCTGAAAAAGAATCCAAATCGACTTATCCAGATGATAAGGCTTTTCCAGGAAAACTCTTCTATAATTTTGACATTATTTTAATAAAATCAGGAGTAGTGAACTCATGATTTCCTTCATTTACCAACAATCATGGTAATGCAATTTACAATTAATTTCATATAAATAAAATAACAAGGAGGTACTTTAATTAATCCTGAAAATCTCAGTCGGGCCAAAATACAATGTACAATTCAGAAAAATATTTCTTTTCCTTCAATCTTTGATTCAGATGTAACACTTGTAAAGAAGAATAGGGCAGACATACCTGAAAAGAACATCCACAATGATTTTTGATTATCTTTACTCCAACACCCGAGAAATAAAAACGGTAACATATACTCTAAATCTTGCTTTAATTGAAATACTTTTACTAGATTCTGGCCGCAAGTTGTAGAATGAATAGAGTACATATAAAAGTAACTTTTTTTTAACGTAAATTCAAATTAGGGGAAAACACTAAAAGACAGTCATATTTCTGAAGACAACATGAAAATGAACAAACATTTTTTTAAGCAACTCCTTATTCTAATGAAAACTCAATATTTTACAAAAAGATTAATGTGCATATCGCTCTTCTTTGCTAATCAAAGCAGTTTTGTTTACCGAAGATCTATATCATAGAGAAATTGCATCATCATCAGTTCATTATCGCCAGCCTTTATTAGACCATCAACTTAAACAAAATTAAGTGATGGTTATTACAACCAAATCAAAGTGTACTCACTTTAGAAGGGGAAAAAGTAAGCAAACAAAATACAAGTTTTACAATGGATAAGATATGTTTGAACGTGTTGATCACTATAACTATCTTGGTTGATTTTTCATCATAAGGGAAATGTTTCTCTCACCGACAGACCCTTTCAAAGGCAGGAGGAAGATCATTCGGTGAAGAGATTTCCAAAATCCAAAATTTTTTTTTTTTAAATGGGGATCAGTTCATATGAAAAACTCATCAATTCGTGTGTTAGTCCTGTTTTGGAGTAGGCGTCCGGTGTGTGGCGTACAAAAAATTCCAATCTCTTGAAAACATGAAACCGAGCAATCCACTATTTCCTCGGAGTCCACCGGTTTGCACTCATACACACATATTATATATATATATATATATATATATATATATATATATATATATATATATATATATATATATATATATATATATATATATATATATATATATATATATATATATATATATATATATATTTATATTAGGGATGTCAATTTGTAATCGGTTAATCAATTAGAAAATCTGTAACCGGTTAGTCGCAAAAAAATCATATATGTGTAAATTTGAACACAGAATCCTGAAAATTCAATCAAAAAATATAAATGAAAATATATGAAATGTAAGCATTTTTACCTATCTATTTCTTAGGCTGATCCGGGGATAATTAAGGCTCTCCTAATTGACATCGTAGGGGTAAGTAATCGGCTTTCAAGATGTTAATTGCTGTCTAAACACAACGTTGTTACTCAGTTGGTCTCATGTTTCTTTGATGGTAAATTTTAATTAAATGATCGATGAGTATTGTGAACTGATTATAATGTGTACCTTACATCTTCTGTCCTTTGCAGTTACCTATCAAATTATATTATTAAATAAACATTGTAAATTAAGCGATAGCTCAGACTTGGCTTTGATGATGATGATAATGCAGATTGAACTTGTGTGACATCTCTTCTGAATTTTTTTTAATTTATCTTATTCTTCAGGCATGTTTATGGGTTTCTTATTTTATTTCTTTTTCTTTACTTTCTTCCTCTTTTGCTTTAAAATTGATAAAAAATACATTATAGTGTTCTGATAAACATAATGATAATCGACTTGCAAGAAAACCATTGTGCCAATGCCACGGTCCTTATCTAATCACGTATGATCATTCCCCAATCAACCTCAGTAAAAATCAGAAGAAAACGGTATGTTTTATGGTCAATTATGGTTAATTATGGTTCAAAAGTACGTTAATTTTTAAAAACCCGCAACTTTTGAGTTTTCAGTAAATGGTTTGTTATTTTTATTGACTGGCACTGAACACGATCACATTTGATTTTATCAAAAATCAGCATGGAATATAATCACAATTGTCCTGTCTTTGTATTATATTTCAAAATCGTGAGAGGGAGTTAACATAAATACATACACTGATACATATATGAGTATAACACTTCCCTATTATTTCTATAATCATGTTCAAAAGTGATCTAGAATCCTCCTAACAGTTCAGAAATTAGTGCTACTGTGCTATAAATACTTTTAATTTGTTATCCATAGCCATTGTGTTAATTTGTTCTACTTCTTTCCATATTATTAACAAAGTGAAAATATATTTAATGCTACTCTATTCAATTTTATTGATTTTGTGAAAATCGAGAAGAAAATGTCATCCGAAGAGATTATGTCACTAAAACAAAACATTACCCGATGTACTCAGTTATGGGCTATAAGTATGATGGTAGATTTTTTCTAGAATTTTGGCTTTCATTGACAAATTCGAATGATCAGGTAAATTAAAATGCTTGTATAGAAGCTGCTGGCCCCCGTTGTTAATTTGAAATCTATGTCCTGATATTCTTTTGTCCTTACTTAAAACCTTGCTTTTTTGATTTACCTGAGACAGTCCGGTATTATAACAAAAGACAAAGGTTTTAATGACCACTGAAGCAATTATGTCAAGAATGCCGCCGGGTTTAAATGAAAAGGACTTGGTATTTAGGGAATCAGCTACACTGAAGTAGGTATTTGAAGTAATTTGATAAGTTTGTGGGGACAAAATTTTTCTTCCTTGAAACATTCACGGAGCCTAAAAAAGTGTATTATATGATACAGACAATCTAGTGAATAATGTTTTTGGAATGGAAAGGAAAATATATGCACACGCGAACTTTGATTTGAACTGAACAAACAAAATAAAGCAGATGCTGAAGGTACATGTATATTAGGCCATTCCAATGTTTTGTGTTTTTTTTTCAATTCCAGGAATTGATGGAAACATTTGAATTCTGTCAATTACTTAAAAATTAAATATTTAATTATCATATACTACCTTGATTTTGCAAAGTCATTCATCTTTCTACGAGAAAAATAAATTATGAAATCAAATTGTTACAATGTTGTTCTTTATTCGTCTCTAAAGTATGTGTTTTATTTTTTCGGCTCGTGTTTTGGTGGTCTTGTTTATTTTTTTTTTAAAATAGGTAGTGATAGTGTTTTGAATGGTAGGTTGACGCTAAACAGAGAAAAAAAAATGTGTGGTCTTATTTTGAATTACAGATGTGAAAATAAATATTAAAAAGATTGCATGTGTATGAATAATTTTGAAATGTAACCAGCAGTAAAACTCTTCTATGGTTAAATTGAGAAATTTACCGGCCGACTCTGTTTATAGTGGTTAAGTACTTCCGTTCATAATTATTCAACCCAGATAAGGGAATTCGTGATCCATGGTGGGCACAAAATGATTGATTGATTGATTGTATAATGCTTTACGCCGGATCTGCATTATTTCTTATAACCGGTTTTTGAAAGTTTTTGAGTTCCTCTGGTGGCGCCCAGTTAACCTACTCTTTTTCGAAAACCAGAGAACTTATCTTTTGCATGCCAAGGGGGCTGAAAAATTCTTAGGACCCGTTTTAGCATGATATTGCCTCGCATTTTCTTCCTTCCTGTTACAATATACATGTATTCTGTTTAATTGGAAGGTTTTTTTTTTCCCAATTCTGTATGTTCAATATTCTGTTTCAAAATCATGATTGTACATATGTGAAATTTAACTATATTGCTGTTTGCTAAACAATCAGTTTTTTTTTCAGTAACAGTCCAATTTTGAAGGATATCAGTACTGAGATAGTCTGATATTACGATTAATATCACATTGCTCACTAATATCGGACTGCCAAAAGTAAAGTTTTAGACTGCAAGAACAAAGGAATGACAACACAGCAATGTTTCAAGAGGTAAGAATACATCTCTTAAGTGCATTACTCTCCCTTATTACCAACTAGAATGTATTAATATTGTGACCTTACATAATATATAATATATATATGGATCAAACTTGGTACATTTATAGGTATACATACGCCACAGAAACAATAATTAGCTACATACTACAATATCCCACTTCTTTTATTTTGTTAGATATACCCTTGTACAACATATTCATATCTCAAAATACATAAATATCTTGACATTAAAACTATTTTCAATTGATGAAGAACTAAAAACCAGAAGTCTCTGTCAAAACTGTAGCTTTACTGGTTTGTACTTATCATAAACGATGAAAAAAGTAGCATTTGGACCTGGAAACTTGGAACAGAAATAAATAGAAGAATGATCCTTGGTTCAGTCTCTTTTTGTGGCAAGACTAATTGCAATCAGACTAAAAGTGTGAGACGAGAAGCCTTTTAAAAGAATTTTAAGAAATATCGAATTTAGTTACCATGGTAACATCATTCATCAAAATCGAAAAACGATAAAGACAATTATGTATCTCAGTGTAGTCTACTTGCAGTCTAGTCTACTTGCCAAATTATATTAAAATAAGACCAAACTATAGGAGTAATGTTTTGAAAGTTTTTCACAGAAATTTTATTTTTTTCTTTGTAACAGTAGTAACACTTTACCAAAATAACAAATGAATGTAACTCAGTGTAATCTACTTGTGTGCCTAGTCATATTGAAATCAGACCAAAACTGTTGGAGGAGTAGCATTTTGAACGTATTTCACTGAAATTTCTATTATAAGTAACCAGAGCAACACAGTTCATCAAAATCAAAATCTGATAAATAGAATTATGTATCTTAGTGTATTCTACTTGTGTGCCAAGTTACATTGAAATCAGACATTGAAATCAGATCAAAACTGTAGGAGGAGTAGCGTTCTGAATGTAATTCACAGAAATTTTTATTTTTAGTAATCATGACACCACCTTTTATCTAAACAAACACCGATACACAGAATTATAAATCTTCGTGTAGTCTACTTATGTGCCAAGTTATACCGAAATTAAACAAAAACTGTAGAAGGAGTAGCGTTTGTGTTAATGCTATTCCCAGAAATTTCTGTTTTTAGTAATTAAGGAAACATCGTTCATCGAAATCAAAAACCGACACACAGAATTATGTATCTTATCTAAGCTATATTGAAATCAAACAAAAACTGTAGAAGGAGTAGCTTTTTGAATGTAATTGACAGAAATTTCTATTTTAAGTAACTATGGCAACACCGTTTATCGAAATCAAAAACCGATATATAGAATTGTGTATGTTAGTGTCGTCTACTTGTATGCTAAGTTACATTGAAATCAGATCAAAACTGTAGGAAGAGTAGCGTTTTGAAAGTATTTCACAGAAATTTCTATTTTTAGTAACCATGGCAACACAATTTATGGAAATCAAAAACAGATTCACAGAGTTATGTATCTTAGTGTATTCTACTTGTATGCCAAGTTATTTTGAAATCAGACAAAACTGTAGAAGGAGTAGCATGGTTTGAACCATGAATTAAAACTAATTTCATGTAACTGCTTCAAATGGTGTAAGCTAGCATATGACTTTTTCAGTTGTATAGACATTTTCTGTTGGTCTACCAAGAAAATCCATCAAATAATCAGTCCAGCCACCATTGAACGTGTTTGTGTCATTCTGTCATTTTCCTCTCTTTTTCCCTGATTTACAAAAATCAGCCCCCACTCAGTAGAGCAATGAACGCTATTTTAGCGCGGTACTATTTTTGACAATATCTAACGTAAAGTATGCAAATTATGTCACTTAATATCTGTAAAAGGCCATCTTTAAAATAATGTGTGTTTGCCCTCTCCCGACTCAGAGTTTAAATTTAAAAATTAGGTAGAAATTTCAACATACTTTGTGACAAGATTCTGGGGGAAAAATATATTGTTTCCTGGAGGTTGAAAAAGTTTTGAGTCGGCTCATTTTTAGCCAGTCGGTCGGGAGAGGGCACCCATTTTTTTTAAGATGGCCTAATCTGGTAGTTTAAAAAACATTGCAAATAAGTGAAAAAATTACGGTGTCCGACCACAAACTATTTAAATGGTGTTTCCATATGCATATACAATATTAATATTACAACCTTTCAATATCAGGTCAAAATGGCGAATAATAATTTACCAGCGATGTTAAAAAAATGTGTTTGTGAAACACTGATGCCCCCGTACGGCAGCTTATGGCGAAGTTAAAGTTTCTCAAGGGCAAGTCAAACTCCAAGGTTAAGAGATCAAAACTATTGTTACCCAAAGAAAGGCCTTGTGTCAATGGATATACCTGGTAAATACGATAGCCAAAGCACCAGCCATTCAAAAGTTATAGTCAAAGTTAATGTTTTCTAAAGGTTAGTCAAACTCCAAGGTCAAAGGGTCAAAATAATGATACGCAGGGGACGATCTCGTCATAAGAAATACAGATGCAAAATATAAAAACCCTAGCACCAACTGTTCAAAAGTTATAGCGAAGGTAAAAGTAGATCAAACTCCAAGGTCAAGGCCAAAAGGTCAAAATTGTTGCTATCCAAAGGAAGGTCTTGTCACAAGGAATATACCTATGAAATTTAAAAGCCTTTGTCCTTACTGTTCGAAAGTTATGACGAAGGTTAAAGTGAACGCCTTTTTTTAAACGTGGGTCAAAGTCTAAGGTCAAGGTCAAAAGGTCAAAAACATTTATTTATGGAAAGGTCTTGTCACGATAAATAAACTTGTGAAATATGAAAGCCCTAGCCTACTGTTTAAAAAGTATGGCCAAGTTAAAGTTGGGTAATTTTTTTGTAAAAGTGGGTTAAACTCTAAGGTAAAGAGGTCAAATGAGTTGGTACCCAAAGGAAGGTCTTGTCACAAGAAATACACATTTGAAATATGAAAGCCATAGCTAAAACTATATAAAGTGGGTCTACAGTATACAGTCATTTAGCCTACTTTACTAATTGAGGGATGGGGCTGCAATGATACTGGCAGGCGCGTCGCCCAGTATAAAAAGGCGTCACTCTTTTGAGTCTATAAGGGACACAGACTCAAGGAGTTCATTCGGTGCCCCTCGGATAATCCTCAGGGATATTAAACATGTCATATGTACAGTCTTCAGATTCCCAGTTCTGGTATAAAACCAATAGTTCATACAAAAAATTGAAAGAATGTAAAGTTTCTATTAGAGATATATTTGAAGACTCCTTTTTCAATCCCATGTTTTCTATTTCAAAATGTTCTGCGAAAAACTAAAACCTGTGTCATTTTGATAACTAACACTTCTTTCACCAGTAATCTTACTGGACAGAGCTTCTGTACCAAAACTTGGGAAAATCTGAACTGCAAATCTTCTAATGTTGTCTACAGAATAGAAAGTAATCTTTTTGGACTTGTTTATGTTGGTGAAACCAAGGGATCACTGAATAAAAGAACATCAGGTCATAGATTTCAGATAAAAAATGGGGGTCAACAACTTTTATACAAACATTTTAATTTACCTGATCATTCTATTTTGTCAATGAAAGTTAGAATTCTGGAAAAGATTTACCACCACACAAACAGTCCATCACTGAGTACACCTTTCGGTAGACAACGAGAAGAATTTTGGATAAGAAAGCTAGGGACAGCCTTTCCCTATGGATGTAATGACAATGTCGATAGTGTTGGAAATCTTTCCAGTCCACAGTGTAACAATGTAAATGTGATAGGACTTTTTAACCATACACAGAGACGTCAGCGTAGTCATGGGCATCGGTCTTACAATAAACCTTTAATACACGATGTCTCTTTTGATTCATTACTACCTTACGTAAATCAACAGTTAGGTCTACATCATATTCGCACCAAACTTTACTCTGTCCCTTTGAAACTTTAAATAGTCTTCTTGCAAAGGTCAAGGAAAGTCCATTTTTTGATTCCTCGACACCAGAATATAGGCTCGGATATGTAATTATGGATATTGCCAATCATAGGCTTTTTAAACCCCCGCGTTTTACTGAAGAAAATGCAGCTAAAACAATCCGTTTTTTTCTTAAACTTCAATATGCCAAAAAAAGGATTGACGCGGTTAATATAAGTAATATTCTTAATCACAAAAGGGTCCAGTCTTGTATTCCACCATATTTCAAGTTAAAGACTACAGCTTGTATTTCCTACAAATATACATCGACTATTGCTTCCAAACTTTTTAATTTCAAGAAAACTTTACAATGCCTGGATATCGAATATCTGAAACATAATCCTCCATCGTGTTCTTGTTCTTCTTCGCCCTATAACTATAGTCCTGCTGGACACGTTATTACTGGTGACGTAAATATAGTTAATAATGAGGACCTTAGATCACTAATTTTAAAAGGTCCTAAATTTAGGGAACCCAGATCCTTCAACTGGCGTCGGAATTTCATAAATATTATGGATTCTGTAGAGGACTACGCCAGGCGATGGGTCAGACATGAAAAAGAAGACCTTGACACTTTGTCAGAATGGATTAAATGTATCGGATGTATGTTAAAATCGCGCATTAAAAGATTTAGAGGCAATATGAAAACCATCTCTCCTCCTGTATTCAATAATCCAGAAGTGAAAAAAGAATTAGATTACATGATCAGTACGTACTGGTCCCTGCTGACAAAGCAGGTAACAACTATGTCTTTGATTGTAAGGCTCATTATATTAAATGTATTTTAGAGGAACTTGGATTTAATTCTACAAGTGGTAACACAACTTATACTCATAGTTTCCTTTCTAAGGAGGAAATTCTTCAAAATCATATGTTAGTTTTGAATATTTTTAATATTCCAAACAACCAAAATGAATTTGAATTACCATGTTTATATTGGATTCCGAAGCTTCATAAAAATCCTTACAAACAAAGATACGTAGCGGGTTCCAGTAAATGTTCAACCAAGCCTCTATCTTTACTCCTCACTAAGATATTAACATTGGTGAAGGAGAAACTTCAAGAGTACTGTGCAACAATATATTCGAGAAGTGGTGTAAATCAGATGTGGATACTTAAAAATTCCAAGGAACTTTTGGAAAATTTGAAATCACAAGACTTTACCAAAATCAACAGCTTAAAAACTTACGACTTTTCAACTTCATACACAACCATTCCTCACGATAAATTAAAGTCCAGGCTTTTTGATATCATTGACAGCTGCTTTTTTAACAAAAATGGAACTCGTAAATATACTTACCTTGTCATTGGTCATTTGCAAAATTATTTTGTTAAAAAACATTCTGATTGTACACACAAGTACTCTGAAGTTGACATTAAAAAGATGCTTGAGTTTCTGATTGACAATATCTATGTGGTTTTTGGAGACCAGGTCTTCCAACAATCTATTGGAATTCCCATGGGTACCCCGTTATTAGCAGACTTTTTTTGTATTCATATGAAGCTTAATTTGTCCAAAATCTTGTACGTGAAAAGAAGAAAACACTTGCTGTGGCCTTCAACTCGACATTTAGATATATCGACGACGTATTGTCAATTAACAATGGCTATTTCCATTCTTATGTCGATACGATATATCCTGGTGAACTTGAGATAAAAGATACCACAAAGTCTGACACATCTGTTTCATATTTGGATATTTTACTTGAAAATGACGTTAATGGTAATCTAACAACCAAGCTTTATGATAAACGTGATGACTTTAACTTTTCAATCGTCAACTTCCCTTACTTATGTCGCAATATACCTTCATCACCTGCATACGGGGTATATATCTCTGAGTTGATTTGATACGCAAGAGCATGCTCTACGTATTTACAATTTCTTAAACGAGGTAAATTATTGACAAACAAGTTGATGAAACAAGAATATCAGCTGTCTCGTTTAAAGTCATCATTTCGTAAGTTCTATGGTCGATACAATGACCTTGTCAGCAAATACAATTTATCATTAAATCAAATGCTGACTGACGTTTTTCATACTAATTGTTAGGCCATTATTTACACACTGAATTGTCGACGGATTTTTCCGTTATTTCCCGATCATGACAAGGAGCACACGGCGGGTGTGACCGGTCGGCAGGGGATGCTCACTCCTCCATGGCACCTGATCTCACCTCTGATGTTTGGAGGTCCGTGTTTGCTCTGCTCCTATTTTGTATTGTTTAATGGACTTTTGAGCTTTGATACTGTTCGTTATCTCCATATATTTCATGCATGATGCGCCTTTCAAACTGTATTTAAACAAAATGCACTGTAGATATACTTTTCAGAAAAGTAACCCCCTACCCTATCAACCACCCCGAAATAGTTTTTATTATTGATAGAAAAAACAAGTATACCTTGCTTTTAATCAGGCTCACCCCACCTCATTCTTTTCTTGACAAATCATATATATTTCAAGATATTCTAAATATTTCTAAATAAAGATCACTGGTCCTCATTAAGCGAACAAATTTGATGAACCCTTCAAGTTCTCATTTTCAGAATGTAAATTGGAATGTTCTTCTTGCCTTTTGTTTTGCGAATTCAGTATCACTGCATAGAGCTGTCACAGCGTCAATGTCAATGTCCCATCATTGTTATGCTGGTATTATGATCACACTTCCTCTGTTACGTAAACGAACACTTTGTTTATTGTCGTGGGGGAGTGTATATTTTGTATTCTATCAATTACATAAATGATGTAGATGTTTCTCCCCGTAAAAAACTATAACTTCGCAAACAAGTAATATTCGACGTCTAGTACGCACAGACTGACGGATGGATAGTGTTTCACCATACAAACAATTTGTGAATTAATTGGTTTATGTCCGCATGAAGTTGCAGTCCATTAAAAAAACAAGATATCCTTTGAAGTGTCGAGAAGCGTTTACGTCTTCTCAGAATATACCTTATACTGATATATCTAATCTAAAAATAATGCTCTGTACTTACAGTAAACATGTTTATACACCGTGTACATGTAACACAAAATGTTTATTGTTAGCATCTAAGAGTAGATGCAGTTGGAAAAAAATCTTCAGAGCACTGAAAAATATGTCATATATATGTATGTTTGAAAGGAAGCTGTCATTGTTTGAGAAAAAGAAATCTTGCGCGAAATGTGCGCGCAATGGGAAGAAGTTTCCAGATGTACTGAATGGAATGAAGTGGGATTGACTGCAGCCAATCACAAAAGATTTATGCTGGTCTAACATCTACCCAGCAAAAACAAAACATATTTTCAATCCCCTGTAAATGATATCAACAACCTCGTTTATCTAAAGTCATCTTTTCGCAAGTTCTATTGTCGATAGAATGGCCTTGTCAGCAAATACAATCTGTCATTTAATCGATAACTGATGTTTTACATATTAATTATTTGGCAATAATTCAAACAATGAATTATCTACGGATTTTTCTGTTTGTCCGATCAAGAAAATGAGCATATAGCGGGTTTAACCGGTCGACAGGGGATGCTTACTTTTCCATGGTACCTGATCCCATCTCTGATGTTTTCAGAGGTCCGTGTTTGCTCTGATCCCGATTTGGATTGTTTCAATGGACCTTTGAGCTTGATAACTGTTCGTTATTTCCATATTTTATTTTTTTTTGTTAATTCCCAACAATGATTTTTATCAAGAACTATAGCATTACATTGAAAAAAAAAAGTATGAAGTATGAAGCAGAATGAAATGTATGGAGATAACGAATGGTACTCAAGCTCAAAAGTCAATTAAACAATACAAATTTTGGAGCAGAGCAAACACGGACCTCTTAAACATTAGAGGTGGGGATTAGGTATCATGGAGGAGTGAGCATCCCCTGCCGACCGGTCACACCCAACGTGTGCTCCTTGTCATAATCGGGAAATAACGGGAAAAAACGTCGACAATTCAGTGTGTAAATAATGGCCTAACAATTAGTATGAAAAACGTCAGTCAGAATTTACTTATTGATAAATTGTATTTGCTGACATGGGTATTGTATCGTCCAAAGAACTGTCCGACCATGATGAAATATTTTTATTGTATCGACCATAGAATTTGTGAAATGTTGACGTTGATATTCTTGTTTCATCAATTTTTTTGTCAATAGATTGCCTCATTTTAGAAATTGTTCGTACGTGGAACACGTTCTAGCATATCAAATCAACTGGGAGATATAAACCCCATGTGCATATTGCTACATTAGTAAGGAAAGTTGACGAATGAAAAGTTGAATTCATCATGTTTATCATAGTTATGTTGTTAGATTACCATTAACGTCTTTTTGTAGTAAAATATCCAAATATGAAACAGTTGTGTCAAACCCTGTGGTATCTTTTATTTCAAAATCACTGGGATATATTCGACTTGTGAATGGAAGTAACCGTTGTTAATTGATAATACGTCTTCGATATATCTAAATGTCCAGTTGAAGGCCGAGCGTTTTCTTCTCATGTAAAAGTTTTTGAATAAATTCTGCTTCAGATTAATACTAAAATAGGTCTGCTAATAACCATGATAACAGGACATAGTTGGTACCAATAGGAATTCCGGCAAGTTGTTGGAAGACCTGATCTTTAAAAACTTATGGAAAGGAATTACCACCAAAAGTCTATTTATCTTGTTTTTATTCTTATTCTGTCTACTTCTTTATTCTTTGTTATTATTGTAACTATATGTCACTTTATTGTTTTCATATTCGTCTTTATTACATTTCACTTTGAACTTTTTTTCATTCTTCATTTTGTCCTTACTTCTATGTTCTTTACTCTTGTAGATACGTTCTTTTTTGATACAGTTTCTTTAATAAATAATTATGATCATCTCTATTACAAATGTAAATTCAGTCACGCAAACCATGAAGAGCATTCAACTAAGACGAATACAAGTAGTGTGAATATAATGCGGCATTAAAACGCTAGGTGGCAGGGTGTTCGCTGCGAGTGTTGGTAAAATTAGGTACGCAAACCCGGGCCGGGGTAATTCGAGATTTTTCAATTTTCTGCCTTAATACTTTATCAATCGAACCCAAATTTTCAAGTTGTTAGTAATTGGTTTATTTGTATACGCGGTAAAATTGCCCCGAAATGCTCAATATTTTAGATTTTCTCGAAGATATTTGATTTCCAAGTTGGTAAAATGGGAAGACTGTATCAAGCTGACATTTTTAGTGTTTTCTTTGAGAAAAAGCTAATAAATTTATAAATTATTCTAATGTTAAACATTATATTTTAACTATTTATAAGCATTTCTTCTATCAAATGTGCCTTTGTTGCTTTAAATAACATGTTTTAAGAAAATTTTGGTCATTAAAACCGGACCAATGATGAAAACTCCAAGATAATTGTGTATTTTCTGTCACCTGAAAAATATAACTCTATTCAAGTTATTTGATGATTGAATTTCAGTTTTATTGATTTAAAAATATTAAATATTTTGATAATTACCAGTATACCCTTATAAACTGAGTTGTTTTTCAGGACCTCTATATATTCTTCCACTGAACTGAAATTTCTTTGTTTCAGGTTAATAACTGTTCATGCGGAGTTGCGTGATTCTGGGGACCGGGGCTAGTCTGGTTTCGGCCAACCCATAATGCTCTGCAAAGTAGTGCGGAACGTCATGGGTAGGCGTGGCCGGAACCAGGCTAGACCGGGGCATACTAGAAACTTTTTAAAAAATATTATTAATTTTTTGTATAGAAATAGCACTTTTCAATAAAGAAATAAATATCTCTAGTAAGCACACAGTGTTTTACATCAGAATAACTCAAAAAATTACTTTGTCAATGTCTCGTTTGGCAAAAAATACGTAAAATGTCGGCTTGATATTGCCTACCCATTTTAGCAAATTGGAAATCAAAAATCACCAAAAATAATCTAAAATATTGAGATTTTCAAAATATAAATACCTGAATATAAATATTGGCAATTTTTACAGCAAATACAGATAAAACTTAGAGACGTAGCATTGTTTTTTAAAGAGGCAGCCAGAGAAAAAAAATAACTTACCTAAAAATCTTGACAAGCAAAAAACAAACAAACAAACCAAAAACAAAAAAAAAAAAAAACAAAACAAAAAAAAACAAACAAACAAACAAACAAACAAACAAAAAAGAGGAAAATTCTTCAAACTCGAAAATTCTTTTTGGAGGGAGGGGGTCCAACTTCTTTCAATACCAAATTTTACTCATACATCACTACGTACATGTCCCTTATTTGACTAAACTGCAACAAAAAGTGAGAAGGGGGGAAGCAGACTTTCAGTGAACATTTTCAGTAGTAAAAAGTTATGGCTATAAAAATGTTTGGTGGCCACTCCCCCCCCCCCCCGCTACCGGTGTCATATAATGAGACTTCCCCAATAGTGAGTCTTCCCCCCATAAGGCTGACTATATAGTGAGACTTCCGGGGGGGGGGGGGGCAATGACTATATAGTGAGCCTTCCACTTTAAACGACCAAAGTGAGACTTCCCCTTCCGTGTTTGGTTTGGATTTTATTTACATCGACGACGTATATATTGCATATTTAGGTAATGATCTTGATATATATAGATATATAAAAGATGTATAGTTTCAAATGAATCAATATAAAAGTGCGCATTAGAAATTTATTGTGCACAGCAGATTATTGTATTGTGCCGAGACGATTCTTATCAAAAGAAAAAAAAAGACATAATTAGTTTAACAGTAAAGAGGAAATGTTTTAAATATTTATTCATATATTTATTTATTTATTCATTCATATAGGACGGAGAAGTTTTATCCAAACACTGAAAACGTTAGTCTAAAAACGTTATTTTACAATAAAAAATATTCGAAAATATAATAAATTAAAGGGGAAAGTTTCGCTATGAAGGGGGAGAGGTCTCACTATATAGCTAGTCTTCCGGGGGAAGTCTTACCGTCTAGCCAGCCTTCAGTGGGGAACGACACCTGGTACATGCCTGAACCTATAACATACATCATTTGAAAATTTGGGTTCGATTGATAAAGTATTAAGGCAGAAAATTGAAAAATCTCCAATAACTCCGGCCCGGATTTGCGTACCTAATTTTACCAACACTCGCATCGAACACCCTGCCACCTAGCGTTATAATGCCGCATTAAATTCACACTACTTGTATTCGTCTTAGTTGAATGCTCTTCATGATTTGCGTGACTGAATTTACATCTGAAATAGAGATGATCATAATTATTTATTAAAGAAACTGTATCAATTTAAAAGAAAAAAGAACGTATTTACAAGAGTAAAGCAACATAAAAGTAAGGACAAAATGAAGAATGAAAAAAAGTTCAAAGTGAAATGTAATAAAGACGAATATGAAAACAATAAAGTGACATATAGTTACAATAATAACAAAGAATAAAGAAGTAGGCAGAATAAGAATAAAAGCAAGATAAATAGACTTTTGGCGGTAATTCCCTTCCATAAAAACTACATAGCTATTGTCAATCAAAAACTCAAGCATCTTTTTCAGAGTACTTGTGTGTATAATCAGAATGTTTTTAAACAAAATAATTTTGCAAATGACCAATGACCAGGTAAGTAAATTTACATGTTCCATTTTCATTAAAAAAAGCAACTGTCTATGATGTCAAGAAGCCTAGGCTTTAATTTATTTTGGGGAATGGTTTTATAAAATGTTGAAAAGACGTAAGTTTTTATGGTTTTTTGATTTTGATGATATGAAGAAAGTTATAAACAGAGAATAAGAAGAGTAATAATTTATTATGACAACATAAAATTAAAAATATGAGTTGTATATGAAAATATTATTTTTTGTCATACCTACTAAATTCATATTAGAAAACATAATAAAACGCTGTTTCCTTTGATAGAATATACCAATTCAATATGTGCTTATAAGAAATATCCATTAGCAAGAGTTATCTTTCTTAAAGATTTTTTTAATGAAAAGAATGTAATACTGATAAAAATTCTAGAATTGGAATATGATAAATAAATGGTTCATAAAAAGATAAAACTTACTCAACTTGTAAAGGTTAAATAACTGGATGTGAATGTTTTATGTCAAATATAATAAACCTATTTGAAAAATATAGGAAAAGGAAATAAGAAGTCAATGTTTACATCATATGTTAGGTTTGATTTAATTGCTTAATCAAATGTCTCCATTATTAAACTCTGGTAAGATAAAATACAAGCCCGTAGCAATGATTTCAATAGTGGGGGGTGGGGCCAACTCGCCCCCCAAAAAACACCTAAACTGACAAAAAAGGGGGTGTCCAACTTCCCAAAATAATCTAACAAGCAAAAAAGAAAACTAAGTAACTGTCCAAATTATGGAATTTCTATGTAAAAGTAACAAAAGAATAAACTGATGATCTGTAGCTTACCGGCCTGATAAATTAAAATTAGGATGGACGACCAGAGAGCTACAGTGCCACCGCTTGAAAAAATTGTATATTTATTGCGCACAAAAAAGTGAACAATGTTTCTCGATCTTAAAACTCCATCACTGGCGAATTGACTAGTCACCCAATGTGGCAATATGAATGGGGAAATTTTCGACGGTCTCAAATTCAGGTCCAGGAGGGCTATATACAACGATTTGGGGGAATGTTTTGTTGTGGAGGTAATCCTGGTTAGTAATATTTTAAGTTGGAAACAGCGCATTTTTTTTGCACAATTAATACATACTTTTTATGATTAGTGGCACGGTTGCTCTCTGATCGTCCATTCCAATTTTTTTCAGGTAAGCAAGCTACAGATCTGCAGCCTCGAAATTATTACCTGAAACCCAATCCCCTTCAGGGAAACACGGACCCTTCTTGAAATGGCAAGCAGACTCATGTATTTTAAGAAAGTTGACTTAGGAAAGTGTCTCCCACCACTTTTGATGAGATTATTTATTTATATTTATGTTTTTGTTAGTTTTTTGATTTTTTTTTCTTATCGATAAAAAAATTCCGAGTCTGACATGTGGAACACCCCCTCCCCCTTTTTAAGGAAATCCTGGATCTGCCCCTGAGTATAATATATTAAAACTTATTGTGCATATTGTCTTGTATGATGACGTAAGATTGCAAGTTGCAACTAAGATGGGTTTTTTTGGAACAATTTTTCCGCATAAAGGAATAATATTTTTGTAATTTTAATTTTGATAGGTTGCATATTTACAAAACTAAGTCATAAATATTATAATTTATAACCTGCAGTTTTAGTTAAGGCTGGTTATGTTTTTCATTAAAGCAATTTGTCATATGCAGCACTTGATAACAAGATGCCCATGGACCACATTGCTCACCTGGGCATATTGGATAGAAAAAAGCAGAAATCAGTTCATTATTGAAAAGTTTATGGGGAGGGGAAAAACCCAAAATTACACTACTTCAGGATGCTTCCATATCAATATTATTAGTCTGACTTTGTTGTTCTTGAGGAGAAGAATTTAAAAAAAATTGTTCCTATGTATTCCTATGTAAAACTATGATCGCTCACTGTGACCCCACCCTAAATTTGAACAAATTTGAATCTACACTACCTGAGGATGCTTCTATTATGATATGACTAATCATGGCTTTGATGTTTTTGAGCAAAAGATTTTTTCAAGATGATTCCTATACATTCTCATGCAAAACATTACTGTTATTCCCCTATCTCCCCGGGGGGGGGGGGGGGGGTGTCATAATTTAAGATATTTCCTAAGTAACATGTATGATCATGTTCTTACAAGGGATGTATAGGGTTTCCTTTTACTCTGAGTTAATGATTGGAATGATTATTAAGACATCTCTGTCTGAGGGTTTATCACATATAATACTCTGATATCAATTTAAAGCACTTTACAGTAGAAAAGGATTTACCAAGTGAAAGTTTCAAGAATTTATTTAAATAAGCAGTTAATATTTTTAAAAAATTATATTGAAGTCTATGGGGACAAACGATTTTTTTTAAAAAAATAAAAATTCAAATAATAAGCATGTCAATAAATTTGTGGTGGAAAGATGCATTAAAACATTAGAAATAGAATGACAATTGAAAACTTTTTTTTACAAGATAAAATTTTTATAATTGATTTTTTTTTTATTATTAATTTAAAACAGAGGGAGAACACTTTTACCGAAATTTAAGGTCATAAATTAGGACACACCCCACCCTTACATGCTACAGCTGTATTAGTTATAAACGGAATTACGTTTAAATATACTGAATATTCAACCTCAACACATCTGTTATGTATTCAGTTTCATTAAATTAGTTGTTTAGGGGTGGAATATCTTAACCTCTTTATTGCTGATTCAACATTCAACTTCTATCGAATGCCTGACATTCCCAAATCTTTGCTTTATAGACCCTTTGGCTTGGCCATTCCAAGGGTTGTCAGGTCATTCCACTATTCGAAGTCTTCAATACTTTTTACTCAAATGCCCCTTATCCATTACACCTATATATTTCTATAAGAAACTTCTTTAATAATATGACTAATAATGGCTTTGCTGTTCTCTAGAAGAAGATTTTTAAAGACATTTCCAATATATTCTATGTAGAATTTAAATTTCGACCCCCTCTTGTGACCCCGCCCTACCCCCGGGGGTTATGATATGAACAACCTTGAATCTAGAGCATACAGGGAAACTTATACATACATGTAAGTTTCATTTTTTCTTGTCCAGTGGTTCTAGAGAAAAAGATTTTTTAAGAGATGCCACCAAATTTCACGAATTCTTAATTATATCCCCTTGAAAGAGGGCGTAGCACTTCCTGTGAATAAGCTTAAATCCCCTTTACCCAAGGATGCTTTTAGGTAAGTTTGGTTGAAATTGGCCCAGTGGTTCTTGATAAGTCAAAAATGTGAAAAGCTTACAGACCATAGACGGACGCCGGACACTCTTTGATCAAAAAAGCTCACTTGAACCTTATCACTTCCAAAACTTGTGTAATGTTGGAGATGCAATACTAAACGTAGAGTAATGCTGATTTCTCCTCCTAATAATTTCCTCATATTTAGATGTGTCACACATGTACCTCAATAAGAGGAGCTGAAAACGGCACTCCGAAAAACGCAACATATAAAAAATCGGATCCAAAATGGTAGACATTGTAAAGAAAATCCCGGTACTCATGTTTAAATAATTAATGATTTTTAAATCGGATACTAAAGGATTTACCAACGTCCAGGCCATACCTGGGGCGTAAAGTCCTAAGAAGGTCCCTGTTATTAATGCAATTTTTTTAAACGTTCTCTGTCCTGTTGACCGGAAGTTAAAACCTTTACTATTGTCTGTATGGTCCATAGGATGTATTTGACACATGAGCATCTTAATTCCGTAGATAATGTAACCAAACATGATGAAGTTGGAGGTATAAATGACAAAGAAGACGTATTCAGAGAATCTGGTGCCGATGGTATAGTTCAGAGAGCTACAGAAATCTGACCACAAAAGGCACAGTACTGTAGGCTAGTTATCAGTGGACCGAAGACCCAAGCCAGAATACATGCTAACCTGACCTTTGTCACAGATAAAAAGCTGTAGTACCGCATTGCAAACTTTATAGCCAAGAAGCGATCAAAGTTAAACAAAGAAATGAAGATCAAGGATGTCTGTGCAAACACAAGAATGAAAACATATTTGGCGCGATTTGTTCCAAAAATTAATTCAAACACCCTTCTGTCAATGCAGAGAATTAGACAGGAGGCACAGTCAGCTAAGCAGAGATTCAGGGCGAGGATTCGGATTTGGAACGGTAGTTTTCTGCTTCTTAATAATACAGCTAATGCAATGATGTTTAAAACAAAAGCTGGGAACGACACAAAAAGCTGAAAAAGATCGTTATTCGCCATTCTCCGTATCTACTGTGACCTAATATAATATGCACTAATGAATTCATCGGATATTCTATCCATTCTCTTCAGCTGAACTTCATACAATGAATACGCATTGTCTGTGTTGGTATTTTTATAAATCAGAACTGGAGTGAACCTAGGCAGGCGTGGCTTCCCTGTAAGCACCTGTAACCCCTACGCACCTGTCTGGAACTCACAAAATGGCAGTAAAAAGTCTTACAGTTATGGATTTTTATAAAATTAACATCTATATAAGGCTTTCAAAAACAAGGTATGTAATTTGTTCAGCGTCACATTCATTTGTACTTTTTTGTTTAGGAGTTCGACGTGGTATTCTATGATGGAATCACACAGACAGATGCAATATCAGTTCAAAGTATTCAAGAAAGAACATCACAAAAGTACTTCATACACGTATTATTTTTTAAAATTTACCATCCAGATATTTTTGCGTTTCAAAGTGCATTAAACCAAATACACTGTCAATATCATTGTAATCCAAACAAAACATTGAGTGATGGGACCGGGTGATTGAATAATCATTTAAGCTCCAACTTCCAACAAAATCTAAAAGTGAATCAGTAAAATATATACATTGTGATGATAATAAAAAGTCACTCCTCTGAATGGACTTAAGACCTATTCCTAGCGAAAATTGTATTTTGTTTTTCCGATTACAGATTTTTGCAAGTGTGTTATTCAAAGAGAAAATAAATATGAAGATAGCGAACTGAAATCAATCTCCAAAGTTCATTTTAACAATACAGATTTGGAGCAGAGCAAACACGGACATCATCACAGGTGGATCAGGTGAAATGGAGGAGTTAATATCCCCTGTCGACCGGTCACACTCGCCTTGTGCTCTTTGTAATGATCGGGCAAACTGAAAAATCCGTAGACAATTCAGTGTGTTATTAATGGCCTAACAAAACGTCAGTAAGCATTCGAATTAATGACAGAATTTAATTGCTGACTATGTCATTATATCGATCAAAGATTTTGCGTAATGTTGACTTCCAACGAGACTGATATCATTGTTTCATCAACTTGTTGGTTAATAACTTGTCATATTTTAGAAATAATTCGTATATAGAGCATGCTCTTCCGTTACGAATCAACTGGAAGACATTAACTCCATATGCAGGTGATAAGGGTATATTATATTACTACATAAAGTTGACGATAGAAAAGTTGGACATCACGTCTATCAAAGATTTGTTGTTATGCTACCATTAACGTCTTTTTCTATTAAAATACCCAAATATTAAACAGATGTGTCAACTCTTTGGTATCTTTTATTTTGAATTCAATGGGATATATCAAATCAACGTAGAAAAGGCAATGAATATTGTTAATTGAAAAAACGTCGTCGATATATCTAAACATTGAATTGAAGGCCACAGCAAGGGACTTCGAATTCTGTTTTCTTATAGAAGTTTTTAAATAAATTCTGCTTCATATGAGTACAAAAACAGGTCTGATAATAAGTAGGCAAAGAAAATATTTCAATAATGTACAGCGATCGCACATCGACCTATGATGTCGTTACAAACTTTCTAGAGCACGCAACATACCGTTCTCTAATTGAATCCATTTCTGAAAAATGATTTTATTTTAGGAATGACTCTAATTCTTGGCCAAATTATTCGAGTATAACCTGGTTTGGGTAAGTTTACGCTTTATAATCCGCGAAGCGGATCATAAAACAGCGTAAACTGACCCAAACCAGGTTATACTCGAATAATTTGGCCAAGAATTAGAGTCATTCCTTATAATTTAATTTTAAATCATTAAATAACTATGGGTGTAAAATTTCGTTACTTTTTATTAGTTCAAATGTGTCGCTCAATAATACAACCGTAGTAACGGAAGTGATGGGAAGCGAGGGGAGGTAAAAACTGATACATAGGCCTAGCAGCCATGTTGTTTGTTTACATGTGGTAAGATCGAATTATTGTTTGAAGTTAAAGGTACATTTATTAAATCTGGAATTTTCCATGAATCCCGAGGACTGGAAATGAGAGGATTGTATGGACACAGATTATTCAGCTGGTTGTCAGGGGGTGTGTCCCCATACCAAACCAGGTTATACAGAAATAATTTGTGTTCCTTTTTGGATATTAACCAATCAGAGGCTAGATTACAAACAAAATTAAATTATTACACAATAATTCATCTGAGGATCAAAGGTAGGAGTGAAATTTTTTTGTTTTTGTTTTACAACAATCCATCAATTACAATTTACTTAATTTGTATATAAAAAGAAAATCCTTAAATTAATATTGAAAATAAAATACATTGTCATCCTTTCACCGGAAGTCTCTGACAAGACTGTAGCTCTATTGTGTGTACTTATAATAAAGAAAGATGTATCCTTCTTTAGTTTTCATGTGTACCAAGTCTAATTGACATCCGATAAAAACTGTAGGAGTAGTAATGTTTTGAAAAAAAAGATAAATAAATTTAATTTTACGTTTTTCATTTTAGAATTTTTTATAGTAATCCATAAGTGTCTGCAACAAACTAAATTTATCCATTAAGATACCCTTAACGTTTGATAATAAATATTTGGTCATTTTATTTCCTTTGGGGAGCCCCTCTATTAGTAATTTTATCTACCCGGGAGCTCGTGTTCGGATAGTACCCGGGAAAGTTACAGCCACGATAAGACTCGTTTGGCTTGCTCTCTAGTAGCCTGGGCAGGTGACCAAAAGTACATCAGGTATTTACGGGAAATATAATGTAATTGGTAAAATATGTTTTTATAGTTAGAATCTACACATATATTTAGTATACTTGTCCTTTTTCTTAGGGTCCTATTTTCTCGGGCATTTGTCCCGTTTTTTAATGACACAGGTCATGGGCAGGGTACTTGAATTCCTATTGCTGATACTATATCCAGTCCAGTGAAAAAAGGGCGTTGTTTTGGTGCAGCTACAACAGCACTTGAAGGAGAGAGAGAAAGAGTTAGATACGGCAGTCCCAACGGACAACTCGAGAACAAAACATAAAATTTATGTGTTTGAATGGTTATTTGAGAAAGAATTCAACTCTCTGGAAAAATATATTATTTAAATCCAAAGAAAATCATAAAATCATTGTGAAAGTTTGAAAACATTGAATTGTTTATTGTTTGTGAATTTATTTTCAAATGTTTTGTGTGACCAATACGTCAGAGGAAATTCTACACCAAAAATTCTGAATATTTTAAGCAGTTGTGCTGTGATTAATTAACAAATGAGAGGACACGGAGATAGACATTTCATTTCTTTTATTTTCATTTTGTTGTTGTTGTTTACTTTTGTTTATTAAATTTTGTTAAAATTTATTTCTTGTTGTTTCCTTGATTTATTCAAGTTCTAAAAGATATATAACCCACATCTCAACAGTGTCCTCCTTGAATGTTAAAGTCTGAAATATTGCATGGTGATGCATGACAGTGGTCATTTTGATACATATCTTATAAGAGAAGCAGAGATTTACCAACCAAAATTCAGATAACGCGGCGCATCACTCGTCCTTAGCCTGGTTCCCTGTCCCTGTTATGCTTCGTATATATACTCCACGACACTAGGCCTTGCTTTGGCAAGGATAAGCCAGGAAACAAGGCTTCATTCATCCTCTACCTACAGCCTTAGAGGGCGGACGTTGCTTCAAGTCTGTGAGTTATTTGTTATCAAATATATTTGGTGACAAAAATTATTTCATCATGTTTTCGATGGGCAAAATTCAGTTGTCATTCTAGGTCACTCAATTGTGCCTTGTTTTCACGAACTTTTAAAATATGCTGACGATATTGATATTAGATATTTAAAAAGTCTTGATCTTGAAAGAATGCATATCGTTTAGTATACAGGTGTGAAGGTGGAAGGAAGGGTTACGATATAAGATTTAAGAATATAAGAAAAATTGCTTTAGGCCCCGAAACAGTTGTTTTAATAACTAGGGAATAACTAACGATATAATTGCTAGACTAAGTACAATCCCCCATTTTTAGCCGCAAAAAACTTCAGCTATAATACGGTTGATGAATTGCCGATTTGTTTCGAAAAAAAATTGTCTGCAAATTATTGTCAAGTTTTAACGTTAATTTCGAGTACAATGAAATAGCAGACAAAGTGAATGTGGTACTGAAAGGCTCATTGCCATCATTGGCTTATTGTGTGTTTTGGAAACACGGGAATTATTTTGTTTCTCCCTGTGAAGGAGATTGTACTCGGAAATTTGTATGTTACGGAGTTTGCTTGAATAGACAAGGAACTGTACATTTACATGTATAATGTAGTGTAAGGGAGCGTTAATTTCAGACAGAATAAATGATTTTCTAGAAAATAAAACAAGATTGTAATTTTTTTCCGTTGTTGCATATATCACATGGATAGGGATAAATACAAATAAGGACTGTGTTCGAAAATTGGGTGAAGGCATTGTTTTAATCTTTGGGGAAAAAATGATAAAATAAAAAGGTTTTGATGTTTAAAAAACTTCGTAACCAAATTGTTCCATCTTTGCAGAATAAAAGGACAAGTTAATGTCAGGGTCTTGCAATGGAGTTACTTTCGAAGATAATGACCTGAGTAACTTTCAGGAAGAAACAACAGAAAAACTTCAAGGACTTAAAAACCAACTTTAAAGCTATATTATATAACAGTTCTCTTTATAATTGCTGGTCTGTTGAAAAAGTTATTTCATTTTATTAAGAAAACTCTCCTATAAATATCATCAATATGTACAAACATGAAATTCAGAATGAAATAGCACTCTGTGAACAAAAATTTTCTCATATTGCACATAATCGGCCTGTTGTATCCAACAAGAATAGCTAAAGACGGTTTCTCTAGAGTTATCTACAGATCCCTAGATGACGTCATAAATACAGTCAGTAAAACATCGTTAGAAACTCGCACACTGTAAACAATAAGCAGAATTTATGTTAGGTTTTAAAAAACAAATTTCTCTTCAAGAAGTTATTATCCTGGTTTTTTTGCAAATGAATAAAATAAAAAAAATTATCATTATTCTTTTTCAACTTAATAAACACTTTCATAAACTTAAATAAAAAATCACATAAAAACGACCAAACAAAGGGGGAAATGAAACTAAACATGTAATGAATGCTTGAAAGGAAAGGTCTGTGTTTCCAGTACCGTTATGTTGTTTATTTGGCACGCTTTGGTGCTTGCATACACAGTACACAACCCCTGAACATCCTTTCTTCCGAACACAGGCGCTACCACGCACCTTGACTTCTTACTCTATTGTTGTCTCCAAGGTGAAAATTTAACAGGTCCCTTAGGCTTTAGGGAATCGATCCTTTCAAGTCCGCTCTGGTTTCTGAAATATAAAATATACGTCAAGTGATAAATTTTGAAATATTCTAATATCAATATTATTTAATTGATTGCCTATTGTTGTCTGTCCTGCTAGAGCTATTGTAATGTATTCTGAGATGTAAAAGCTGGGAACACCTGTTGTCGGATGAATCTTGCTGTTTTCTCTCTGTGGTTAATTTTTTATTCGTCTTATTTGTCAACGATTATTTATTGTTATTTTTTATATGAGTTATTACGTGTTCTCAGTTATTGTCTGTTGTTCCTTGTTGTTCTCACTTTATGAAAAAAGTTATCTGATCTCGATGAATGTTAACAATTATTTTCTGTTGTTAATAGTCGTGTTTTTGTTAATTTGCAGTTATTGTATGTTGTCAGTAATATTCTGTAGTCTACATTTTTGTCAGATGTTATCCGCTATCGGATATTCTAGTGGTAGGCATTCACTTTTGGATCGGGAGGTGACTGGTTCGATTCTAGTTCCCCGCCCCTACCTACGCTTAACATAGGTAGTAAATGTTTCTTTGCCGAATGCATTAAATGTGAAAGTCACGAGTCTTTCGAATGAGATCTTAAAAACCGAGCCTTACCGTCTCACGGTAGGCGTTGGCATGATAAAGAATCCTTTCTGCTAAATGAACTGAATGCAAAGTAAAGGTCTAATTAAATTAGAAGCCCTTCATTGGTATATGGTGACATCTCATATTAGTGAAAAAATCTCGTTAGGGACGTAAAAACAACAATCAATTTGATGTTTGTGTGTTATTTTGTTTAGTTCATATATAACATAAGTAATCAGTGTTGTCAGTTGTTTTTTGCTCTCGATTATTTCTTCTATTGATTTATATCTGTTGTTTCTGATAATGTCTTATTATCCACAGTTCTTTGTATACTATCAAATGCTAGTATAGTTCGTTTATAATCAGTTATTTCTTGTTGTGCAGTTGTGCATATGACTGGCAATTGTCTTGCATGTATTTTTTTTTGTCTATCCGCGATCATTTGATTGTTATCCATCCCTTATTGCCTGTTATAACAAATTATATAAATACTTTATGTAACATTGAAATTTTCACCCTAAGAAAACCACTGTTAACTGAGGTGCAACCGAGGTAAACAATGGTTTTCCACGGGGTGAATTTTTTTTTCAATATATCCCTTACTACATGCAATTTTTAAATATTATACTGAATGTATTAGAGAAATACATATAACACTGAACCGTGCAAGCATACATTGTGCGCATTCAACATTTTTGGAATATCACCCGTCGTCAAGCAATGTTGACTGTTGTTTCGTGTTGTTACGCTGGAAGGCGGGGCTTCACGTCAGCAATGGTATTAATGTGTTTAACGTATTCTGTAGTTCACTGTACCTCAAATGTTGAGGATATATATGAAAATATAATTATGTCCAGAGATTGGGGGAACTAATGAGTACCTAGTTTGAAATAATTATTGCAGTGTGACCTACTATTTTGTAGCAACTGCATCTTCTGGGGCAACTGGGAAAATAATTGAGGGTAGTAGTCGTTCTACAAGACGCTCGGCTGTCTCTGTAAATCTCGTCAGAGATTTACCGAGACGGCCGAACGTCAGTTGAAGGAGACTAGTAATGTAGATTTTTATCATACATGTATTTTTGGAAATAAGTGACGTGTACAATTTTGACATCAAGGGTCTAAGTTACTATTATTTTCGTACAGGTAGGGCAACAAAACGCAAAACTTCAGATCATTTGTCTTTTCAAGAGATGATAAAATAAAGCTTACACGGTACAGTTTTTCTATACCAAGAATGTCCTTCCATGAATTGGAGCATGTGTATTCCAGTGAAAAAGACTAACGTACACTGTAGTTGCTAGCACTCAAGAACACTAGCAATTAATTGGTGAGAAGTGGTACACATGACTACATAAAATTGTAAGTGGTATTCATCCCAATAATTTAATTCTGAATCATTATCATGGTCGAAGTTTCATAGAACCCCAACAACTGCTTAGAAAACCAGAAGTCATGGACAAGACTGATGCTTTACTGGTGTATACTAACTCTTCATTGTTTATCGTATATTGTCTGTTGTTTTATCTGCAATTTTATATATTATATGTTTATGCCATTAAATATCAAGGGCCCTTTTTACAAAAGAACTTACGACTATATAAGACTAAAAACTTAAGTTGACTGTAAAATCTTGCAAAATTAATTATTCTGTTTTAAAATTGCTAGCATAAAAATGTCTTCATAATTTCTTTTCAAAAAGATTCAGACCATTTTCAGTTCAATGTAAAATAGAAAGTTATCAGCAGAATTAAATTTTAGTCTTAGTCGTAAGTTCTTTTGTACAACGGGCCCCTGGGCTCTGCGTTAGAAATGAATGCTATTCTATAATGAAGAAATATATCTATAGTCCACTTGTGTAAAAGGTCAAATCACATCAAAACTTTAGGAGTAGCAATGTAAAAGAATTCGAAGAAATATCTATTTTCAGTACCCCTTGCAACACCTTTTGTCGAAACGAAATTAGATCAATTAGAAGTATGTATCCTAGTCTTCTTATTTACCAAGTCTTATTGAAATTGGACCAAAACTGTAGGAGGAGTAGTGTTTTGAAAGAATTTCAAAGAAATTTTTATTCTTATTAAACATGGCAACATCATTTGTCGAAATCAAAAGCTGAAACAAAGAATTATGTATCATTGTGTAGTGTACTTGTGTACCAAGTCTTATTGAACTTGAACCAAAACTGTAGGAGGAAAAGCGTTTTGAAAAATTGTTGATAGACAGGCGGACGGACGCTTTACCAATGCATAGGCTCTTCTGGTCTCTTACTAATAAAGCTTAAAGAATATAAGAAAAAAAGTGTTCATCTCAGTTTAAGGGAATCGGATTTAATGGCGGATCGTTTCTTCCCCCCTATTATACTACTATATACATGTACTATATTTTTGCGGTCAGATTGACCCAAGACCCAGTGCTACTACATTAACATTTTTTTATTTAAATGATAACTGTGTGAATTTCTGTTCTACTTTTTTCCATTACATATAAGAAGTGAACATATCTATTGTATTAATGACGTGAAGTACGAGATGAAAATATCATCCGGAAAGAAACAAAACATTACCTGAGTACTGTGAGCTGTAAGTTATTTCCGCTTTGTCGGATCAGGTTCTGTGCCTGCGCATGCGTAAGTTGTCTTGAGTCGTAGTTATTAATACCCAGCACCGAGTCCCCCGCAGACAGTCGACCGGCACAAGGACTATTAGGCTGTACCTAAAGTAATGATATTAACACAGTTATTTAAATACAATAAGAAAAACAACTGGTAAATCAAGATGTAACCACGGGTTAACCAGGGACAATCCCTATATAAATGTGTATTAAGGAATAAGATGTTTTTTAATGAAAACTTGGTAATAATTGGCATGCGAGGATGAGGATACAGTAATTCGATAAAAATCGTTTAATTCGCCCTTCCTAATTATATTTCAATCTTACAGTTATCATAATTATCCTACATCTGGGTCAAATTTGATACATTTATAGATATAAATAAAAACAAAAAGACGCATTGTTTTCATTGCCATCCGTATATCTTCTAAATCACCTTATTTGTCACTCTTTCTAAAGTAATGATAACCAAATAAGGAAACAAAAATAGTTCAAAGGTCACACTAGATTTAGTTGCACAACTGTAGCTCTCTGGTTGAGAAAATTCGGACAGGCAAACCAGAGAGCTACAAAAACCTTCGCTTTACGGCGACGTTTTTTGGCTCTCGATTTGGGTGTTACTCTAAAGTATATGCATTTCTTGAAGTATGGTATCTGTTTTCACTCTTATTTATGATCTTTATTTACCTTTAGGGGGTGTTATTTAAGCATAAACCCATCACATAAAATAATATGTTGACGGTGCGACCGTTGGGGCGAGCGCATTGTTAATAATTAATTTTAAGATCCGCCTCTTCAAACCGTACGAGACATTTGGAACGTCTAGAACGTGATGACACATGAGGTCGTATGTTAGCTGCATTTCCATCAACGAAGTTTGAAAAGTGCGAAAATTTTAACAAAGAACGTAATCTACTATCTGTATTCAATATATATCCATTAAATTAGGGCGAGTTTATCTTTTGTGAATTTTTAGTTGTTGTTACCGCGCGAACGAAGTTAGTCGCGAGAACAACAAGCGATACATTGTGGGTCCAGAATTGATGCGGGAAAAAATTGTATTGCATAAATGTGCAGTAGTCCGAATTTTCTCTTCGCCCAGGTGTTGTCGTTAGAGCTCGCAGTGACGAGCGGCGCTTCGCGCCGCTCGCTGCGCTCGCTATCAACAGCAGTAAAGGAGAAACTTCAGGAGTACTTTTCAACAATATATTCGAGAAGTGGTGTAAACCAGATGTGGATACTTAAAAATTCCAAGGAACTTTTGGAAAATTTGAAATCACAAAATTTTACCAAAATCAATAACATAAAAACTTACGACTTTTCAACTCTGTATACAACCATTCCAAATAATAAATTAAATTTCGGGCTTTTTGACATCATCAACAGCTGCTTTTTTAATAAAAATGGAACTCTTTAATTTACTTACCTTGTCATTGGTCATTTGCAACACTATTTTGTTAAAAAAAACCACTTGTACACATTGTACACACAAATACTCTGAAGTTGACATTAAAAAGATGCTTGAGTTTCTTATTGATAATATTTATGTGGTTTTTGGATACCAGGTCTTCCAACAATCTGTTGGAATTCCCATGGGTACAAATTGCGCCCCGTTGCTAGAAGACCTATTTTTGTATTCATATGAAGCAGAATTTATTCTAAATCTTATACATGAGAAAAAGAAATCTCTTGCTGTGGCCTTCAACTGGACATTTAGATATATCGAAGACGTATTATCAATTAACAATAGTTATTTCCATTCAGATGTGAACACGATATATCCCAGTGAGCTTAAAATAAAAGATACCACAGAGTCTGACACATCTGCTTCATATTTGGATATTTTACTAGAAAAAGACGTTAATGGTAATCTAACAACAAAGCTTAATGATAAACGTGATGACTTTAACTTTTAAATCGTCAACTTCCCTTACTTATGCAGCAATACACCCTCATCACCTGCATATGGGGTGTGTATCTATCATTTGATTGGATACGCCAGAGAATGCTCTACGTTTGAACAATTCCTAAAACGAGGTAAGTTATTGACAAACAGGTTGATGAAACAAGAATCTCAACAGCCTCGTTTAAAGTCATCATTTCGTAAGTTCTATGGTCGATACAATGACCTTCTCAGCAAATACAACTTATTATTAAATCATATGCTGACTGACGTTTTTCATACAAATTGTTACGCCATTATTTACACACTGGATTGTCGACGGAGTTTTCAGATCATGACAAGGAGCACAGGGCGGATGTGACCGGTCGGCAGGGGATGCTCAATCCTCCCTGGCACCTGATCCCACCTCTGATATTTTTGAAGGTCCGTGTTTGCTCTGCTCCCGATTTTTATAGTTTTAATAGACTTTGAGCTTGAATACTGTTCGATATCTCCATATTTCATGGATTGGTGGAAAGCTGACATTCCAGGGTTATATTGGGCTGTTTGTAATCGTTGAAAGGTAAATAAAGTATAAGGAATACAAGTAAAATAGGGTTGATTAAATTATATCATCCTTAAGCAGGGAAACATAAATAATACAAGAAATAATACCCGAAGCGAGGGACAAAAAAGTGTCGCCGTAAATCGAAGGTTTTTACAATGCATGGATCTATAGTTCTCTGGTTTGTCTGTTTATTTTTTTTTTTCAATCAGAAAGCTCCATTTCGACAGCTTACACAAGATGTAGTTATGAAGATTTAATAGGTATCGTTATAATTGACAAGTCAATCGGTAAATGCATTTACAGTCAAAAAATTAAAAGCCTTCAATGGGTTTAACATTTTAAATAACTTAAAAGTTCTTTTATAATACATATAAATTCAAATTATCTCAATTATAAATGTGGAGCCTATGCCATGATCCAAATTTAACAAGATGCGAATTAACCAGTTTGGTCTTTAAATCAGGTTCGATAAACAAAGTATTTTTCTCTCCAAACTTACGTCTTCGAAAAGGAGGTCACACTCATGATTTAGAAAGGATAAAACTTTAATGTTTAATGATTTTTATGTCCCCGTATCGAATATTCGGGGGTATATAGTTTTTGTCCTGTCCTGTCCGTCCGTATTCCTTGTGATAAGACCTTTCTTTGGGTACCATCATAGTTGACCTTTTGACCTTGGGGTTTGACCCTTTAAATATCAACCACTTTGACCCTTTGACCTTGACCTTGGAGTTTGACCTACTTTTGAAAAACTTTAACCTTGACCATAACTTTTGAACAGTTGATGCTAGGGCTTTCATATTTCACATGTGTATCCCTTGTGATAAGACCTTCCTTTGGATACCAACAACTTTGACCTTTTGACCTTGATCTAAGAGTTTGACCTACTTTTGAAAAACTTTAAATTTGGCCATAACTGAACAATTGGTGCTAGGGCTTTCATGCTTTATATATGTAATCCTTCTGACAAGACCTTTCTTTGGATACCAACCACTTTGACCCTTTGACCTTGACCTAGGAGTTTGACCTACTTTTGAAAAACTTTAAACTTGGCCATACCTTTTGAACGGTTGGTGCTAGATCTTTCATACTTCATATATTTGAAGCTTGTGACAAAAACTTCCTTTGGATACCAACAACTTTGACCCTTTGACCTTGACCTTTCAGTTTGACCTACTTTTGAAAAACTAATTTTGGCCATAACTTTTAAACATTTAGTGCTAGGGCTTTCATACTTCACATGTGCATTTCCTTTTGATACCAACACTTTTAGCATTAACCTTGACCTTGGAATTTGACCTACTTTTAAAAAACTTTAACCCTGACCATAACTTGTGAACGTTTGGTTCTAGGGCTTTCATATTTCACGAACATGTGTATCACTTGTAACAAGACCTTCCCTTAGGGACCCATTTGAGCTTGCCTTTGACGTTCTACTTACTTTTAAAAAACTTTAACCTTGGCCATAACTTCTGAACAGTTGGTGCTGGGGCTTTCAAATTCCCATGTATATTCCTAGAGACAAGACCTTTCTTTGGGTACCAACATTTTTGATCTCTTGACCTGGAGTTTCACTTGCATTTGAGAAACTTTAACCTTTACCATAAGCTGCCATATGGGGGCATCAGTGTTTCACAAACACATCTTGTTTCTTTTAAGATGAGGTCAGATTTTATATTGCACTGGAAATGATCATTTGAGACAGAAGGTAATTTTGTTTTTCAGTGTTTTATATGTATATCGCGTTATATTTTTAAATCTATTATTTATCAGGCACAAGCGCAAGATTCCAGAACTATATAATTTCATTTAATCTATCATGTCATTCCCGTAGGAAACCTGTGCAGTAGTCATTCATATATAGCTTAAAGATGTGAACATTATAATCACAATGGTTTTACCAAAAATAAGATTACTGCTGGCTGAACTCACAGCCAGAATCACATACGACGATTTGTTACCTGGGAATTTCCGAAACAGCTATGGTCGTAATAAAAATGAAATTAAATCCCGAATATGACCTTGAACTGAGGATGTTCTGTCAAACAGATGAGGGAGAACAAAGAAATCGTGGCTCATTTCCGATGAATCTTGAAATGGTTGCAAATTACTTTTTCAGAGCTAAATCAATTTCCTCTGTCACTTTTATTTCTCTCTATTTTGTTCCATCTGTTATTAAGACTAAGTCCATGTAACTGTTTTAAATGGTGGAAATGACGATTATATGACTTTTGTCCTCCTCGTTCTTCAGAAATGTTAATGTTTATAGCATTATTCTGACGCATTATCCTAATTGAAATTCACCGTACAGCAGGAAGCAAAGCATTTTTTTTTTCAAACGGGCTATAAATAATCATTCTGAAAAGTATCACCCACTGATTGGAAATGGACGTTTATTTAACAGGTGAAAATCTCTAACGATGTAAAAGTATCATACCAGTGTAAAAAGGGCCTTTAACATACGACATTTGTCATCGTTTTTCATTTTGATGTTTTATGTTCATTTATCGTTCCTTGATAGAAAAATGTTGGATAATCCTATAAAGGCATTCTGTCTATCGTCGGTAAACTTTAACATTTTTGACTTCACCAAACCATTGGACCAATTAATTTCAACCAAACGTACCGAAAAAGGCACTCTCTACCATCGGTTCATACATTCACTCCTGTCATTGGCTCGCGTGTATCACAGTGATAAGCACAAGAAATAAATATTACGTTTGCTTTAATTCATTATCATTAAATGCTTGCACTAATGGTAGATATTTATTAAGTAGATATAGAAACTATATGTTTGATTTGAATTAACCCTTGGAATATCACGATTTTTACTTTATGTCAAATATCTCGACGCTAGTTAACCCGTTGTATAGGTGTCTGAGAGAGGAACGAACGACAACTCTAAGAGGGAGATTGGAACAAAAGGTTTTGTAAGGCCAACTTTGAAAGAATGTTCGTTGCCCTCTCCCGACTCAGGATGAAAAAATTGGGTCGTAAATTTTTTTCTCCAGAAAATTTCAATTTCAATGCAGAATTTTTAAAAATCTATTTCCCAGAATGCATAAAAATAATTGATTCTTGGAGCTTAAAAAGTTTTGAGTTGGGCCATTTTTAGCCAGAAGGAGAGGGCAACCAAACAATTTTTTAAAGATGGCCTTATTTAAAAGAAAATCTTCTCAATAAGCACTTGCCCATAAAGATACAAGTTACGTGAAAGCTTCCTAAATATGAGTTTGATCAGATCATTGCCCCTGAGGCTTGCCTAGGGCGACAAAAGGTCGTGAAAGTTTTTAGTTATATTCCATATAGGCGAAAAGGCTGTAGCTTACACATCATTTTCTTAAGTTGAAAAGTTGATATACTGCAGTATGGTTGAAAATAGGGAAAAGATGATCACAAAACTTGACCATGATTTCGTTTGACGTCAAGTTTTATATAAGAATATCTAGCAAAAATCTATAAAAAAAACTTCTCAAGAACAGAAGGGCACCATTTATCACATGAAAAAAAATTAAATAATAACAATTACATGTAGTTGAAGGTGGCCATAGTTTTCAAAATTGTTCATGTCCAATTTCTAAAACATTCACATTAATTTCCTCTACATTAGAAATAAATGATAAAAAAAATTCGGGTTTTGATTTAAACAAATATAAATATGTTACTTTTAGGTCTGTAGAAAGTTTGTCAGTGTTCCCTCAATAAATTTGCTAGTATATACTATTCATTAGAAAACATAGCTTCATATAATTTACTGTTTTACCCACTCAAATACGACCGAGGAACTTTTTCTGAAATTCTGTGAGGTTATGCCCCCGACACCCCCCACCACCACCACCACCACCACCACCAAAGTGAAATTACTTCTAATAGACCTAGTTTTGTATATAAAATAATGAAATTGCCACTTTATGAAAACACCAAATATAGTCTTGTAATAAAAAAATATGTTAAACCCAACTCTTTCTAATTTTTTCTACATATGTACACACTAAAGATTGCAATTCATATTGATTAAATAAGTATGCCTCTTCTTGAAATTTATATTTAAATTTGTGTTCACAGTAAAGGGTTAAAGTGTTATACAGTAAGTAATTTAGTAATTTTTTAAAGAGAAAATTTGTAAAGTGTGATATGGAAAAATTAATAACACGTGTTCAAATATAAAATCATTGGGTTCTCAGATTAATTTTGGATGTAATTAAATGAATTTGCAGTGTATATAAGGGTTGTTCACATTTACACTCAACAGTTTTTTTTTATTACAGCAAACACAAGCCTATTCCATGGATTTTCCCAACGATTAACGAGGATTTTCTTATAGTGTGATTTGACGTCAAATCCGGAAGGTATCCAAATCAATCTAACCCCCTTCCCACCCAAACCACTTTGGAGCATAAAAGTATAAATCACGTAAATCATGTTAGATTTTTTTCACTTTTTCTAAGAGGGCCTAAAAGGGGGGGGGGTCATTGCACATGCCGTTATCCCCTAGAATTGACTGTCTGCATTCTTCATGGTATTCATTCCTTATTTCTACTGCAAACTGTTATTATATTTCATTATTTATAATTTTTTTAAAGCAAAGATCGATGAACCAATAGAAGAAACAAGAAAAAAAATGCATTACATAAAATATGGTCTGGGTTCTTTTATTGACAGATGGGATGATTTCTTGTATAAGTTTAAACAATATTTATTCAAAATATTGAATTATATTGGGCAACAGGCATACAATGCCTATAAATACCCTCTCTATCCTAGAAGTGTATGGATAAAGCTGGAGGATGAAAGTATATGTAGAAGGCAGCCAATAGTTCATTAATTCTATTTTGATGCAATGTTTATGGGCGGCGGAAAGGGTAAAAAAGACGTTATTGCAAAACGAAAAATCTATTTTGCAAAAACACATATTGAAACATAACCAAACAGCTTAAACTCAATTGGAAAACGAACGATCATCGATGTAAAAAGAATAGTCATAATCTGAATTAACGCTAGAGGGCACGCGTCTGGAAATTAGAGGAAACCATAAACATGTCTCTGTATAATTTGATTTTTTTTATCTATTACATGTAAGATATTTCTTTGCACTGCTGATCAATGAGTAGCATTATAGACATGTACATATATTTTGTATAGTTTTATTTAAAAAAATATATGTGAGTTGATCACAGTTAAATCAACACAGCATGGAAATGTTTGCAAATTAATGGTAATAGTTGTGTTTCTTTAGATTTTTTATTTAAAAAGTCTTACAGTAAAACACGCTTATAACGAAGTGTCAAGGACGAGCGATTTTGCTTCGTTAAAATCTTAACTCTTCTCTTATAATTGTTAAAGTTCATAATATGTTTTAAAGCCATGTGGAATGAAATAAATTCTCTGTAAGCGTCAATGCATAATAAGCTTGTTCACTATAAACGTCACCTTTTTTGGCCCAGTGGTTCATGATGACACCACCCTATTTTTTTACTTTTCTTGATTGTCTCCCCTTGGAAGCGGGCTTGAGCTTTTATTTGAACAATTTAGAATCCCATTTACCAAAAGATGCTTTGTGCCAACTTTGGTTAAAATTGGCCCATTGGTTCATAAGAAGTTTAAAATGTGAAAAGTTTTCAGATGGACAGACAAACAGCTAGACGGAAGGACGCCGGGCAATGAGTGATTAGAAAAGCTCACTTGAGTTTTCACAAAAACCTGAAAGTTGAAAGACAATTAATTAACTTCTATCAAATTTTACTCCGTATGGTTTACTGTAATTGTGTGCATTATTATATGAATGATCAGAGCGATGATCTGAACTTAGTTCATTGATTTATCAATTAACGAGTAGTATTATGCAATGAAGAACAGTTGGTAGGGGTTAAATATATGTTTTCATTATCTTACAATCATTATTTTTATAAAAGTTATCTCCCTTATCAGACGGTCAATGTACCTTTATTCTGCCTGATGTACAAACATTGGCAAAGAGTGGCGTTATGCGCTCTGGTATGACTTTGTTGATATACAACAAAAGCTAATAGACAAAGGCTTTCACAGTCGGAGGTTTATATATATACTCCCAAGATTTCTTAATAATTTCACGCGTTGCATGGGGGAAATAATGGCACGGATCCAGCTTCCAGAGAGCTTTTCCAGGGGCGCGTGACGCGTGCGCGCATTCACACAGTTGTGAACGACCGTTTTTCTGATTAATCTCCGGAACAAATAACAAGCCATTTTCTTTCGATAAGTAACAGTATTTAATAATAATGTATAATTATTACAAGGAATTATCGAAGACAACTGATCAGCAATAAATCTTCATTTGTGTTGTTGTCAGACATATTCCAGTATAGTATACCGATTCTCATTAACTCTAGTTTGAAACATTTTCTTAATCTTTTGATCTTTTTCGTTTTTCCGAATGTAAACAAAAATTGCGAATGTTTTCTATCTAATGCATAGCGATAAATTGATACGCGGATGGTGCTTGAGACGTCGGGATTTATCAATCAAATGATAACAAACAGGCATGTGTTCCGAGTGCACTGGTCTGCCTCATACTGTACCTGAGGGGGTCTGGGGGTGTAGAGAAGCAGTTCTTCGGTGCATGACTGATATGTGATTTCGAAAAATTTTAAATTTTGTTTTTTGTTTTTTTGGAAAAGAAAGCCCATATTTTTACTGTTATTATTAAATGTATCATCATAACAATGTAATTTATGTTGTATTTTATATGTCATATGTATTATATTTTATATATCATCATTTACAAGCAAAGAATGATTGTATTACTTATTTAGATAACACCATGGTTGTGTCTATTCTACAGTACAAATCATGAAAATGCAAAGACACTTTAAACTGATCTGCAGTCTGTTATAAACTTTTGCATATGATACAATAATTAGAACAATCTCCTAGAACAATCCGTCAGGAATGCGCTCAGCACGCGCACTGATGCGGTAACACGTGGCTCACTTACAGATGTCGTAATTAGAGGCGTTCCGTGTCATCTCGTTAATGAGCAGGTGAGTCAGGAATCAATCATTCCAATCAAAACAAATACTCACATGTCTACGGAAAAATCCTGAGGAATATACTTTTTAAAAAATTTCAATTTTAAATGTTTCCTAAAATAAATATTTAACCAAGGAACTATGCTTTAGTACATTAGTACTTGCATGCGTGGCGGATCAAGAATTTTCGAGTTTTGAATAGTGGAGCATTGAATAATCAGGAATGGGAAGGCTTGTTGTAGTTCATATAGAATTATTTCAGATTTATTTGATTGAATATCTTTATCGGATTATAAAATCTCTCAGACCACACATTGCTTGTAACCATGGTAATGCTGAAATGCCTCCGATACGCTTAACTTACGTGGGAAATTAGGAGGAGGGGGGCACAATGTACTTTTGATCTGAGCACTGACCTTTTTAATGGTGAGCTGCTGTCTGAAGTCCTGACCCCCCTGGAGCCGGAATCCCCAGGGTTCCATCACATTCTGCTTACTCATCTGAATATTCATCGTCGTCATCTTCCCAAGACAATGACCACTGTCACAATGATTAAGGAATCCTTTCCCAAGAAACCAGGCTTCTCCTCACATTCAGCACTTTACGAGGTAGGATTGTCGAGGAGGAATACAGAGAGTTATTAATAGAACTCACTCTCCTCCCTAGATCTACAAATTGTTCTCCCAGGTAAGCGATGTTTTCGACAGTAGATGTTACTCTGTGAGATTCTGCAGACGGCGCTACGTAAACAATTGTTGGATCTCTATCACATTCCGATAAATTCCGGCAGGTGCCATAAAAGGAGATCCCAGAACGGGTCACGGTATCAGGGATTTATCAAAATTTGTAAACACACATTAAAAAATAATACTGAATGATTATAACTGTAATCCAAAGTATAGGTTCAAAAGATATATTTTAATACGTGTTCTCATAACGACCCCCCCCCCTTCCTTATGTTCATGCAATAAATGAAACACAAATCACATCGCTGCTTATGGGGCTTGTGTCTACGTATGCTGCCTATATTAAAGCATTAACATATACATAATATACGTAGTAAAAATGGTTTTAAGGATATCCTCTCCTCAGCCAGGAACAATAACTCGTATATTATTTAATTGAAACCGTGTCAAAATGAAGTTTGAAATACTTCGTATTTCCACCATGGAAGATTTATAGTTCTTAGTGCGCTCTTATTTAACAACAAAATAAAAATATATTTTATAATTTAGTGAGTAAAAATTAACACATCCTCTGGTTATTAATCATCTTTCAGTTATAACCGGACAAGAATTTTGCAGTTTTCTACCAGTGATCTTTACCTTGTCAGAGAGACCTTGGATCAAGATCATGACACAGCTATGGATCATAAGCAATCTCTGTATCAAGGAAGAGCTCCCAGCGATTTTATATTACAAAGTTATTATAGCATGGACAAGAAATTAATTTTTTATCTGCTAGTGACCTTGAACTTACCAGAACAACCTTTGTTCAAACTCAGGACAAACCCTCGATCTCAAGCAATCTCTGTTTCAATAAAAGTTTTTAGTAATTTCCCCTTATAGATTTATTGCTCAGACAAGAATTTTATTTTTCTGCCAGTGACCCTGAACTTGCCGGAATGACCTTAGTTTAAAGTCAAATCAAACCAGTGGATCATGATCAATCTTTGTATCAAGTATGAGCTTTAAAAGGTATAGCCCAGATAATAATTCTACACTTTTCTGACAGTGACCTTGAAGTTGCCGGAATGACCTTAGGTCAAGGTTAAGACACACCACTGGATCATAAGCACTCTCTTTATCAAGTTTGAGCTTCCAGTGATTCTCCATTTACAAAGTCAAAGTTATGGCCCAGACAAGAATTTCATATTTTTTATGCCAGTGACCTTGAACACCCGTGCCCCCCCCCCCCCCCGGTTCCTACGGCCATGAGTTTAGACTGTCTGTTTGGTGCTAAATCTATTATGGCGACATAATTGATTTAAACTCAATTTTTTCCCGTACTTTCCTTCTGTAATTGAATTATGTAGAAAATGAAGCATTTTCATGGCGTTCAATTTGAAATCATGTCAAAAGTAACCCCGACACCTATGTTCAATTAAATATCATTTTAAAGTAAATCAAGAAGATAAGAAAAAACGTTTTCTGGGAGACTGGACAATATTGATATATTTCCTTTCCTAAAATGGAAAAAAAAACTCCAGAATTTATACCTAATTTTCTTCATTTTGCATTGAAAATGCCGGTTTAAAATATGTTTTATTCGTTGAGTTTACCTAAAAATTATGTCCCGATACACCTTATTTTACCAAGCTATATTTGGAAAGGATCATCAAAAGAACTCGTTTTCTCAAATTTGAAAAATCTGTAGGCACCTTTCATTTACTAGATCTTGACCTTAAGCTTCATTTTAGTCTAAAATATATTAATTTGGTTTATAATTTTTGTATGCATGGCCGTAGGAACCGGGGGGGGGGGGACTGGGGAACTATTTGGTAGTTGATAGTGCCCCTTCGACTCAAAATGTATGGCTGTGCCACCCCCCCCCCCCCAAAGTGAAATTGCTTCCTACGGGCCTGGTATGTATCTTTTTTATTTTTGAGAATCAAACATGGATTTTTCCTTTCTAGTAATAGTAAAAATGACGACTTCCGTTCGTTGACAATTGAAATGAGGAGTTGCAGGTGTAAAACATGAAAAATCCCAGGTTTGGAATTACATTTGGACACAAATTAGCGATGCATCAATTTATCAATAATCTCTGAAGTGTCGAAAGTCGTCTGTCGAAGTCGCCAACCTTGTTCTCTTATAGTATTAGAGAGTGTAAATTTTTATTAAAGGTTAGTTTTAAGTTAAATTCTGGATTTTTCAATTGTATTGCTTCCTGAATGTGTGACTGAAACTATTTTCTATATTAAAAAAAAAAAACATCGAAGAACCCTTGGGGTAAGGGGGGTTCCGTCCCCAAGCACCTTTGATTTTAATAAGTTCCACTGTTTCACAGTGTCAGGTGTAAAGACGAATAATGCCCCCATAGAATAATGACCGGGGGTCATTTTTTTCGCCGTCGAATAATGACCCTTTTGCACGTAGAAAAAGTGTCATCACCCTAAAAATTTACATACCCCACGTGAAGAAAAATGACCCTCATAGAATAATGACCCCCTTTGGATTAAAGCGGATTCAAGTTGAAATTTTAAGGTGGCAAAATAAAAATAATAAATCAAGAGACCTGTTGGCCAAAATGCTCACTTGAGCAAAATTGGGAATAAATCGATGATATGTTGATCTCATTACATTATACAATTATTGCTGTTTTTAAGGTCAATGCGATGTTTCAGAATCGAGGAGCTAAAGATTCATCGGGCCCAAAGGGCGAGGAAATCATTGTTTTTCGAAAATCACTGATCGTCCTGACAGAAAAAATCAGCAATGATTGTTTAATAATATGATTCAACGATTAAATTGATACAAACTGATTAAGCAGACATGTAAAGTTTCTTGTTTACATTAGTAGTATAAGCAGCCTGGATGGGCGGGTCAACTGAGTGCACTTTTTGTCCCCCCAGATCCTGGATGGGCGGGTCAACTGAGTACACTTTTTTGTGTGCCCTGGGTGGTTCAACACACACACCCTGGAAAAACCCAAGCAAAAGGGGAGTTACGTTTGATCTACGTTTGTGCTGAGTCAGGCATAGGCATTACACACAAAAACTTGGCATCGATTCAAATCACAGCTCGGTATGCATTGTGACGTCATGTGTGTCATTCACACAGAGCTCTCTCTCTATTTTCTGAAAACGGAAAAAACAATAACACAGTAAAGTGTGTAAGATGATTTATTCAAATAATGTGTACATAATTTTACTTTTTCTTCTGGAGTTTCAGGGTCTTCTCCGTCTGGGTAGCAGAAAGTTTTCTCTTGTTGTTAACTGGAATCTGCTTTTGATCCTTACTAGTCTCTATTTTCTTTTCTAGATTACCAATCTCATTCATTATCACTCCTAACACAAGAATTTCAGTAATCATGTCTTGTTTAAACTCACAAATAGTCTGTTGAAGTATCTCCATTACATTGGTCATTTGATCTAAGATATCACATATCAAACTTCTTTCATTTCCTTCAATACTATCCTGTGTCTCTAGTATGGGTGCTGGTGAATTCATGGACTTTTCCTCTGCCATATTTCTACGTCTGTCAAGTTCCAAGTGCCCACTAAGACTGATCCTAAAATTTCCGGCTCTGCTTTATATACCCTTTTTCGTGTGCAAAAATAAGTTTGACTTACGTTTTGTACGTACTCTGTACGTCTCAATACGCAGTCTTGGATCAGCTACCTATGCATTGTGACGTCATACACTCTATAAATACAGCCTTTCTCCGACTTTCAGCTCATTTTGTTGTTAGATCTATCAAGATGAATTTTGATAGTGCATTGAAACAATTGTTACATGCACAACAACTTATGAGATGGAAAAAACGGGAGAAAGAATTAGAAAGAATTATTTCTCGACAGAGAACTAGAGAATTAGTTCTCAGGAAAAAAAATGCAAGACTGGTAGAAAGAATCCAGAGATCCAAAGCCAACCGAGCTCAACACCTACAACGTTTACGGAATCTACCTGAAGAAGAACCTTCTCCGTCTTCATCACCACCTTATTCACCACCCCAGAAGCCAAAGGCCATTTCCCAGTATTACCAAATGAGACTCAATAAAGCTAAGCATTCCAGAAAATTTAAAGCTAAAGAAGATGTCTACAGTGTGAATTTTAAAGAATTTCCAGAGGAGGAAAACAGAGGATTTGTTCGGCGATTATTTAAAGACATGCTACAGAATGTCAAATATCAAATGCAGTGTAACCCTAACGATTATGTACGCCTGAACATTCACCACCCTTCTCTGGATTCCGACATTTGGTACGAGTTTACTCAATGTAAACATTTGAACGAGGACGTCATTTTAAACAAAATAGAAGCCGTGCAACAATCCAAGAAAGATTTTAAACTGAGAGACGGGTCTATGGAATTCGACATGTTTCATGTCAAATATCCAGAAGGCAGTGGTGGACAGAATACCAAACACCTGATGGTCAATAAGGAGAGTTTTAAGAAGAATAAACGATGCATCGATCAGATCGACAATCCTTGGGATAAATTTTGTTTAGCTCGAGCCATTGTAGTCACCCGGTTACACAGTCAAAAACCGGAAAATCCAGAGAGTTTAGTTGAATGGGAAAAACAATGGCTACGTATGCGGAAGGGTGATGTAAGAGCTAATGACCAGAAAAAATGAAGCTATAGCTCTCATGGAACAAGCCGGGTGTGACATCCATCAGCCTTGTGGACCCGAAGAATGGGGGAAATTACAACAGGTGTTAGCCCCTCGCTATCGATTGAAAATATTTCAGTTCAAGTCCACCTCCTCTAAACTCAGTTTATAGCCCCTTTACAAAGGCTGCGGAGATGGAACTTGTTTAAATGTTTTGTTAGACGACCATCATTACGATGCTATTTTATCTATGCCAGGTGTGACGGGCAATCAATACTATTGTGATCATTGCGATGTGGGGTACAGGAACATTACAGAGCATCGTACCAAGTGTCCTTACCGCTGTTCCTTTTGTTTAACGGACACTCCCTGCCCTCCAGACGGGAGCCACATTCAGTGTAGCCAGTGCCAGGGATTTTTTCAGAGCAGAACTTGCTACGAAAACCATTTACGACCTCACAGTAAGAATACGGCCACAACGGTATGCAGTTTAATGGGACGATGCGAGCATTGTGAGAAATGGATGCCTAAACGATTACTCCGTCATCATCATTGCGGAGGACAGAAACAATGTAAGATCTGTAAGAAAACTGTAGACACAGATCATCAGTGCTACGTTCAACTGAAGCCTGAGAAAAAGAAAAAGAAAGGCAAGGAGACATTACAGGTTTATGTTTATTTCGATTTCGAATGTACACAGGAAAACGGCATCCACGTCCCTAATCTGTGTGTGGCACACCGGGTATGTCAACATTGCGGACACTTACCCATAAAAGATCCCTGTCCTCACTGTCGACACATGGGACCCCGTCAACACGTGTTTAAAGGCCCAGATACCTTAAAACACTTCATGGACTGGTTATTACAACCCGACACAGGAAATAAGAATTCCGCCTTATTACACGACGAGGCCATCATCATTGCCCACAATTTCAAAGGATATGATGGACAGTTCATTTTAAATTACCTAGTGCATTCCGCCTGCATGAAGCCTACAGTCATCATGAACGGCAGTAAAATCTTATCCATGCAAATCTGCGGATTAAAATTGATCTACTCTTATAATTTTTTACCTTTTGCTCTGTCTAAAATGCCCTCTGCTTTCGGATTCACCGAACTGAAAAAAGGGTATTTCCCTCACTTTTTTAATACAGAACAGAACCAGAATTACGTGGGGCCTTATCCGTCTCCAGATAAATACAATCCGGACGACATGTCTATAAGTGGACGACAGGCTTTTTACCAATGGTACGAACAACAAGCCGGAAAAGTGTTTGATTTTCAGAAGGAATTTTTAGACTATTGTATTTCAGACGTCGATATTTTACGACGATGCTGTGCTCAGTTTCGAGCAGTTAGACCCCTTCCAGGAATCCATCACTTTTGCCAGTGCGGCCAATTTAGCTTACCGTCGAGGATTCATGCCAGAAGATACCATTGCCATCATTCCCAACATGGGGTATCAGCCTGTGCGTCAATATTCCGCCAAAGCCTATCGGTGGCTAACCTGGATGAGTCACCAGAGCGGATTTAACATACGACATGCTAGAAACGGAGGAGAAGTCAAGATCGGAAGTTATACTGTAGATGGATACCAGGAAGCCACTTGCACCATCTACGAATTTTACGGATGCTATTGGCACGGATGCCCTACTTGCTATCCGAATTTACAGACCGAAACTCATCCTCACCGGACACAATTTACTTACCAGGAATTACACGAGGAAACTTTAAGGAGGAATACGGTCTTAGAGGAAATGGGGTACTCCGTACATAGTATCTGGGAACACGATTTCGATCAACAAGTACAAAGAGAGGTGGCATTACAGAATTATGTACGAGACCTGGACATTCCAGATCCTTTGAACCCCCGAGAAGCTCTGTACGGAGGCCGGACCAATGCTACACTCTTGTATTGTGAGGAGGGGCACATGAGATATATGGACGTCTGTTCCTTATACCCTTACGTATTAAAACACAGACTTTTTCCTTTGGGCCATCCTCAGATCATAACAGACCAATTCCAGGACGTGAGATCTTATTTTGGCCTCATTCACTGTCGGGTCTTACCACCCCGATGCCTCTATCACCCCGTTTTACCTTATCGCACGGGAGGCAAGTTATTATTTCCATTATGTCGAACATGTGCGGAACGACAGGACTCTACTTCTTAACATCGATGTCAACACACAGACCAGGAACGCAGTCTTACAGGTACCTGGGTCACTACAGAATTACATAAAGCCCTAGACATGGGATATACCTTAGAGCGGATTTACGAGGTTTGGCATTTTCCAAAAAGCAGTAAAGATTTGTTCAGATCTTACATCGATACCTTCTTAAAGATCAAACAGGAAGCTTCTGGATTCCCACCTGATTGTCAGACGGAGGAACAAAACCTAGATTACATTCGTAAAGTAATAGAAAGAGAAGGCATTAGAATGGACCTGTTAAGTATAGAAAAAAATCCGGTGCGAAGAACGATAGCCAAACTCTTTTTAAGTTGCTTGTGGGGAAAATTCGCTCAACGCCTGTTATTACCTAAAACTCGATACTTGACCGAAGAAGAGGAATTACAGCAACTCTTACAAGGTTCGACCATTGACATCAAAGGGATAGAACTCTTAGAAAATAAAGATCAGCCAGAATCGGACATGATGCTGGTAAATTATCAAGAGAAACAGGAATTCGTAGAAGAGTGTCCCTTCGGAAACGTGGTACTGGCCTGTTTCACTACAGCCCATGCCCGATTACACCTCTACGAGACTTTACAACCTTTAGGAAATCGGGTCCTTTATTTCGATACGGACAGTATCATATACCAACATAAGGAGGGACAATTTAATCCTACCCTTGGCAACAGTTTAGGAGAATGGACCGACGAATTAGACGGGGACTACATTACCAAATTCATGTCAGGAGGCCCTAAAAATTATGCTTACCTCACAGGCAAGGGAAATTCCGTGTCTAAAGTCAAAGGATTGACTCTTAATTATCGGGCCTCCAATATCGTATCACCAGAGACATTAGAAAAAATGCTCAAGAAAGAAATTGATGAAATCCAAGTCTCGTATCCCTACAAAATACAGAGGACCCGTCAACATGAAGTCAAGACAGTACCTTTAGAAAAACAATATAGAATTGTCTATGATAAGAGACAATTAATAAATGATTATAATACTTTACCTTATGGTTATTAAAAACATACTGTATTTCAAAATGTGTTGTTATTTTATGGGGAAAACCCCAAAAAATGAAGGGTTATAAAAAGGGGGCAAAAATATTTTAACACTTCAGTCACGGCTGTTCATTCTAGGGAGCCAGAGGGGCTTCCTGTTTACCCTAACTATGCTCTGCTTTTAAAGAGAGAAGCTACCTTTAAAGATGGATGGCCCGAGTTTTTAAAAGGATTATTACCCAACCTAGCCAAAGCCGGATTTTATTACAGGGGAGTGGGTGATAAGACCATTTGTTTTCATTGTGGTATGACTTTCACTAACTGGGAACCTACAGACGATCCTTATGTAGAACATGCTTATTGGAACCCTAATTGTCCTTACATCAATACCTATAAAGGACGTGAGTGGGTGATGAATGTATTCATTAACCATTTACTCCGGGTGGGATACAAACCTTCACCCCATATCAAACCTCTACTAGACCAAACCTCTACAGAGATTCAGGCCGCAGGAAAATGTCACATTTGTTTAGAGGGAGAATTACAAATTGCTTTACTCCCTTGTGGACACGTATGTTGCTGTTCATTATGTGCTCCCACCTTCCGGTATTGCCCCATCTGTCGAGCCGATGTGAAGAGAACCCAACGTATATTTCTGTGTTGAATAAAAAGGATTGAAACCCTATTTTCTCTTCATTTATCATCATGCAACCTGACGAGACACTCCCGTCTTTTCAATTAAAACACGAATTTACCATGGTGGTAGCAGGACCTTCTAAATCGGGGAAAACGGAATTTGTTAAAAAAATTAGTGGAAAATTTACATTGGATTACCCCCATGCCACAAAAAATTGTCTGGTGTTATCGGGAATGGCAACCTGCTTATACTTCTTTAACAGATCAGGTCTCCTTCATTCGAAATATTCCAGAAGACGATGAGAAATTAGTGGCCAATTTAACTATTCCTCACTTACTCATTTTTGACGACATGATGGGAGGAAAAGCCATCGAATCGATCGTGGATTGGTTTACCCGTAAAGCGCATCATCGGAATACCAGTGTGATTTACATCACTCAGAATTTATTTGATCGGGCACCACAGCATCGCACCATTAGTTTGAATGCTCATTATTTAGTGTTGTTTAAAAATCCCAGAGACAAATCTCAAATCAGTGTCTTGAGTCGACAGTTAGCCTTACCTCATTTGATGTCGGCCTATCAAGAAGCCACCAGTGTTCCTCACGGGTATCTCCTGGTTGACTTGAATCCACAGACCCCAGACGAATACAGATTGAGAAGTCGATTGTTTGAATTGTTAACTATACACATGCCACAAGAGTATAAATAAAAATGTACCAACATTAAACTTGTCATTTATCATTATACAGTCGTCATGGGTCGACCTCTCTCAGCCAAGAGTAAATTAGTGAAAACGTTACGACGTTTACAGCGGGAGCGAGATCCTGCCAAGCGAGCCCATTTAATCGAATTAGGGCGTAAAGCCTTATTGAATTGGTTTGCTATGGGAGCTCGAAATTTGATACGTGGGGTCTTACCTATCAATAAACAGACTCAAAAGTTTATTAATAATCATCGTCAAGATTTAAGTATCATAGCCGATAAGTCGGCGAGTGATCAAGACCGAAAAAATGCCATTTTAAAACGCGGAGGAGCCGGATTTCTAGGCGGAGTCATCATTCGTCATTTATTTAAATGGAATGCACCTAAGAAACGACGTGTTCGTCGTTTAAAAAGTGTGGTAGTACGAGTCGATAATAAGAAACAAAGAGTGTTTCCAGATTGGATGGTCCGAGTAGGAGGAGTAGCTCAAAAGACCAGAAAGAAGAGAAAACCTCCTAAGAGAAAACCTGCTGCTACTCAAAGAAAAGCCCCTGGTGGTAGAAAAAAAAACTACTCCAAAAACTCCAGCTCAACGAAAAGCCATGCCTGAAAGTTTAAAAAACGAAAACAATCAGTATTATAAGGAACAAAGACAAAAAACTATTGGGGAGTTATTAAAAAAAACAAGCTGAAATGAGAATGGATCGTCCTATGGGACCCATAGGCAGTCAAAGAGCTCCCGATTTAGAAATGTTTCCTCAAGTCAATGTGGGAATCCCCTCTCCTAGAATTAAAGTACCCATTCACACTCCTAGAATTAAAGTACCCATTCACACTCCTAAAATAGCACGCTTTCAACCTCTGACCGCTTCTACACCTCAACTTCCTAAAGGAATGAGATATAAATGCCGATATTGTTCCAAAATCTACGTCACCCAGAAAAATAGAGACAAACACGAGAAGGACAAACACGACATGTATGCTCCTCCTTGAGAGTATAAAAAGGGGAGAAACCTGGGACATGTCCTCATTTTAACCCCATGATGGCTAAGAAGAAGAAGAAAAGAAGGACTTGTTGTTCTACACGATTAAAACATCATTGGCCTCTTTTAAGAGTGTTATCTGACCCTCACTATTCCTCTCCATTAAAGACGGGTATTTTAAAACATTGTTCTGGAGATTGTAATCTCAAAATCTGCGAGATCGTGTACAACCTATTAAAAGGAGTGTTACCTCTTAGTTCGGCTCATAAACGAAAACTAGCTCCTAAGAAACACATCTTCAGGAGACTGGTCAAACCTCAATCTGTCCAGAAACGACGAGCTTTATTACTTCAACAAAAAGGAGGAAACATTTTACCCCTTTTAATCTCAGCAGCACCTTTATTGTTGGGTGCCGGTCAATCCGTCTATAAAGTCATCAAGAAGAAGAAAAAAAAATGAGTCGTAAAATTGTGTCAGTTCCTGAAGTCTTATTGAATGATCTCAAGGCAAAATTACCCAAACCTCCGGAATTTCAATCAACCATCAGTTTAGGTCAGGAATTGGACAGATACAAGACGTGAAGATTTAACCCCAGAAGAAAAAGTCGCTTTATATGGCCAGGAACTTCATCGATATAGGAATTATTTACAACAAGCTAGACAGGAGCCTATTTCTAAACTTAAAATTCCGGCAGGAGCACCTCCAGCAGCAGCAGCTCCAGCCCCAGCAGCAGCAGCAGCAGCATTACCAGCAGCTGAAATTGACGATGAAATCCTTGAAACGGTGAATAAAAACATGAAAAGAAAAGCTGGATTATTATTAAATCATTTAAAGAAAAACCCTAAAGTGTTAACTTGGAATAAAGAAGGTGAAATTAGTTATCGAGGTCAAAAAATCCCCGATTCTAACATTGTGGATTTAATGGCTGATAGTATGAGACTTCATTCTCGTAAAAATCATCCGGTTCCTACAGGATTAGAACAATTTGCTCAAGCTTTAAAAGAGACGCGTACTCCTCTGGAATACGTGAGCAATGGAAACCTTATAAAAGCCATGCAGAGACCTGGAAAAATCAGTACTCCTAAAAGTCACGAAATAGACGATAGTGGATTTTCTTCCTTTTTTGACACTCCAGTGAGTAGACCCATAGAAGATCGAGGAACCCATTAAAAAACCCATTTCAACCCCTGTAGGGACAAGGGTAGGATCCAGATATAGTCCTTTAGCTCGAAAGAAATTAAAAGCCCAAGTCGAAGAAGACTTAAGAGCCTTTAAAGCTAAAAAGGAAGAAGAAAAGAAATTAGGACAAATCGATGAAAATTGGCTTTCATTGCCTAAAATATGAAAAAGAAACAAGTGGAAGATATTTTAAAAGAGATTTATTATGATCCTAAAAGAGGGTACGGAGGAATACAAGCTTTGTATCGTCAGGTCAAACCTTTAGGAATTTCCCTGAAAAAGATTCGAGAATGGTTAAAAGAGCAAGATACTTATACTTTACATAAACCCATTCAAAGAAAATTCCTGAGACAACAGACTAGAGTGACAGATATTGATGAACAATGGCAATTAGATTTAGCAGATGTGTCCAGTTTAAAGAAACATAATGATGGATATACGTTTTTAGCTCACCTGAGCTGAAAGCTCAAGTGAGCTTTTCTGATCACATTTTGTCTGTAGTCCGTCTGTCTGTCCGTCTGTCTGTCCGTCTGTCCGTCCGTCTGTAAACTTTTCACATTTTCAACTTCTCAAGAACCACTGGGCCAATTTCAACCAAACTTGCCACAAAGTATCCTTGGGTAAAGGGGATTCAAGTTTGTTCAAATGAAGGGTCACGCCCTCTTTCAAGGGGAGATGATTAGGAATTACTGAAAAAATAATGGCATCATTTAAAAATCTTCTTCTCAAGAACCATAGGGCCAGGAAAGATGAAACTCATGTGGAAGCATCCTTAGGTAGTGTACATTCAAGTTTGTTCAAATCATGACCCCGGGGGGTAGGGCGGGGCTGCAATGGAGGATCAAAGTTTTACATAGAAATATAAAGGAAAAATCTTTAAAAATCTTCTTCTCAAGAACAGCAAAGCCATGATGAGGCATATTTATATGGAAGCATCCTCATGTAGTGTAGATTCAAGTTTGTTCAAACCATGACCCCGGAGGTAGGGCGGGGCCACAATGGAGGATCAAAGTTTTACATAGAAATATATAGGAAAAATCTTTAAAAATCTTCTTCTCAAGAACAGCAAAGCCATGATAAGTCATATTTATATGGAAGCATCCTGAGGTAGTGTAAATTCAAGTTTGTTCAAATCATGACCCCCGGGGGTAGGGCGGGGTCGCAATGGAGGATCAAAGTTTTACATAAAAATATATAGGAAAAATCTTTAAAAATCTTCTTCTCAAGAACAGCAAAGCCATGATAAGTCATATTTATATGGAAGCATCCTGAGGTAGGGTAGATTCAAATTTGTTCAAATCATGACCCCCGGGGGTAGGGCGGGGTCGCAATGGAGGATCAAAGTTTTACATAAAAATATATAGGAAAAAACTTTAAAAATCTTCTTCTCAAGAACAGCAAAGCCATGATGAGTCATATTTATATGGAAGCATCCTGAGGTAGTGTAGATTCAAATTTGTTCAAATCATGACCCCCGGGGATAGGGCGGGGCCGTAATGGAGGATCAAAGTTTTGCATAGAAATATATAGGAAAAATCTTTAAAAATCTTCTTCTCAAGAACAGCAAAGCCATGATGAGTCATATTTATATGGAAGCATCCTCAGGTAGTGTAGATTCAATTTTGTTCAAATCATGACCCCCGGGGGTAGGGCGGGGCTGCAATGGAGGATCAAAGTTTTACATAGAAATATATAGGAAACATCTTTAAAAATCTTCTTCTCAAGAACAGCAAAGCCATGATGAGTCATATTTATATGGAAGCATCCTGAGGTAGTGTAGATTCAAGTTTGTTCAAATCATGACCCCCGGGGGTAGGGCGGGGCCACAATGGAGGATCAAAGTTTTACATAGAAATGTATAGGAAAATCTTTAAAAATCTTCTTCTCAAGAACAGCAAAGCCATGATGAGGCATATTTATATGAAAGCATCCTGAGGTAGGGTAGATTCAAATTTGTTCAAATCATGACCCCCGGGTGTAGGGCGGGGTCGCAATGGAGGATCAAAGTTTTACATAGAAATATATAGGAAAAATCTTTAAAAATCTTCTTCTCAAGAACAGCAAAGCCATGATGAGTCATATTTATATGGAAGCATCCTCAGGTAGTGTAGATTCAAGTTTGTTCAAATCATGACCCCCGGGGGTAGGGCGGGGCTGCAATGGAGGATCAAAGTTTTACATAGAAATATATAGGAAACATCTTTAAAAATCTTCTTCTCAAGAACAGCAGAGCCATGATGAGTCATATTTATATGGAAGCATCCTGAGGTAGTGTAGATTCAAGTTTGTTCAAATCATGACCCCCGGGGGTAGGGCGGGGCCACAATGGAGGATCAAATTTTTACATAGAAATATATAGGAAAATCTTTAAAAATCTTCTTCTCAAGAACAGCAAAGCCATGATGAGGCATATTTATATCGAAGGATCCTGAGGTAGTGTAGATTCAAGTTTGTTCAAATCATGACCCCCGGGTGTAGGGCGGGGTCGCAATGGAGGATAAAAGTTTTACATAGAAATATAAAGGAAAAATCTTTAAAAATCTTCTTCTCAAGAACAGCAAGCCATGATGAGTCATATTAATATGGAAGCATCCTGAGGTAGTGTAGATTCAAATTTGATCAAACCATGGCCTCTGGGGGTAGGGCGGGGTCGCAATGGAGAATCAAAGTTTTACATAGAAATATATAGGAAAAATCTTTAAAAATCTCCTTCTCAAGAACAGCAAAGCCATGATGAGTCATATTTATATGGAAGCATCCTGAGGTAGTGTAGATTCAAGTTTGTTCAAATCATGACCCCCGGGGGTAGGGCGGGGCCACAATGGAGGATCAAAGTTTTACATAGAAATATATAGGAAAATCTTTAAAAATCTTCTTCTCAAGAACAGCAAAGCCATGATGAGGCATATTTATATCGAAGGATCCTGAGGTAGTGTAGATTCAAGTTTGTTCAAATCATGACCCCCGGGTGTAGGGCGGGGTCGCAATGGAGGATAAAAGTTTTACATAGAAATATAAAGGAAAAATCTTTAAAAATCTTCTTCTCAAGAACAGCAAGCCATGATGAGTCATATTAATATGGAAGCATCCTGAGGTAATGTAGATTCAAATTTGATCAAACCATGGCCTCTGGGGGTAGGGCGGGGCCGCAATGGAGAATCAAAGTTTTACATAGAAATATATAGGAAAAATCTTTAAAAATCTTCTTCTCAAGAACAGCAGAGCCATGATGAGTCATATTTATATGGAAGTATCCTGAGGTAGTGTAGATTCAAGTTTGTTCAAATCATGACCCCCGGGGGTAGGGCGGGGCCACAATGGAGGATCAAAGTTTTACATAGAAATATATAGGAAAATCTTTAAAAATCTTCTCTCAAGAACAGCAAAACCATGATGAGGCATATTTATATCGAAGGATCCTGAGGTAGTGTAGATTCAAGTTTGTTCAAATCATGACCCCCGGGTGTAGGGCGGGGTCGCAATGGAGGATAAAAGTTTTACATAGAAATATAAAGGAAAAATCTTTAAAAATCTTCTTCTCAAGAACAGCAAGCCATGATGAGTCATATTAATATGGAAGCATCCTGAGGTAGTGTAGATTCAAATTTGATCAAACCATGGCCTCTGGGGGTAGGGCGGGGCCGCAATGGAGAATCAAAGTTTTACATAGAAATATATAGGAAAAATCTTTAAAAATCTCCTTCTCAAGAACAGCAAAGCCATGTTGAGTCATATTTATTTGGAAGCATCCTCAGGTAGTGTAGATTCAAGTTTGTTCAAACCATGACCCCCGGAGGTAGGGCGGGGCCACAATGGAGGATCAAAGTTTTGCATAGAAATATAAAGGAAAATGTCTTCTTCTGAAGAACTGCAAACCATGATTAGTCATTTTGATATGGAAGCATCCTCAGGTAGTGTAGATTCAATTTTGTTCAAATGATGACCCCCAGGGGTAGGGTGGGGCCCAATGGGGGATGGAAAGTTTTACATAAGAACATATAGAAAAAATATTTCTTCTCAAGAACAGAAAAGCTATGTTTAGTCATATTGATATGGAAGCATCCTCGGGTAGTGTAGATTCAAGTTTGTTCAAACCATGACCCCCGGGGGTAGGGCGGAGCCACAATGGAGGATCAAAGTTTTACATAGAAATATAAAGGAAAATATCTTCTTCTGAAGAACAGAAAAGCTATGTTTAGTCATATTGATATGGAAGCATCCTCAGGTAGTGTAGATTCAATTTTGTTCAAATGATGACCCCCCGGGGTAGGATGGGGCCCAATGGGGGATGGAAAGTTTTACATAAGAACATATAGAAAAAATATTTCTTCTCAAGAACAGAAAAGCTATGTTTAGTCATATTGATATTGAAGCATCCTCAGGTAGTGTAGATTCAAGTTTGTTCAAATGATGACCCCTGGGATAGGGAGGAGCCACAATGAGGGATCAAATTTTTACAAAGGAATATATGGGAATTTTTTTAAAAAATCTTCTCAAGTACAACAAAGCCATTTGTTATATTGACATGGAAGCATCATCAGGTAGTTTAAAATTCAAGCCATTTAAGCCACCCTCCCCCCCCCCCCCCGGTCTTTTCAATACTGAACTGATTGTGCTTTTGCCTAGCCAATGTGCTCAGGTGAGCGATGTGGCCCATGGGCCTCTTGTTATTATGTGCCATTGACGTCTTATCTAAATATGCCTGGGTAGTGCCTTTAAAACAGAAAACAGGAAAAGAAATGATTCGAGGATTACAAGAGATTTTTCAACAAGACGGTCGACGTCCTGTCCGCATTCAATCGGATCAAGGAAAAGAATTTACCAATCGAGAATTCTTACAAGCTTTTAAATCCATTCATTTTTTTACTACTCGTAATACAGACACTAAAGCCAGTATCGTGGAACGATTTCAGCGTACACTCAAAGCACGCATGTGGCGTTATTTTACTCGTCATAAAACCAGACGGTATTTAGAAGTTTTACCGGATTTAGTGTATGCTTACAATCATACCTATCATCGGAGTATCAAAAGAGCACCAGTTCAAGTGAATGCTTCTAATGTGTTAAAAGTCTGGAAAACTTTATATGGGAAATCCAATCGAAAACAGTTTCTTAAACCTCAGTTTAAAGAAGGGGATCAGGTACGCATCAGTAAAGCCAAACGCACATTTGAAAAAGGATATTTACCTAACTGGACCACAGAACTGTTTACCATTTCTAAAAGAGTTCCTGGAAGGTGTCCTTACGTGTATAGAGTGCAAGATTATAACGGAGAGGAATTAGAAGGGACTTTTTAAGAAAAAGAATTACAAAAGATCATTAAAAAAGACGACGTGTACGAAGTGGAGGAAATCTTGGGGTATAAAAAGCGACGCGTAGGGAAAAAAATCATTCAAGAAGTCAAAGTTCGGTGGAAAGGATATCCCCCTAGTTTCGATTCATGGATTCCCCAAACGGATCTCATCAAATAACTCCTCACTGGAAATTTTGTGGAGAGAATATTTCTCGAGAAGAAATCGTTTATTTCGCCCAATTATTTATCTGTGTATCTCTCATCGTCACCAGTGTGGTCATGTTAGCTTTACACGATCGTAATCGAGAATATTGGATGGTATGTGTCAGTTCTTCAGTGGGTTATATCATGCCTAGTCCTACGATGATGCATCATACACCTACCCCTAAGAAGACCACGAATGCACAGGGTTAATGTCTAAAAATAGATACATCACAGAGTATATATAAAATGGGGGAAAAAAAATTCATTTCTGATCTGACTGAGGATAGAGCAACATGGATTTTTTAAGCTCAGAGTATCGTTGGAAAATGCAAGAGCATACAGGTTCCACTAAAAAAGGAGAATGGATGAAAAACAAAGATGAATGTATCCAAGATTTCATGGATAAGAATCCGGGAGAAACAGGAGTCAATGATGTGTACCTGTATAAGAGAATCAAATTACCGGACCATGAATGTGGACCACTTATAATAGTATTATTAGGGCCATGGCGACCCCAGTATCAGGAATTCAAATGGAAAGTAAAATATGTTTTCGCTCACAAACCAGAGGGACCAGCAAGGACCTGGATTCAAGGGAAATGGATGGAAGAAATCCGAGATTGTATCAAAGATTATGAAAATAAAGTGCTCAAAGAAGGATACGACATCATGGACTGTGCTTGTGAAACAGAATATTTGTACATGAGGAGAACTTTTCCTATTCAAAAAGAACTATGCCAAAGTATTCCATGTTTGTTACTTTAATGTTAATGTGAATTAAAATCTAGAAAAAAAAATGTCTTATTTTTTCTCTCTCTCTCGTCAGCTGTGTATAACATTTTTGTGACAATGACGTCACAATGCATAGCTAGCTGTGACTTGAATCGATGCCAAGATTGTGTATTGCCTGTGTATTGACTGACTCAGCATAACGTAAATAAAACGTACACAGTAGTATCTCAGTAAAAAAACGTAGGTCAAACACATTTTTGCACACCACCCCTATAAATAAAAGGTATATAAAGCTTAGCTTTGAGTACACTGCGCTCAATCATGATTTTTAGTTGGAGACTGATGTATTTGATTGAGGTAGAAAAGTATTACTGTCATTTCTGTGATAGGGAGATGATCCATGTGCGTACATTTACGGTGTATGATTATCCCGGATGGCATCACAGAACTTATCGAATTTGCGAGCATTGTGAAATGCCTTTTCCTCACTGGTTTGTGGATGATCCCCCTTCTATGGAGACCTGTGGATGTAACTGGTGCGTGAAATATTTCACATGGAAGTACGGGGCAGAGAATATGGTGCCCCTATGGGTCAAAGAAACGAGAAAGAGAGCTTTAAAGAAATGCCTGACCTGCTGGGAGGAAAATACGGAGGGGAGATGGAAGTGTCAACAATGTCGACAGTATCCTTGCTGTGGGGAATGTGTCGAGAACTTTGTCAAGACTTGCTACAGACTTTGTCCATTATGTAGATATGAAGGAAATAAATCATAAAATCAAAAAAAATGTTGTTGGGTTTTTTCCTGAGATACTAAAAATAGATTGGATAAGGTTATATAAAGAGGTATGACCCAAAATAAATTATTCATTCTGAAAAAGTCATGTCTAAAAGTCAGACGCAAAAAAAAAATATGCAGTATCGTTGGTATTGTTAGAGTTTATTTGGATGTATTTACATGCAGCGACCCTGGATGAAAACTAAAATAGGAGCAATCCTAGATTATTTTGAAAATCATCCAGGAACATCTACTCAAGATGTGTGGTTGGAAAAAAGACAGAAATTCTTGCATCCTAAAGGATCTAAGGTGAGGGTAAAAATATACCATCATTATCAACAGTACAAATGGTTGATCCTAGGTCGTTGTAAATTCCAGACTCGTGTGGTTCTGGCTGAAGGTGAATGGTGCTGGAATATAGAACACTGCCTTCGTGATTTGTTCTGGAACCAGCAAAAAGATGGACTGAGGATTCCTAGCTATTACTGTCCTACAGAGTACCTGTATTGTCGTATTCCTTTTTCCCAGATTAAAGATAGCTTGGAAAACGAAGAGGGCCAGTGTTGTGAGACCGTGATTCCTTACAGATCCGAAGAAGAAGAAGAAGAAGTGTAATAATATGTCCAATAAAAAAAAATAGTTGTTATAAATAGAAGGGTCCTAAGTTATTTTGTCTCAGTATCTCACTGAACATGGCCGAGAGCAGTAGTTTTTACATGACTTTACCCAGTGATGGGTCCATGCAATCTTTTCCGAGTAATACGACTGCTCAATTTAAAACCTTATTACCACAAACAGATGGACAATGGGAAGTGGCTTAACAGAATTGATGTATCCCATATCATTGAAAAACATCACAGAAGAGGAAGCTTATTTTGACATCCTGCTTCCTCAGTTTTATGCTCCAAAAGTCCAAGAACCTAATGTGTTTAAATGGGACAGATTTAAAATGAAAACCATAGATGCGATGCCATTAAGCGAATGTCCTGTACTGTTAGATTGGGCCCATACTGAATTTGCTAATCTCATAACGACAGACCAGAAGATGGAAATTAAACGAATTCACTTTAGACCAGGGCCTTACATTCATCCCATGGCTTTAACAAGTGAAATCAGTCTTGGACTGGAAAGAAGTTTAAAAAAATTATGGAAGTTTTTAGGTGATTCTAAAAAAGAGAATGCCATGAAATTAACATATCATGACAAATATGATAAAGTGATTTATCACATATTTACCCCTTTATACAGTGGATATAGCTCATAGCATATCGTTTTCCTATCCATACTATGTATTCCTACGCCGCGTGACGTAATGTAAATAAACAAATCCATGTGCATGATGGAAAGAAGAATTCCAAATAATTCAATTGTAAATATTGATGGAGGTGGTTCAGGTTTGGTGAAATCTTCTAAATTTGAAAATGATGAAATTATTTATGAAGTCGAAATTGAGGGTACAGGTCTGACATTGCCATTTCCAAGTTATCGTCTCAAAATAGTGAATCCTGTCTCGCAGCAGACGACGTCTGGATCGCGATTTGAATTAATAGACGAAAATGATATTGATAAATATATCAATGATCAAGAAAACAAAAACACATGGAAAAAAACTTCTGCTGACATGAATTTGCTAAAATCGTTTCTTGAAACTCAAAATGAAAACAGACCCATAGAAACAATCCCTCCCTCTGAATTGAATAACATTTTGTGTAAATTTTTTTTGAGTGTCCGGAAGCCTGATGGCTCAAATTATGAACCAAACACATTGCGATCTTTTATGAGCAGCTTTGATAGACATTTACGTAAAATGAAGTATGGATGTCAGATTGTTTCAAGCATAGAATTTGTTAAAGCGCGCGAAGTTCTCAAGGCAAAACAGCGAAGTCTTAAAGGCGAGGGTAAAGGAAATCTATCTAAAAAAAGCAGACCCATTAACTGACATCGAAATAAATAAACTGTGGGAATGTGGTCTGTTAGGGGCACAAACTTCTGAGAGTATATTAAACTCACTTTGGCTATTCAACACGATTTATTTTGGACTGAGGGGTTCAGATGAACACAGATCCATGTCGTGGGGTGACATTTGTTTGCAAACTGATATTACTGGCGTAGAATACTTAACATTTAATGAACGCCAATCAAAAACCAGACAAGGAGTAAACCCAAGGGATGTTCGAGTAGTCAAACCCAAAATGTGGGCAAATATTGACGCGCCGGATCGATGTCCTGTTGCTATATACAAAAAATATTCAGAAAAAAGACCCGATGATTTTTCAAAACCCGATAATCCATTTTATTTAGCTACACATACCCAGCAACACGCAATGTCCATAAAAGAACAATGGTTTAAAAGACAGCCAGTCGGCGTCAATAAATTGTCATCTTTAATGAAAAGAATGGCCAATGCAGCAGGTATTGGTGGAGACAAAAAACTCACCAACCACAGCGCTAGAAAACATTTAGTGCAAAAATTAAGCGAAAACAACATACCTCCAAATCAAATCATGCAGATAACTGGCCATAAAAACATCCAATCCATAAACAATTACAGCAGCATCAATGAAAATCAACACAAAAGTATTTCTGGCATCCTTTCGAACTCAGCACCTCCTGTAAACAACTCTGGATCCGCCACATTCAATTGGACACAAAACAATTCTATCACAAATACAGCTGTACGGAATACAACTACATCAAACACTGGCACTTCCATGATTGTTAATGTCTCAGGGGGCATTCAAAACTTCTTGAATGGAGATGTTCACGGCGGAAAAATTATTGTAAACATCCATGAATGTTCAAACAAAACACCACGGAAAAGGCCGCGTGTCATCTATGACACGGACTCGGATGACTAAGTCAATAATAATTGTAAATGACTTGATTTGTCAAATCTAACGTTATTTCATATTTTTGAACGAATTTTCATTCATGAATAAAAAAATATAACTGCTAAAATACATTCTTTCTTTTATTTTTGTACGAACTATTTCTAACAGCGTAATATTATTTACGTATGTTATTTGGTCCGAGGTAACCGAGAGGGAACTTTGAATTAGAAAATAAAGACAAGAAACGCTTTGATCATGTTGTTAGTTGAACGAAAATATGTGATAAAAAGAATCTCCCATGGTTTGTGGTTGGATATGATTTTTATCCAACTCGTTGTGTGTTTTCTATCCCCTCGCCAAGGCTCGGGGATAGAAAACACACAACTCGTTGGATAAAAATCATATCCAACCACAAACCATGAGAGATCCTATATGTATCAGTTTATGGGGAGAGAACTTAAAAAATATCCCTTTTGCATTCGTTTCCCCACAGCTTTAGCTTATAAGCTAGGAATAGAAAGTAAGAAGGTGATGCTTCAGAACGATACAGAAACCAAATGGATCAACGTTAGTTACATGGGTAACAATACCGTAGATTTATATGAAAATCTGAAATCCATGTACGTGTATTGTGACTTGATTGAACCCCAGACGGTAGGATCCAATGCCTTGAAATTATTAAGAGTGGTTCCTTGTACACTCAATCTGGAAGATAAAAAACAAGCTAAATAGGAACCCGTTAGAGCGGAATATTTGAAACTGAGTAAAAAACATTTCGATAGCATTGAGATTCATATCATGACTCCTTTAGGGACTCCCATGCCTTTTTTAAATGGAAAATCGGTCGTGAAACTTCATTTCAGAAAAGTGTACATCTTTTTTGTTACATCCTATTGGGAGTGATGACTTGTCTGGTATGCTGTCTGTATTTATTCAACCTTAAGACAGGGTATAAAAGGAGTCACTTGAGTGCATTTAGGTCAGTCTGACACGAGTCATGAAACATGCAGTATCATCCCGGATTATTAAGACAAAGAGGACACGGACAGTTTGTCTATCATAAAGGTTTATTACGTCAAAAAGGACACGGTGTAGTTGGAATTATCTCTGGATTGGTTGGAGCCCTTCCTTTTGATTCTACTGGATCACCATTATTATCCATACTTCATCCATCCAATTTAAGGAAATTACCCCATTTAAAGAAATTTCCCCCAGGGTTTAAAATCTCAAAGAGGAGGAAATTTTTTAGACTTCATGTCGGGAATGGTACCGAACTTACCTACAGGGATGATTTTAAAAGAAGTTGTCCAATTAGGCTCAGGCCGGCGACAAAGAGGTCGAGGATTTCTTAAAGATCTAGTCAAAATGGGTCGTAATCAAGCCTTGATTGCCGGAGCTAAAATAGGAGCGGATGTGATTAAAAAAAGGAAAAATATCAAAAATGCTCTTTTAACTCATGGACTCAATGCCGTTAAAAATACAGGCTTATTTGCTCTCAATAGAGGAGGAGGTATAGCTTTTAAAAAGATGAATAAGAAAGGTCAAAAAGGTAAAGGGAGAAGAAAAAGAAGAAGACGGCAGAGAGGCAGAGGAGTTTTGAGAAATTTACTGAAAACGGGAGCTAAACATGCCTTGACTGCTGCTGCTAGAACGGGGTTAGATGTGTTAGAAAATAAGAGATCTTTAAAAGACGCTGTCAAACGGAGTACAAGCCCTGAAACAAAGATTGAATCTAGGTAAGAAAAGAAGAAAAAAGACACCTGTGTTAGCCCGAGGAGGTCCTAAGAAGAGAAAAAGGGGTTTAGATATCTTTGATTGAGACACTATAAATAGAGGAGTCGAGTGATATTGACCTTCAATTGTGAAAAATCAATCCTAGTAGACACATCATGTTGCAACCAGATTCCTGTGCGTGTGGGATGAACAATTTAGAATTGTTCCAAGTCCCCCCGACTAATATTGCTTTAAAAGACTCCAAATGGGAAGAATATTACCCCATTTCCAGTACTTTAGATTCGGATACGGCTCCTATTGAATTTGAAATTAATGGACAAGGAGATCAATATCTGGATTTATCTCAAACGTATGTTCAAATAGTGTGTAAATTCACCAAAGATGATGGTACTAATCTGACTGGAGCTGGCAGTACTTGCGCCCCGGTGAATAATATCTTCCATTCCTTGTTTACGGAAATCGATCTCAGTGTCAATGGAAAAATAGTGACTCCTGGAACCGATACTTATCCTTACAAAGCTTATCTGGAGAAATTACTTTCTTACAATCCCAGAACTTTAATAACACAGATGAGAGCTTGTAGTCTGTGGGAAAAAGATACAGCAGGACACATGGACGAAGTAGGGGTAGAAGACCTTGGAGTGGCTCAAAATAAGACATTTAATGTAACCCCAGGTGCACAGGGTGCTGCCGATACTGTGACCATTGACAAACCTATCGTCCCAGAGTTACCGGCCAATTCTAAAAACGAAGGATTTAGAAAACGTCACCAGGCTATCAAAGATAGTAAGAAAATAACCTTGTATGATCGTTTACATCTGGATTTATTTCAACAAGACCGATTTCTACCCAATGGAGTAGATGTCCGTTTGAGATTTAATCGAGCTAAACCTCAGTTCTATAGGATGATCAAAGATGGAAGTACGGGAAAAGTCAAAATATTGAGTATGATCTTGTGGGTAAGAAAAGTCAAACCCACGGCCGTCATGATGAATGGTATTAATCAAAGTTTGAACACTCGCAGAGCTAAATATCCATTGAGAAGAGTCGAAGTGAAAACCTTTACTATACTCACAGGAACTCAATCTAAAATCACGGATCATCTATTTCAAGGTCAGATGCCTAAACGCATCATTTTAGGTTTTGTGGACAATGCGGCATTCAACGGAGATAAAACTAAAAATCCGTTTCATTTTCAAAACGTAGGAATTAAGAAATTAGATGTCAGTATCAATGGAGAGACCATGAGTACTCGTTGTTTCGAACCTAATTTCAATGAAGATTTATATCTGAGATCTTATCTGAGTTTATATCAAGCACTGGGAAAATTAGGAGAAGATTGGGCCCCGGACATCACCCTAGAAGAGTATAAAAACGGATACACTTTATGGGGCTGGGATTTCACGAAAGATCAAGAAGCGCAATCGGATAAATTCCATATCATAGAAACCGGAAATCTGAGAGTAGAAGTCCAATTTACGAACAATACGGTGAACACCTTAAATTGTGTGGTGTATGCAGAATTCGATAATCTGTTAGAAATCAACAAACAGAGAGAAGTCAGTATTGATTATTAATGGATACAGGACAGTTAAAAGAAGTCTTATCCAGAGAATTAAAGAGTTCTTTTGGTGGAGTGTACCCTTTAGATTTATTACCGGATCAATTAAGACCTCAAGAAAAAGCCATTGTGGTGAATACGGATCCTCAAGATAAACCTGGAGAACATTGGGTATGTTTGTATTTGTCCAGTCCAGTCATCGAATATTTTGATTCTTATGGATTTCCTCCCTTACAAAAAGAAATTCAAGATTTTATCCATCGTCATGCTCAACAATGGATTTAAAATCCGTACCGATATCAAGATTGGAATACAGATGTGTGTGGACAATATTGCGTGTATTATTTACATCAAAGACACAAGAAGAGAAAAACCGCAGATGAGTGGTTATTCCCCTTTGACCATAGTACAGCTTTACAAAGAGATCATTATGTAGCTCAATGGTTTAAAGACACTTACGGGTCATTGACAAACTTGTCAATGTTTCTATCAAAATGTATTGTAATTGTTGTTATTGTTGTTATTGTTATCAATAAAAGAATTGAAAAATCTGTTCTTGTTTTTTTAAATTAAAAAAAAGGGGGTCTGATACTAAATATAGATAGAAAAAAAGGTATAAATACAAGGTGTAAAATGAAAAATATATCAGTTATTGATTTGTCTTAATCATGGGTAACACGTCCAGTAAAGAAAAGAGTAAAATTCAATTTGGAAAGAGAGTTCTGAGAGAGGAAGATGTGGATAGAGGTATACCAATTCAAATACATGAGGATGGGACTATTGAGATCATTTCTCATGAAAAATATAATCAATTATGTCCAGAAAATGATAATGATGGGAGAGATTACATTGAAAGACCCTTGACTGCAGAAGAAGAAGAAGAATATACCCATTTATTACCAAAAAAAGGTTACCCTGAAAGACCTTTGACTGCACAAGAAGCTGTGTCAAAAAAAAAGTATTTTGAGAAAAAAAAAAAAGATTGACACAGGATTCTAAACCAAGAGAGAAAGAATCATTGTAGAATCTGAATAAAAAAATCATTTTAAAATATCTTGAATTGTTATCTATATAAAAAAAAGTGTCACCAAAAAAAAAAAATCATTGTTTCAAACATGAGTTTGACAGAAGGATTAATCATGGAAATCAGAACTCAATTGTTGAAAGACATTAGAACTCATTATGAGAACAAACATAAAGAAGATCCAGGCAATCGTTATATTGCCAAATTTAAAAAGGAGAGATTTAGAAGAGCTGCTAATTGGATATTTAATTTAACTGGAGGTCACCAGGAAGATATAGATCAAATCATTAGAAGTTATTATCAATACTTGATCTCACAAAAAGAAATGCATCCAGAAACAGGAAAACTTCATCATGTGAGAGGATTCCTTCAAATGAAACACTGGACCAATGAGAGAGACATGTACAAAATCATTCATGGGTTAACCTTTTTGATATGTCTCACAGCACACCAGAATTAGAAAGAACATTTTATAGGCAAGGTGGCAACTATGAAGAATATGGGACTTTAAAACCTGAAATGAGAAACAAAGAATTAATTCCAAGAGATTGTAGATTTACTTGAATAAATCCATTAACATTGAGCTTGTGTGTGTGTGTGTGTGTGTGTGTGTGTGTGTGTGTGTGTGTGTGTGTGTGGTTTTTTTACCTAGACTGTGAATCACTGCCAAGTATGACGTCATAATATAAGGTTTTGTGTATGGACTGACTCAGCATAACGTAAACAAAACGTACACAGTAGTATCTCAGTATAAACGTAGGTCAAACACATTTTTTGCAGATCACCTCTGAGGGTATAAATACAAGGTGTGTAGATGATCATGATCAGTTGACCCTAACCATGAGTCAAAGTCAGTTTGAAAAAAAAAACAGAGACTATGGATATAGATGAGGAGAAACAACAGTTATTAGAAAAAATAGAGACAATGGATATAGATGAGGAGAAACAACAGTTATTAGAAAAAAGATTGATCATGCCTATGGAAGAAGAACATTCCAGTCCTCAAAGAAGAATGGAAGTGAAAACTCTGGAGGAGGAAGAACCTTGTAATGTTTACTTGGGAGAAAATGAGAAGATCCATGACCCAAAGAACCCATTCAGAGATTATCCAGTTGCCATTAACTGGACATTTGTCATCCAAGATGTGAGAGAAGAAGAAGACATAGATATGTTCATGAGCTGTGAAGATCAATTTCAATACCTGATCCTACAAAAAGAAATTCATTCCTGGACAGGAAAAGTGCATCAAATCAGGGGATTCATTCAAATGAAAAAACCTGTAGGAGGACTGAATGTGGCTAGAATTCACTTGTTTGCAGATTTTTGTATGTCTCACAGTACACCAGAATTAGAAAGAATGTTTTATATGCAAGGTGGCAACTATGAAGAATATGGAATTCTGAAACCTGAGAAGAGAAACAAAGAATTAGAGTCCAGAGATGCATATGGGAAATGGGAAATTGGTGCCTGGAGAGATTACATAGAAAAACAGAGAGAGATGATTGAGTATATGGAAAATTCAGATTAAAAATTTTTAAGTTTTATTATTGTTGTTATTTTTTTGTTCAGGTTGTATATATAAAAAGGTGTGACATTGAAAAAAAATTATTCCCAAACATGAGTTTACAGGAGATACCAGGAGATTTATTAAACTTTCCTGTAGAAACTATTGTACATCAATATAATTGTTTGACTGTAAAAGCTCATGGATTGAGTCAAAGTATAGCTATGAAATACCCCAGAGCTAATTTATATGCGACCCGCAGACCTTTAAGGTCTAGAAATTTAGCCCTAGAAGAAGATAGAGGAATTCCAGGCACCCTTAAAGTGTTTTCTTTACAAAAACCTGTAGTCATTTGTCTGTTAGCTCAATGGGATTACGGAACAGGACATTATAATCGCCTACCTTATTATCAAGATACACCAGAAAATAGAGAAAAATGGTTTCAAGCTTGTTTACAAGAATTGGGAACTTTACCTTACCAGACTTATGCCTTTCCTTATAAAATAGGATGTGGTTTAGCAGGAGGAAATTGGACTCATTATAGACAATATATTGAACAATTTGTACACACTTATCAAAAACAAATGTACATTCTTCATAAACATTGATTGTGTGTTATAAAGATTGATTGTGTTATAAAAAAAAAAAAAATGTGTTTGTTATTTCATTTAAAAAAAAAAATAGTGACCTGGTGTTTATAGGTTTCTATAACCTTGAATGTTTTATAGGTATCTTTTCGAATCATTAAAGTGGCCCTTAAAAGGGCCGTTGATAGGTTTCTATAACCTTGAATGTTTTTTTTTTTTTAGGTATCTTTTCGTATAGGTATCTATTCAAATAAGTGGCCCTTAAAAGGGCCGTTTATACGTTTCTATAACCTTGAATGTTTTAGAGGTATCTTTTCGTATAGGTATCTATTCAAATAAGTGGCCCTTAAAAGGGCCGTTTATACGTTTCTATAACCTTGAATGTTTTAAAGGTATCTTTCCGAATCATTGGAGTGGCCCTTAAAAGGGCCGTTGTTGATTTTTTTTTATCAAGGGTTTACTCCCTGAGAGGCCTGCCTCTACCTCTGCCTCTGCCGCGGAACTCTGTTCTGCCTGAGAGGGGAGGTCGCTGGTTACCGGTCAACGGCTCCATAAAGTCTGGCCTTCCGGGTGGGGGTGGAGATGAGTGTCTTGGAGAAGGCGGTCTCAATCCTCGCCCGCGAGCTGCATATCTCGAAAGCCTGCGTCTACACAGAGGGCAGCATTGGTTCATCTGTACCAGCACAGCTGAACACTCGAGACAAGCCGGTCGACGGCGACACTGGCAGCAGATGTAATTGGACATGCGATCCTCCTCCAAGCAAACTGAACAGGAATCCAGCCTGGCTGCTGCGACTTGAATCCCTCATCTAGGAATTGGCCCCGTAGTACTCACACCTGGTGACATCTCCGGGGTCGGGGGTGCGCAGCACAGTTAAGGCTACCAAAAGGGGGCGGAGCCTAATTTGTATGGGAAATTTTAACTATGACATCATACAAAACCAACAATTCTTAAAAATACTACAAAATGAAATGATTTGCTATTTTAAACTATAGGAAACCATCAAACTACATCTAAACTTACTATAACATGCTGTTTTACCTTTAGTTAAAGTCCACATAGCAAGGTATAAACAAGTCACTGATCACACTGCACTTGTCGATGTGACGTCATTTCGTAAAACCTGACGCAGTTTGTATGCAGTGAGAGGCGGATCAAGAAATATTTTCACATCAAAAAATGTATTCTATAATTAAATAAAATATTTTTTAAAGATATTTAAGAGGCCATTAACTTGGATGCAATGTCTTCTTTATGATTTTATTCATATATATTCCGTATATTTCCTATTTAATTGATACTGCCGTATATTTGTTTGCAAGTACATCGGAGGATAATGTAAGGGTCTTAATAAATCGATCTAGTGCAAGGGCATACACTCAATGGATCACAGTAAGCTTTTACATATGAAATCTAGAAGTATTGAGGTATCTGAAAAGTGCTGCGATCCTGGTGAAATCTTGAAAATGAATTAATTATATCTATATTTAATGCCGTTGACCAGCAAAAAATACAGAATGTAGTCATATAAGTTTGATTTTAACAATGAAATAGCAGAATCTATAGAGGATCGCAGCACTTTTCAGAAACTACGATGCCTGTTGAAAATATTTATACTCTAAATTTAGAATTTTAACTTGATTATGCCCTTGCACTAGTGAAATTTATAGGTGACCTCAATACTGCAAGTATATATGCTATATCACGTGACTGCCGCATCACGTGGTAAGTCTAAATATAAAATCTTATCGTCCTCAATATGTAGTTATTAACCATCATTACATTTGTCGGATATGAATAAAGTACTGAAAAGAATCGCCATACTGATTAAGAATTTATTTTTAATCACAAAAATTGCCGATATTTCTATTGCGCACCTTAACTGTACTGCGTGGTGGTGGTGGTCTAGCCAGCTCCGGGGAGGGTGGTGGTGGTCTAGCCAGCTCCGGGGAAGGTGCCCAGTCATCGTTGACGGGAGGGGGACCAATCTGAATCAACGGATGAAGAATCTCCCTGTCCAGCCCAATCGTTGTTAACGGGAGGGGTCCAATCCTCGAGTAGTTCCGGACTATTCAGAGGGGCCGAATACGAAGCAGATGGTGTTGAATCTGTCCTCCTCCTCCTCCTTGGCTGGTCATCATCACTGGTAGACGGCGATCTTCGTCTTCTTCTACGGTGTCTTTGTCGTCGCCGTCTTCTTCTTCTCATCCCGTTCAACAGGTCACTGACTAGGCCCAGGGTAGCTATCGACCAGCGAGCTAACTCCGTCCCGGTGTTTATGTCCCGGACAATCCAGACATTTACGACCTCAACGCCATCAACCAAAAGGTAGTTAGGAATGTCTTCCTCAGCCATACTGATACGGTGACTGGAAACCAGCTACTAACAGAATGACACCGAGCTCTGGCAAGCTGCCGTATTTATGCGCACAGCACGAGCGTAAAAGAGAGCACCCTAAACCGAGAGCCAAAAAAATCATGGCGACGTCAAATTGTGTTATTTTGTGCTTCACAAACTATACATTGGAGTGAATAACTTATTATGGGATTAGAAATACTTTCAAACATCTTACCCATCAGATAAAGGTAAGTTTCAGGCATGATTTCATAGTATTTTTGATGCATGACATTTATCTGTCGTCTAGAAAAGAAGCACTGATGTTGAACCGAAGGACTAAAATCGGGTCACCTGAATACATAAAATAAGTTAACCTTTTTTAAAGTGCGATACAAGGAAAACTTAATCTATACAATGAGATTAAACCTAGGGAAAAGTGTTGATGCTGTTTTTAAATCAAAGGAATGGTTTCAAGTGTAAAAATATACCCAGAGTCTGTTTAGGCATAGACACAAGAAGGCGAAGGTCGGCCATTTTTTGTAGAAAATCACTGTATAGACTTGTATAGAAAATATAGGATTTTTTTAAATCGTGACCTTTTCTGACTGGAATATTTAAATAAATAAAATCAGTTTAGTTGAAAAACAATTTGAATCCACTTTATTTCCAGTGGGAATGTCTAGATGTTTTATAAATAACAATATTGATAAAACACAGGGTCTTATTACAAGGCACAGCATTCTATACACATAGGCATGATTTTTTTTTTAGGAATCAAAGATTTTGAGATAAAACAGAATCGGATTAGTTTAAAATCAATTTGTATTTACTTTAATTGAAATGGGAATAGATTTTTTTTTCTTACTAAACAAAAAAAAAATCTCAGCGTCTAAAAAATCTCAGCGTCTAAACAAGGGCACAAGATGGCGTCATATTTGTATAGAAATAATAACAAAAGACTTATTGTGGTTTGCATCCTTTATTTTTTCTTTAATGTCCTAATGTTCAAACTGTCGAAATCCTCTTCTGAAATCGTAATCGATCTGCTACTATAGCCATCCATGGACTTTTTCGATCTTCGGGTGGTAAATGATAAATTTCATTCAGGCTGGTATCAAAAGATACACATTTCTTAGCATGTCTGAAATTTCTACATATTTCATCCCGTATTGGATGCATATTTTTTCTACCGCTTCTATTTCCTTCCAGAGTAGACATACTTTGCTCCCTTCGGGATGACATAGGAAACTGTAAGGTTTTCCTAAATATTCGCTCATTTTCATCCCGTACATTTTTTCTGGCAGAGTCTTTTTGATCCGTTGACAAAGGAAATGTATAATCGCTAGTCTCCCCAGTGTCGGATGATGTAATAAAGCCAGGCATTGTAACCACAAGTCCTGAGTATTTTCTGTGAGTGAGTGTGTTTATGTGTTGACATGATAGTCAATTGTGAAGAAATGACCAGAAATGTTTTCTTATTTATACCCCTGTATCTATACAAGACGTACACAGGACGTACAATGTACTGACTCAGCAAAACGTAGGTAAAACGAGAGAGGGTACTAAGCTCGAGGGTACAAAACGTAAGTCAAACATATTTTTGCACACGAAATCCAAAAGGGTATATAAACCAGAGCTGGAAATTTAGGATCATTCTTACTGGGCACTTGGTACTAGACAGACGTAGAAATATGGCACAGGCGATGATGAATTCCGTGGAAAATCGTAATTATATTCCAGCTACCAATGAAGGGTTAGGATATGCTCTACCGACAATGCCTGACACACAGGATCCGATCGGATTTGATCTGGGACTTTATAATATGCCTGAACCCATGACAAAGGAAGATATGGGCATCTTAACCACCACTTTGGATGGCATTGTTAACATGCTGACTCAACTGAAAGAGTATAACACCAGTGAATTTTGTTTGATACGTGGGAAATTGTCCCGATTAGAAGTTAAAGTCGCTAGAATGGAAGAAAAAATGAGAGGAATCCAGAAAAATGAAAACACACGAGCTGCCAAGAAAAATGAAGATACAGGAGCTGCCAAGAAAAGTAAACAGACAGACCCATGTTTCATATGTAAAGAATTAGGACATTGGGCTCCGGACTGTCCCAGAAAAAAACAGAACTTATGCTACAAGTGTGGAAATTTTGGACATTGGGCCCATCAGTGTACAGATGACAGTATGGATTTTGTCAAAGAAGTCGAAAAAGTGGAGAAAAAGGCTCAAGAAAACAAGACCACTCATCAGGAACATAAGACCAGTCAACAGGATAAAATTCCAGCTAACAACAAGAGGAAACTTCCTGCTACCCAGACGGAGAAGACCCTGAAACCCCAGAAGAAAAAGTAAAATTATGTACACATTATTTGAATAAATCATCTTACACACTTTACTGTGTTATTGTTTTTTCCGTTTTCAGAAAATAGAGAGAGAACTCTGTGTGAATGACACACATGACGTCACAATGCATACCGAGCTGTGATTTGAATCGATGCCAAGTTTTTGTGTGTATTGCCTATGCCTGACTCAGCACAAACGTAGATCAAACGTAACCCCCCTTTTGCTTGGGTTTTTCCAGGGTGTGTGTGTTGAACCACCCAGGGCACAAAAAAAAGTGTACTCAGTTGACCCGCCCATCCAGGATCTGGGGGGACAAAAAGTGCACTCAGTTGACCCGCCCATCCAGGCTGCTTATACTACTTACATTTGCTCAGGCCAAGTGAAAGAATCGGAATTAACATAAGCATAACCAGCATTAATTTTGCATTAGAAATCTAGTTTTGGTAAAAATAAATGTCAGGCATAGTATTGAAAGGGAAATGGTGCATTATAAGAGGCTAAATGACAAATTACCTGAAAAATATCTTTGATGAACCCCTCAAAAAGTTTTTTTATGTAAGGGGGATTTCCTTACTGTATCAAAAAGTTTGGGGTAGGAAAACCAGACTTGCAATGACAATTTTCATGCGAAAGAATAAAAACAAGAGGCCCATGGGCCACAACGCTCACCTGAGTTACTTTGGCCCTGTTCTTCCCCAGATTTTCCCCTTGTAATAATATCTAATGTGGCCCCGCCCTCTCCTCGAGGGTCCTGATTTGAACAATTTAGAATCTACACAAATCCAGGATGCTTCCACATAAGTTTTAGCTATTCTGGCCCAGTGGTTCTTGAGAAGAAGCTTTTTAAAGATTTTCCCTATATAGTTCACTGTAAAAATTGGATTCCCTATTGTGGCCCCGCCCTACCCCCGGGGTCATGATTTTAACAATTTCGAATCTACAATGCCCCAAGATGTTTCAACATAAGTTTCAGCTTTTCTGGCACAGTGGTTCTTGAGGAGAAGATTTTTAAACATTTTTCCTGTATATTTCAATGTAAAAATTGGATTCCCTATTGTGGCCCCGCCCTACCCCCGAGGGTCATAATTTTAAAAATTTAGAATCTGCACTACCTCAGGATGCTTCCACATAAGTTTCAGCTATTCTGGCCCAGTGGTTCTTGAGAAGAAGATTTTTAAAGATTTTTTCTATATATTTCAATGTAAAACTTGAATTCCCGATTGTGGCCCCGCCCTACCCCCGGGGGTCATGATTTTAACAATTTAGAATCTAGACTACCCAAGGATGCTTCCACATAAGTTTCAGCTATTCTGGCACAGTGGTTCTTAAGAAGAAGATTTTTAAAGATTTTTTTTCTATATATTTCAATGTAAAACTTGGATTCCCGATTGTGGCCTCGCCCTACCCCGGGGGTCATGATTTTAACAATTTAGAATCTACACTACCCAAGAATGCTTCCATATAAGTTTCAGCTATTCTGACCCAGTGGTTCTTGAGAAGAAGATTTTTTAATGACCCCACCCTATTTTTGTATTTTCTTGATTATCTCCCTTTGTAAGGGGGCTCGGCCCTTCATTTTAACAATTTAAACTCTCCTTTACCCAAGGATGCTTTGTACCAAGTTTGGTTAAAATTGGCCCACTGGTTCTTGAGAAAAAGTTGAAAATGTGAAAAGTTTACAGACGGACGGACGGACAGACAGACAGACGGACGGACGACGGACAAACGGTGATCAGAAAAGCTCACTTGAGCTTTCAGCTCAGGTGAGCTAAAAAATACGTTCATGGAAATGGAAGGGGGAGGACACTCCACTCATCCCTGATTCAATGTGCCTGAATGATATGTTCAAGTTGTCCACTCAAGTAGGAATGATTTTTTAACTATACTGCATAAGAAAGAGGGGAATGGTTACGAGACTTTCAAAGAACATTTTTAAACTAGAAATTGCTAAAATATACATTCAGGAAGAGGGGACAATCTCCCCTCTTCTCTGATTCTTTGTGCCTGAATATTATGCTCACTTGATTGGAATTCAGATGCAGGTGAAATAACTTTCATGTTTCAATCTATTTTTAGTTCAATGTATTTAAAATAAATCCTTATATTCACCTGAAAGGTCAATAAAATTGTCTGTCTTTGATCATAAATTGAAAATATTATTCTACTTCAATATGCACTGTATTGAAATGTTTCCATATTGATCTGACAAATGTATCACTGTTTTAAAGTGGATTAAAAAAAATATATTCCCCTTAAATGTATGTATCCTATTCTCACCATGTTAACAGACTTGAATGTACATTATACTGGGATTTTTCTTTATTACTTCTATCTATTTGAAAAGAAATTTCCACAGAGTAGACCACTGTTTAGATAAAATTGAATGCACATTATACGATTGTATATATTTCAGACATGCAGAAATTTTATGTTCTTCTTTTGTTTGCCACGTCTGCTTCATATTTTGACGTTCTACTGACTATAGACGATAAAGACCAACTACATGTAGTAGCTAAATTGTCTGACAAACGGGATGACTTCAGCTTTTTTTATCGTCAACTTTCCTTATTTATGAAGTTATATATCATTTGCCAGGGTTCTCCATGGGCCGCCACAGTTAAATTCCTTAGCGCCACAGTTAAAAAATCAGCGCCATAGTTCCGCCACAGTTAAAATATCAGCGCCACAGTAAGATCGTCGTTGACAGTAAGATAAATATATAAATTTATAAACCAAATGAACCTCCAAAGTATGTACCGGTTTTCAGTTTCTAATGCTAAATCGTTAATTTATTCTAATTAGGGCCCACTGTTTGGGTCGCACAAGCAATTATCTTTTAGACTTCGCCGGAGCACTTGAATGAAAAGAGACAAGCCATTTTCCACACTTCACGATAATTGTAAATGAAATTTTTAATATTGATTAATTCGTGCTTTGTTAGTTATACAGATAACAATGTCTCTAAAATTGCATTGCAAACATTGTACCTTTTTTGTAATGTTAAAAAATTAACGATAGATCCACCAAAATATTATTTTATGACTCTAAACTGCTTTAGTATTTTTTTAAGTCACAAGTTTTAAGATATTTCAGTCTGCAAACCGATAATTGCAAATCTATATAGATGTTAAAGAAGGGGGAGGAGTCTTTTTCACAGTATACATATACTTTGGAAACATCCTAATTTTTGTTTTACACTATGTTTAATCGATATCGATTAATTACTTTTATTGTTAAATCTAATAATCAGTTTGCCAAATAATTTGTGTATTAAACTAATGATTCTTTGGGGGGTTTTTTCACTTTATTTCGTCGTTCCTTCGTGAATTCGGTCGCGAAATGACAGAGAATATTAGCACTTCGCGTATGTCTTGCGCCACACTTAAATTTGAAATGATGGAGAACCTTGATTTGCATATAATGTTTACGTCTTCCAACTAAGTCGATACCCAAGAGCATGATTAATTTTTAAATCGAGGCAGACTATTGACAGATACATGTAAGTTGATGTTACAGGGGTTTCAACAACCTCGTTTAAAGTCAGCATACCGTAAATTCAATAGTCATATCAATGACCCTGTCAAAAATATAACCTATAATTGGGTCAATTGTTTGCCCTTTGCTTTTACACTAAATTCGACAACGGAATGTCCTGTTTACCTGACTTATTCATAGGGCTCACGGCGGGTGTGACGGGTCAACAGGGGATGCTTACTCTTTCTAGACACTTGATCCGACCTCTGCAATTTTCGGGGGTGTCCTTTTTTTATGTCCTGTTAACAGAATTGTATTGAAATCATCACTGTTCGTTCTCTTCACTTTCTTTCATTAAGAAACTTATCTTATTCCTATTTTTTATGCCCCGTAATCGAAGATTCGGGGAATATAGTTTTTGCTCTGTTCGTCCGTCTGTCTGTCTAGCTGTCTTTCTTTCTGTTGACCTGTGACCTTGGAGTTTGACCCACTTTTGGTAAATTTTAACAAACGTAAAAACCTTGGCCATAACTTCTGAATAGTTGGTGTTAAGGCTTTCAAACTTCACATGTGGATTCCTTTTAACTAGACCTTCCTTTAGAAACCAACAACTTTGACTGTTTGAGCTAGGAGTTTGACCTACTTTGGAAAAAACTTAAACCTTGGCCACAACTTTTGAACAGATGGTGCTAGGCTATCATACTTTACATGTGTATTCCTTGTGACAAGACTTTCCTTTGGATATTAATAACTTTGATTCTTAACCTTGGAGTTTGACCTACGTTTGAAAAACTTGGCGCTAACTTTTGAACAGTTGGTGCTAAGGCTTTCATACTTCAAATGTGTACTCCTTGTGACAAGGCCTTCTTACGGATGCCAACAACTTTGACCCGTGACCTTGAAGTATGACCTTCTTTTAAAACTTTAACCTTTGCAATAACGTTTAAGAATTGGTTCTAGGGCTTTCAAACTTCACATGTGAATTCCTTGTGACAAGGCCTTTCTTCAGATACCAACAACTTTGACCGTTTGACCTTGACCTTGGAATTTGACCTACTTTTGAAAAACTTTAACCTTGATCATAACGTTTGAAGAATTGGGCTAGGGCTTTCATACTTCATATGTGTATTCCTTGTGAAAAGGCCTTCCTTTGGATACTAACAATTTTGGCCCATTGCCCTTGACCTTAGAGTTTGACCTACTTTAAAAAAAACTTTAACCTTGGCCATAACATTTGAACATTTGGTTCTAGGGCTTTCATATTTCTTGTACATGTGTATTACTTGTGACAAGACCTTCCGTTGGGAACCGTTTGACCTTGATGTTTAATTTAAAAAAAAAAATAATAACCTTCACTATAACTTTTCAATGGTTGGTGTTAGGGCTTTCATATTTCACAGGTATATTCCTCGAGACATGACCTTTCTTTGGGTATCAATATTTTTGATCTTTTGACCTGGAGTTTGACTTGCATTTGATAAACTTTAACCTTCACCAAAAGCTGCCATTCGGGGGCATTAGTGTTTTACAAACACAACTTGTTTTTTTTTCCTCCTTAACTAATTAGCACAATATTTGTCATAAAATTTACAGACTTAGAAATTTATTGATGTTTTTATAACAATTTATACGGGGCAACTAGACAGATTTAATATGTCTTGCTGTAAAAACGTTTAATATATAAAACGTGTTTGACTTTTTTTTTTAAATGATAGAGACAATCTGTATTTTCCCTGAAAACAGTAAAAAAAAATAATAAATAAATAAAAATTGAAAGTAAAACAAATGATCAGATAGGGATGATTTTGATGGGTATGTCGGAGCACATCAAACGCATGTTGTTTTATTTTGGTCTGACAGTTGGGACCAGTACATACTGATCGTGGAATCTATGTAATTCTTTTTTTTCAATTCTGAATTATTAAAGACAAAAGATAGATGGTTTCCATGTTGCCCCTCAATTGCTTAATGCGAGATTTTAAAATCCATTTGATATTTTGAATCCATTCTGATTAAGCGTCAATGTCTTCTTTTAGATGTTTGGCCCATTACCTCGCGTAATCTTTCACAGAATTCATAATATTTATAACATTAAGACGCCAGTTGAAGGAACAGGGTTTCCTAAATTTTGGACCTTTTAAAATAAGTGATTTAAGGTCGTCATTATTAACTATATTTACGTCAAAGTAATGAAGTGTCCAGCAGGACTATAGTTGTAGGGTGAAGAATATAAATCTGGCTAAAAATAATATTAACTACAATGTTCAATTATTAAGCATCCATTTCTGATCATCGTAGATCTGAAACTAGTTCTGATTCGTTTATGTTACAACCGTTGAATTTATTTATTAAAGGTCTGCATGAAATGCAAAGACTTTAGTTGCTATCATCGAAGTAATGGCGTATTGTAATTGATCGACACCGTGTCCTAAACCTAACCGTCCATTCTAAAACAAATGAAATTTCTCAAATATGCTACTTGAAATCATACAAGTCAATAAAAGTCACTAATTTACAAAGAAAGACCCTGAAAATAAAATCCCATTTAGTGGAATTTTCGTTTCTCGCACCAAGCAAAAGAAATGCACATTTAATGGCTACATTCCATAACTTTGCAATCCCTCCCATGCCATTGTTTAAACTGTATCTTCAAAAAATGTTTAAAGAACCGAGATGGTTTTTTTTAGGTCACCTGAGTCACTCAGGTGACCTATTGCTATCCGTTTTCGTCCGTCGGCGTGCGTCGTGCGTTCTGTGTTAACATTTGAACATTTTTAGCTTTTTCTCTGAAATCGATTAACCAATTTCAACCAAATTTGGAATATAGCATTTATGGGTAAAGGGGAACAAAATGCCATGGTCCCTGCCCTCCTGGGACCTGAGGGGTGGAGCTAAAACCATCAAAAATAGTGCAATCTTTAAAAATCTTCTTCTTTACTCCTGGACATCAAGCAGTCAAACTGTTGGAAAGAATGTAATAAGCATTGAGCCCTCTACCAAAATTGTAAAATTTATGGCCCCCAGGGTCAGGGGTTCTGTTGTTAGGGCGGGGCTCTATTGATAATATAATGAAAATGCATTAATTCTTTGAAAATCTTCTTCTCTGCTCCTGGATATAAAATAAACTAACTAAGATCATAGTTATGATGAGGATGACCGCCTTTTCAGAAATTGTTAATTTTATGGCCCCTGGGTCAGGGGTTCAGGTGTTAGGGTGGGGCTCTATTGATTATATAGTAAAATGCATTAATTCTTTGAAAATCTTCTATGTTCCTACCGTTCACGGTAGCTCAGTTGGTAGAGCGCTCGCTCCGTGATCAGGAGGCTTGAGTTCGAATCGTGGCCGCGACTGACCTAAGTCGATAAAAAAAATGGGTAGCAACTGTTCCTTCGCCATGTGCTGGGCACTTTGAAGTGAAAGTTGCCGGTCCTTCGGATGAGACCTTAAAAACCGAGGCCCCGGTTCACGGCAGGCGTTGGCACGATAAAGATCCCTCACTATTCAATGGCCCTGAGTGCCGAGTAAAGGTCAAAATTTGGAGCCCTTCACCGGTATATGGTGACGTCTCTATATGAGTGAAAAATTCTCGAATGGGACGTAAAACAATATACATTCAATCAATCAATCAATCTATGCTCTTGGATATTATATAAACTAAGTACATAGTGACGATGAGTTATGATGAGCATGGTTGTCTCTTCTAAAATTGCATGGCCCCTGGGTCAAGGGTTCTGGTGTTAGGGCGGGGCTCTATTGATTATATAGGGAAAATGTATAAATTCTTTCAAAATCTTCTTCTCTGCTCCTGGGTATCATTCAAACAAAGGAAGTGCATGGTTGTAATAAGGAAGAATGCCTCTTCCAAAATTATGAAATTCACGGCCCCTGGGTCAGGGGTTCTGATGAAGAGGGGGGACTCTATTGATTATATAGTGAAAATGCATAATTTCTTTCAAAATATTTTTTCTACTACTGGTTATAAAGCAAAGAAACAAGTGTATAGTTATGATGAGTAAGGGTGCCTCTTCCAGAATTGTGAGTTCATGCATATGGCACCTGGGTCAGATGTTCTGATGTAAGGGTGGGGCTTTATTCATTTAATAATATAGTGACAATGCATTCCTTTGAAAATCTTCTATGCTTCTGGGCATATTCGAGACAAAGAGAGTAGAGGTTTTAATCTGAAAAGATATTTTTACCAGAATTTTGAACACCTGGACCATTTAGTCAAGAGTTCTGGTCCTGGTCAGGGCTCTTTTAACTGTATTCTGCTGAGCAAAGTTATTCCCCTTTGCCATTCACCTTTGATAATTAATCACTGTAAACAATGTATTTGAAAGGTTAAGAGGATACGAGAATTATGCAAGAATATTTATTGTATAATACAAAAAGTACTTTCATAGTTTTAATGATCAGGTAGACTTGGAAAAAATAGATGAATAAAAATGAGACAAAAATAACTTATCTTTTTAAATGTTCTTCAATGGCCAAGAGAGGCCAATGTGGGAGGTAATAATATGGGGTTAAAAAATAGACATTTTGTTAAATAGTCTGCATGGTAATAGTGCTAAATGGGGGACAGATAGATGCTAGACCAATTTGTTGATGCTAGTCATACTATTTTTCTTGCTTTTGGGCAACAAAGCTTCATTTATCAGTTTATGGATCCTCTAAATTGTTGTATTGTACTCAGGTGACCGTTAAGGTCCTTGGACCTCTTGTTTATGAATATATGAGTTAATGCTCTCATCGGGTTGATGTGGGAGATATGTGATCATCGTCCACCCTACATCTGCTTTGGAAATAAAACCTATTGAGGAACTATGCAAGTTTTCAATGGGTAATTGAAGTGAAGGACAACAAATTCTGCTTTTGTTTACCGCTTACCGAATTTCATTGCTAAGCTCTAATGAGTGTGTTTAACTGATTGTTTGCAAAATATCCAGTACATGGATCTTCTTATAATAAAGAAAACCCCTTAAGAGGTCCCTGAATTATTTCTGCTGCTTTGTTTTTATTTTGGTATTGTTGAGGCACGGGTGTTGTTTTGTTTAATGGGTAAAACATAGGTTCCATTGCCCTTAGGTATGGTCCTCTATGGGCTTGAGTATGAAATAGTGTAGTTTTGTGCACGAGGACTTTGATTATTGAAAGAACTGACTAAGTAACATACAGTGTAGTGTATCCTGTGAGGTTTGTTGCGACATATGCATATTGCAACCCTACTAAGTACGAGTGACTTCAAAATTGTAGTTGCTACATTTGACTGAGGTGTTAGGGAAATGCGTTTGTTTATTTGACATCCTTTCGAAAATTTTCCACTCATATTGAAACACCAGCACTTGCCGCTAGAGGGCTATATATATATATATATATATATATATAGATATATATATATACATATATATATATATATATATATATATATATATATATATATCTATATCTATATATATATATATATATAAAGCACTAAAAACCAACAACACTGTATATCCTAAGTGTCGGATCTACTAAGTAGATACAAGGTCACGGATGGAAATTTATATAAAGCACTAAAAATGAACAACGACACGAACAATAATAATTGTCAAATTTTCGGGACAACCTGTCCCTTCCTCAGGACAAAGAAAAAAGTTAAGAAGTCATAAAAACAAAGGAAATAGAGAAGCAAAAACAACTAGCACTACTACTAAACTACCAAACACTAAATATTTACAAGGTTACATGTTTAATTTGGAGTTTATAAACAGTTGTGAACAAAGAAATCCGGAGCGCTATGAATTACGTCCGGTCTATCGGGTGTACCGGTGAAGTGTGATTTACATAATTGAACGAATTAATTATCGCTAATTAATTACGGCCAACAGTAAATCGTACATTGTCTCATTCTCTCAAAATAGCGTAACTCTACATGATAAAAAGAAATTAAAGAAAGATAATATGGAAGGACAATTTTGAAATATGAATTTGGATATATTATAAATTTGGAAATCGGAAAAAAGAAATAAACAAAAATGTGAGCTGTAAATATTTGGGTAGGTTGTTCCAGGATTATTAATACGAATTAACGGTAAAGTTTACACTATATAGAGAGAATGAACTTGTTTGTTACAATTCGGGATTGGGTCTAGTTCACGTTCATCCTGGTGAAGTCATTAAGTTTGTTAATACCATTAGGGCGGAATGACTTCAGGCTGTGCATCCAGAACTTTTCCTTGCCTTTTCTCTGCGCGTCTGTCCATCTTGGATTATGGTCAATAACCACTACTGTCATGTCCTCCCATTTGTGACCTTCAAGGTTGAAATGTTCCCCAACGGGTTCATTGAGTTTTTTGGTCCTAATGGTAGAACGGTGATTATTGACTTTCCTGCGGAGATCTCCTGTTTCACCAACATACTGTTTGGAGCAATCTTTGCAGCTGATGAGATAAATGCAGTTGTCTGTTTGACAGGACAAATTCCCTAGTATTTTGTAGCTGCGGCCTGTAACGGGGCTGTTAAAACTGTCTGTGTCAGAGCTGTACTTACAGAGAAGACATCTTCTGTCAGAGCAAGTTTTAAAGCCCCCGTTAGGTAATGGATTGTCCAATCTGGTTCTTACTACCATGTCCTTCAGGTTCCTCGAGGGCCTGTATGCAGCCAATGGGGGCTCCTTAAAGACCTCTGCCATTCGTTTATTTGAGTGGAGAATTGGCAGATTCTTTTGAAGGATACCGCTGAGGTTCTTAAGGACGGGATGGTATGTGGTTACCAGAGGGACCCTGCCGCTATTGTCTTTTTCCTTGTAGCGTAATAGGTTTTGCCTGTCATGTCCCGCCATCTCATCAATAGCAGTTTGTACGGTGCGGGCATTGTAGCCTCTCTTGCATAAGTGGGACTTAAGGAGACCGCTTTGTTCTTGATATAAGGCAGGGGATGAACAGATGCGCCGAATTCTGGTGGCTAGACCCTTAGGCACACCCTTAAATGTGTGTGGGGGATGACAGCTAGTAGGCATAAGTTACAGATGGGAATCTGTGGGTTTCGTGTGGAGACTGAACTCGATTTCACCATCAGTCAGGGTAGATGTAGTATCTAGGAATATGTTTTTCGAATTAGATACGTCTACTGTAAATTTGATAGACTGATGAAAGGTGTTGGCAAACGAAATGAATGCCTTGAGGCTCTCGCGACATTCCACCCACTTCATCTCTATATCGTCAATGAAACGCAACCAGCTAAGGGGCCTAAATGGTGCTTGAAGTAGCAAGTTGCGTTCCAGTCTGCCCATGAACATATTGGCATAAGATGGTGCCATTTTCGTACCAATAGCAGTGCCATTAACCTGCAGGTAATGTTCACCATTAAACATGAAGTTGTTATACTTGAGAACATGTTCAAGGAGTTGGTCATTTTTAGTGCTTTATATATATATATATATATATATATATATATATATATATATATATATATATATATATATATATATATATATATATATATATATATATTAATATAGACCTGAACTCGGCACTTACGGCCTTTGAGCTACCCCAAAACAACAGTTTCATCGGAAGGACCGGTCTCCACATTCCGCAGTGGAATTCGAACCCGGGTCGTAAAAATCAACTCTTTACTCCGCGTTTGTAGAGAAAACGCTCTAACCACTGCGCTACGGGGGCGACGAAGGAGGTTACTAACATGTGTTTGTGAGATATTTGACACCCAAACATGCACATAAGCCTCAGTACGGTGCCAATATATTCCTAAGTAGTTGATCATGAGGTATTGAGACTAAATTTTTGTCTAAACCGTTCATCATATTTTACAAATTTGCCTCCTCTATCAGCCCCAATTCTGACTTTGTGCATGTATAAGAGTAAATGTTCGGTCTTGTCTTTGTAAACCGAAGGATAAATGCAGCGAAATTTTAAGAGTGCGTCAGTTCACTTGTTTATTTTTGTGATTCTGTTTGGTTTTTCAAGCTTTGGAAACTAGTTTCCCTGTGTTTTTCATCTGGAAATTGTTTGTACCTCTCTCTGATTGCTGAGCCTTCAAAAGCTCAAACTAGTCAGCATACTGGCCTTCTACTATTTTAGTTCAAATGGTTGCTTTAATGTTAAACCCTAATTTAAATGAAGTATTGTCTACTGTGTTAGGGGGTTAAGAGGTATTTGTTATTGATGCCAGTTTTTTTCTAACCCGACATATATAAAATGTAGCTAGTTTAGTCAAGCTTGGTTAGAGCAGCCTTTTTATAAACCGCTTGGGTCGCTATAGTTATGAAGTTGACAAAACGTTTTTGGCTTAACAAAATAATGTTAGAATAATTCCAATAACAAAGTATTGTGGCATCACATGTTTTCATGAGTCAAATCTTTGTAGTTTGAGGAAAAAACATTAGGTTCTAGGTGATTTGTTTTCGTGAATGAAGAATTGTTAAGTTTTTATGTAAGATTTGGCATTTCGTGATGGACATGAATTTGTAGGTCACTTCATGTGTCGAAAACAACGAAAATTAAAACCTCATGGATTTTAGTGTTTTCAAAGTGACGAATAAAGATGCTCTTTGCATTTGCAGAATTTTTCAAATAATCTAGCTCTGTAATTATCACACGGTGAAGATAACGAGCAGTGAATAATGAACGAGTATTTAGAAGCTTAGTATTATTCATATTATTTTATACTGTATATGTTTATGGAGTTCTAGCTAGCATTTAACATCAATTCTCTGTAAGGACCAAAAATGCTTGGCCACGCACTATCATGGAATTTTATTTTATCACTATAATATTAGAGAGTGCCCTATATAAAGACTATTGATGGGTAAATTTTGGACAGTACCTCCTTGGTTTCCATAGCAACGACTTTGAAATATTTTGTTATGGCAAAACTGACCTGATTGTCATCACCATGTAAAATAATTCCGTGCTTCCTTAATGTAGGAAAGTTATCAACATAACATGGGTTTCATTTTATAGCTAAATAAGCAAATAATTAAAGTTTCTGTGCATCTAAATTTTATTCAATTTAACCCAAGCTTAAGGTTTTTATTATGATACAGATCAATTTACATGAATTTGTCATAAAAATGAATACAAAGGTGCCTATTTCTTGATATGCATATTAATTTTTGCAGGCAATTGAAACTTAGAAAAAAGATATTTTTAGTAAGATCGAGCTTAGATCTAAAAGATGCAAAAAGATTTGAGGTGGGGAAATCAGTTAAAAGTCATATTCCAATCCCCTCAAATTAAAACTTTTCCTAAAAATTAACCTAGAGTTATTTCCCTTTGCTGACTCTTTTGCACTGAAGACAAAAAATTAAACTGGTGTTATTTCCCTTTGTTGACTCTCCTGTATTGAAGTCTAAAGAAGTTTATAACAACATGTGGCAAAAACAGACGTCAGAAAAATAAACATGAAACAATAACAGAAAAATGATGTGTTTTTTCAACTTTTTAAAATGGAATTCAGATGTGAATGACAAAGTAAGTCATCAAAAGAAGGAGACACTGCTTTCTCAGCATTCAACTTGATAATGATGTACAGGTCTTTATTAATAATAGATTTTTAAAGTCAAATTCACTTTGGGAAATATTGAAACAAATTTTATGAAGTCTGACTTGCATTCCCATCATGTGGGATTCCATGTACTCTCTAAAACCCATGAGAAAAATGCAAGATGCAATTGGAGGAATACAACAAGCAGAAGATACGGCAGTCAATGGGAATGGTTAGAACAACCCTAGGCACAGGTATAAATTTGAATTTTTTCAAATATTCGTTTTGTAATAAAAACTACATGTAAGAAGCTTTTTCAATTAAATTGACATAATTTTTAAATTAAATATTTTTTTTTTATATATAATAGACTTAATTGGTCTATATTCAAAGATCACCATGTTAGCACGACATTCCAGATATACATCTTGATAATATATTTGCATTATAGGAATTTTTGCTTGCTTCAGAAAGCAACTTACTTGGCAAATCATAACTACAAAGTTTATCAAAAGGAGAAGAATGTTATAGAAGTTGTAAGTTTGTATGTAATGAAAAATATACACAAGGCAATTTAATATTAAAAAAACATATATTTTTGGTAACGTTGTACACACTGGCGGATCCAGGAATCTTGAAAAGGGGGAGGGACCAGTTTGGTGTCGGCTCAAGGCCACACCAAAAAATTGATTTATTAAATCTGATGTACATTTTGGACACAAAAGGGGGGGGGGGGGCTGGGCCCCCTCTAAATCCGCCAGTGGTACAATTTAAAATCTGATTTGGCCAAAAAAGTAGTACCGGTAGGTGGTGGGTAAAAATTAGAGATGGTCGACTTAATGGAATCACATAAAAAAAATTTAAGCCTAAAAAGAAGTCATATAACTGAGATTCACTGTAAAAAAACAAAACATATCTAACTGTATTCTCTATTGAGAAGTTGATGGCTCGTTTTAATACTCCCCCTGAGGGAGAGTATTAAAACGAGCCACCAGCTTCTCAATGGAGAATAATTTAACTGCAGCTATAAATACACACTAATAAGATATAAATATAATATACCCATGTAAATGTATGTATTCATGATGAAGAATGAATTTCTTTAATTTGAAAAAAAAATTATTTTAAACATATTTTAGATGTACTGGTGCTTTGAAAAAAAGAAGATGAAAAGATACCGGTACATAAAGAGAACCTTAATTCTTGTGTTTTTATCATCTTTATTTCAACACAAAGGCTAAATACCAGAAGCAGGAGGCAGTTACAAAATTATCTAATGGAGAAAGAAACCTTGCGATTGACCGTGAGAGCTGAACAGCGGACAGTATCTTAACTGAACAATATTCTTTTGGAGAAGATTCTGTTAGAGCATGGGGACAGCTTTTAGAGTAGGTGATGGTAAATTGTTTCAGTTACTTTTACCTTGCAATTGGCTACACTGAAAATACTGTATGTGTACATAAATTGGCGTATTCAAAATTTAGCGCAATCACTGGGTATGGAGTGGTTGGCGTAATCATGAATTAGCGCTACATACGTCTGCGCCATGTATTGTATTTATTAATGGTTTATTTACGGTATTCATTAATTAGCAAATTGTTGTCTGCGTTCAAGGCGATAAAATATGAAGAACAGGTGCTTGAGGATGGGACCCCCTCCCCCGCGTTCCGTACCCCAAGGGTTCTCCCCGACTTTTTTAAATAAAATATATTTCTATGACACATTCACAAAGTATTACAATTGAAAAATCCAAAATATAATTTAAAACTAACCTTTTATAAAAATTCATACTTTCTGATACTAAAAGTTCTCTTTTAGTATCCAAGAGTATGAATTTTTATAAAAATAAATAAAACAATGAACTTCATGAGTATAAACTATAAAAGAAGATGGATTAACTGGAACCAGATATTTGAAAACATAAACATATAGATAAATTTATGTCATCTACATTATTATTTTAGTATATCTTGTGTATTCATATTTTTTTTATTTCATGTTTATTCCTAAAAATCTGTATGTAAGCTTTCCAGCCGTGGTGTGTTTGTGTATGTGTATGTATGTTTGTTTATGTCTAAAGTCAATTTACAAAAAAACAAACTTTGTGAATGTGTCATAGAAAAATATTTTATATAAAAAAAGTCGGGGAGAACCCTTGGGGTATGGAACGCAGGGGAGGTGAGGGGAGGGGGGGGGTCCCGTCTCCAAGCACCTGTGATAGGAAGCCTGCTTTTTAAAGTACACATGCAGGAATTCTGAGGCAATTTATTTGAAGGTGTAAATACTAACTACTAGCTTAGTATTATATACATTTTAATAAAAACAGATATGCTTATATACTTGTATTTTTTATCACATGAAAAATATAGTTACTGTAGATATTAAACAATTGATTTTTAATTAAAGTACATGTATGTTTTTTATTCCAGGGGAAAAGATGAAGATGATTATTTCAAGTTTCACTTTTCAAACCCATTTAAAATTCTTCTTGACTGATCAGACACAACACCACATAATGGCCAACCTCTGATGAAAAGAGAAATCATGGAAACATCAAGCCTAGCTGTTTCTATTGTCTACAAAATTGCTATATAGCAGTTATTTTCTACATTTTGTTTATCTGTAAATACACATTTTGGATAATGTTTAGATGTAGATCTTGCTTGATTAATAATTTAAAAAAAAAACTGTTTTTAAAAGTAATGATAAAATTATACATATACACATGAATATGTGTATGTTTTCTGATTGTAAGAATATACATGGGGTGTTAATTTATGGTCAGTCTAAATAATTCTAAATTTCTTTATCCAAATAAAATTGATATCTAAAGATTTGCATCTGGGAACAAGCAAAATTTAAATGGAGGAAATTAACATTAGCTTATCAAATTTCAAACCTGCTAAATTAATATCTACCTACCTATGCTGAAAAAGTAATAATTTTTTATTTATTTATTTATTTATTTATTTTTTTTTTTTGGTTGAAAAGTATCATTAGAGTTTTTATCCATTATCTTGTTCCATTTTTATCTAGTATTTGAAAATGTTGTTTACTGAAATAAGTTCCAGTGAAAAGTTGAATAGCTAATTTTCTTTAGATTTTGAGTTACCTGCCCTTTGTAAAGGATCATAGAGAAACAATAATAATTCATTTAATTTTGTTTTATCTTATTTATTATCTTTAATAATATTTACTTATTATTCCATTTGTCTTATCTATTCGTGAGAAAAATGTCTGGAAAAGAAGTTTTATAAAACAACCAGTGTCTAGTAACATTTTGAAAAAAAAAATATTATTTGGCAAAATGCCAATTTTCGAAGTTAAAAATATCGAAAACGAAAAAAATCCCCACTCTACTTTTCATAAAAGTTAACTAATATTATTATGGTGTTTCTAAAATTTCAGGTGATTTTTTCTTGAATTGCCTGCATTTCTTGAAAGACTTCTTGAAATATAGGGTAAAAACGACCATTTTCAAAATGTAAGAATTTGGTCATCTTTGAGCCATCAATTGAAGAATTCGCAGTGACTTGTAGAATTTTTTTTTATTGTGTTATATAGTGCTTCATTTGTTCTATTCATATAATGTATGAATTATGTCAAAATAATAAAGATGATTAAACCACATGAAATCTAGTATATAGCATTTTTATGCTTGAATTGAGAAGAAATGGGGCAAAAATCTATATTAGCCCGTTACCATGGCAACCAAGGTAGTAATCTTAATTTTGAATGTTGATTATGTCATAATGTATGGGCATTAATCACCTGAAAAAGTTTCATGAAAATCGCTCATGGTGTGTGCCACAGCCCTACAGTAAAATTTTGGTCCTTACAGAGAATTGATGTTAAACTGTAAAGAACATTAACAAAATTTAGCCAGTGACAAAAAAAAGGTTTCTATAAAAAATGCCTTTAGTGAAACCTTAAAATAAACGACCAAACAAGAAATCATTCTTACATATATTTAAATTATCCTTGTTGTTAAATTTATGGACAAATATTTCGGCTGTGTTTACTTTAAAACGACCTAAATAAAAGCTCGGCAATTAAGATTGCACACATGTTTCCTCCTGATTTGATTTATTGTCTATAGTTTACATAACGTCAATCTGCAAATAATTAAACATAAGAAGACATGGCAATGCAAAGTATCAACAAACAACTACGTCCAATTGGTTTAGTTCTTCCTGTGTAAGGTAGGCATTACGTTAATAATAATAATAAAAAAACTAGAGCAAAGCTCGTTGCAAAGCAAAGAGTAGATCTTCCGTCCGATTTTCAGAAGCACTGCTTGTAAGATGGGTAAATGAAAATAAACCATTCGTTAAAAAGAAGGCCTCCAGACCAAAAATGATGTCAATCTGTATTTTGTATTTTTATGATTGAAATCTATGCATAATTTTTTTTAATAAAGCAATTTAAGACTACTTCCGGTTTGACCGGAAGTGACCCCAATCGACAGAAAATTGGGTCGGAAGTCTTGGGTGAAGTAAATCATTTGATTTTATGTTAATATCTGCAGAATTAAGTCATTTATGGTTACTTCCGGTTTAACCGGAAGTTGTCAAAAGTGACGATATACGACAGGAAATACTGTCAGACGTCCTCTGTGGCATGTTTAATTCAATTCAATGCCGATATCTATGAATATAAGAAATTTTTGACTACTTCCTGTTTGGCCGGAAGTGACGTCATTGGACGGATTTTGATGATCTCACTAGCTGCTACTTGTCATTTTGAACAACTTTGCTTCTTTGATGTATTATAAATTCTCAATACTTTTTGAGATATTGGGAAAAAATTTCAGCCCCTGTAGATCCCTTATTTTAAGGACCAGCCCCTTTTCCTAGATATCATTTGAAAGATCTTGTAATTCTGCATTTCTTTTGTTTTATATGTTTTAATAAAATATTTACAGGTAAAAAGATATTGTAGACAAAGAGTTAGAAATTTAGAAATTCTCGATATGACTATTTTCGGGCAATAGCGAGCGTCGGCGTTTCGTACTTCCGGTGGTAATGATATACAAAATTCACTTCTATATAGGTTGCTCTATCATCACTGAAAATTTCATACTTCGATGTTCAGTGGTTTTTAAGAACACTGCCGGACAAAGTGACCCTCTCAAAATCATAAAATCGCTGAAATCTCCGAACCGGAAGTGACGTCATCAAAATAAAAAATATATCTAGATTTTTTGATGTTCTATTAGACCTTAAAGTTTCATGAAAATCCGTCGAGCCGTTTCCGAGAACTCGCGTGCACAAAATCAGTAAGAAAAAAAAAATAATAATAACTAGATGAGATCTCGTTGCGAGCAACGAGTAGGTCTTCCGTTAGATTTGGGAAATTTTGATTACAAGAAAGTAGAACAACTTCAAATGAAAAAAAATGTTCATATCAATTCGTCAAAATATGCTTAGCAACACATGAAAGAGTAAAATCTATCAATTTCAAACAACTTCCGGTCTTTTATCTTCACTTCCGGTATGACCGGAAGTACTCAAAATGACTTTTAACTCCTCACTGAGTGTGGAGGAGTCATCCCCCAAAGTTTCGAAGAAAAATGAGCATTTTCTCGTCTACTTCCGGTTTGGAAGAAATAACTTCCGGTGGAAATAGTATGACTTGAGAAAGTCTATTTGCCTCTATTATCTCTATTGTAAACATTTAAAAAAGAAAAAAAATAAAAATTTGCATTTTTTAAAACTACTTCCGGTGGACAACGGACGTCACGGCAACATACACTAATCAGGAAATTCAAATCTACGAGTCACAATCTATCATCCCTGAAAGTTTCAGGACTCAATCTCAAAGCGTTTTTGAGAACACTTTCGGACAAAATGCAACTTTAAAAAAAGAAAATTGGCCGTATCTCGCGACCGGAAGTGACGACGACAAAATTAAAAAAAAAACGCCTTAAGTTCAGATGATTTGCCATCATTCCTGAAAGTTTCATGAAAATCTATCGAGGCGTTCTCGAGAAATCGCCTGCACAAAATCGGTAAGAAAAAAAAAAATAATAATAATAGTGGAAAAGAAACAACAGAATCAGTAGAAGGTCTTCCGTTGGAAACGGAAGACCTTAAAAATAGTGGAAAAGAAACCCAAAGAATAACAAGAAGGTCTTCCGCTGAAGACGGAAGACCTTAAAAAAGGAATCGTGAAAAGCATTGTAAAATAAGGTGTAAATCTTCCCGCTAGAACTGAAGTAGTTTAAACAGTCACGTGAGAATAAAAAAGGGGAAATTTTTTATTCATTTTTGATTTGCAAAGTGAAATTTGTTAAAGAGCAAGTCTACGTAAGGAAAAAGAAAATTTGTAAATATATGTGCCAATATGCTTTTACAGATTTTCTGCATGCAATTTGTTTTCGTTGAAGTTTATACAGTCTGTGACAGAATGAACGGACCCTCCGGGTTAACAGATTGTGTCCATTCGCCCTCATATTCAGAATTTCAGGCTGCAATTTGTTTACGAAAGGATAAGATGAAGGTGACGACACCCAGTCATATAAGTTGTAAGTGGAAAGATGCAAAGTATTGTTGGTATCTATGTTCTACAACTCCATCTAATGGAGGTCTGTCCGCATGCAAATGTGACCCGAAGTCTAACAGTCAGAAAACGTCTGAAACATCTTTTATAGACTGTTATTTTCCATCTGGAAATTGTTCCTGGTTTTCGAAATGCTTGGCGAAAACAGAAAACTGTCCACTGGTGTGGGAAACTGAGAATAAATGTAAAGAATGGGACAATATCGCAAAAAAGATGTATGAGAAGGGCAGGTCATGGATAAATGCTGTGAAATCATGCATACAGGAAAGTTTAGTTCACATGCTTTATCCGCAGGTATTCAATGATTGTGAAAAAATCAGTTCAAAATTAGAATGGGCAACGACAACATGTTTTCTGGAACCACATAATGAGTTTCGATATTGTGACTTAGCATGGGGTGATATCTTTAAGATGGATGGAGTTTTCAAAGGATTTTATAAATGGTTAAAACATTGTAAACGAACACCAATCATTCCGCCATGGGCAAAATTGCTTGTGTTTTATTTGGAAAATAAAACTGGGAAAGACACAGATGTCCTGGCCAATGAAACTGGTAAAACACTCTCCCAGTCTTTTAAGTGGAAGGAAACTGGTTTGAGTTATAAATCAATCGGTCCGGATATTTTCAAAGAATTAAGTTCATCCATTCCAATTCATGTTCACCTTTACTCGGAAACAGAGGACTACCAAAAGATTAAATTAGCTGTTAATAATTTAAAAGAGTACCTTGCAAATCGTACAGCACTACTAATAACTTTGAGTGACGGCACAAACATTAAAGTGAACAATGTTGTGAGTTGCAGTGACCCTCAATGTCTGATATACGATTTATTCCCCTTCCAAACCGGTATGTGCATGTATTATTTTAAAGTATTGAGACACAAAGTCATCAACGTCATCAATCTTCGTGATTTTTCCCAAAATAGAATTTTAAAAATAGTTTTATACCCCTTTCCCCTTTTTATTGCAATAGTTATTTAGAGGGTCTCTTTTGGGGACTTCTTGCAATTCTTGCCTTCCTCATTCTTCTTTGTTATAATAGAAAGTTTTCAAACACTACTGATTACTGCTTATCAAGACTTTTTAATTGTGTATTTTCCATTGACATTTCTCAAGGGATTGAAATAAAAGATTATGATTAACAACTCGCATTCTCAATTTTAAAGAACTATTCCGAACTCCACTGGAATTAAAACGAAAAGGAATATATGGATGTTAGCGAGTCTGGTATCTCCATTTCTATCACCAATTTTAATTTCAATTAAACCTTTTTCAGGTTGTATCTATGAAATTGCTAAATTTAAAGAAATGCTATGTAATAACGCACCTAAAATTAACTTTTTGCAGTCGATTTTCATAACAATCTATTCAGAAATTTAAATACCTCTTACACGTATTTAACTGTGCAAGTACAAGCTGTATGATTGAAATTGGATTGTTTAAAGAAATTACAATAATACACACACAGCTACACCTTTTTTCTTATTTATTTAGAAAAGTTATGAAACAGCATATTTTTCACGTTATTGTCACTGCCATCTACGAAAGACTAAGTAAACAGGGATTCTGTTTTGGTTTACAAATTGCAGGTTGAGTAAATTTACTTTTACGTAGTTGCCAGCAATGAAATAAGCAATTTTCAGGCAAAAATCAGTGTAAATTTTATCTAGGCGTCTTTAATATATGTTTATTTCTTGGCAAAGTCTGTTGAGTGAATGTGTAAAATTTCTTATAAGAATATACTTTGAAAACCATATTTAATATTCTTCGCATATAACGGAAAATATTCTCTGAATAAAAATATGTGGGTCTAAAGTTCTAAGATATTAAATGTAACAAATATGTACATTTGACGAATTTTCTTTTAAATTTCCTTCTACCACAAGAAATAGTTCCCCATAAATGTTTTTTTCTTTATGACTTTGTAAGCAATTTTTTTTATTGAATGTTGTTTAATTTACATTGTTTAATTCAAATATGTTATAAAAATAGAATTGAAATGAATAGTTTTGAAGTAATAGGTCCTGACTGAACTTTACTTAAAAGCTGATCTGTAACATACCTTAAAATAAGAACTTTTTATCCAACCGTAGTGTGAATGTTTAAATGAGAATGTTGCTGATATATCTTTTAGACGACCCATCCTGCAATGCCTATGATGGGAAATGTCAGAGTGACACAACACAGTGCAAAGGGGGTTCTTATATCCCTGCTCATTGCTACGAGAATTCAACACACAAATGTTGTTTGCCAACTCCACGAGGTATGATTCTGTGAAAGTAATACTTAACAGGGATTATAAGAAAATGATAAATTAATTAAGAGTACTTTTGATTAGGATTTTCTTCTAATTTTAAAAAGGAAAAATGGCTGTTAATGTTTTAATGTACACTTCCGTTTCAAGGAAGTTTAAAATTACCATGGAATTAATAAATCCAAAACTTTAACAACAGAGAGTTTACATCTCTCCATGTGAGGGTTGATTTTTTAAATACCCTTTCTAGAGAAGATAATATACTAACCACATTTATAAAACTAGTATCAGACATGTTCTCATGATATACATTTATGATGTTGTAAATACAAATTTACAAATATCATTGAATGTTCAGATCAAGACACGGGTGATTGTAAAGATCTAGACCTACCAATCCTGTCACGTGACACATGGGGAGCTGCCCGTCCGGACTTAATTTCAAACATGTCTTTACCCGTAACCAAGTTCTTTTTGCACCACACAGAAACGGGGAATTGTCAAGACACAAAATCATGTTCAAAATTGCTTCAAAGTATACAGCGCTATCACATTGGAAAAGGTAGGTTCATGCTTACTTAGATGATTTTGTCGCCTAGAAAGTTAGACGGCAGTTTAGTTTAGGGTAACTTTGCCCATTCTGCCAGTTTCCATCTGTCAAATTCTTACTTTGGCCATAAGAATCATAACACTTATTTTTTTCCTAGGATATGTTGCAAACGACCTTGCATCTGTGAGCTTTACACATGACCCACTCCTCAAAAATATATTTTTAAAATATTGAATTAAACTGTATCTCTTCAAGTGGAAGGGGTAATTATGTTATCTTATTAGTGATAAAAGACTTCTTTTTAAATACAAAGGGTATTGACCTCGTAACTCCTACATGTACTTTTAATTCCAGCTTACTTCTAAGCTCATCTGTGCCATAAATTATTGAAAGTGGGATTTTCTGATCAATCATTGTCCGGCGTCCGTCTGTCTTTCTGTCAGTCTGATCACCAGTCCTTCTATAAGCTCTTCACATTTCTTTACATATCAAGAATCACTGGGGCAAGTTTTACCAATGTTGGTACAAGGCATCTTTGCGTATATTAGATTTAAATTGTTTAATAAAGAACTTCCTTTTTCAAGTAGGGATAACAAATGAAAGGCAAAAATAGGATGGGGTCATATAAACTCTTCACAAGAACCTCTTGGCAAGAAAAGAGGAAGCATAAAAAATTCCTATTATAGTGAAGAATTTAAATAGTTCAAAAGGAGGTAATGTTGGACAAAAAGGGAATCAACATTTAACACTGGAATATGTTGGAAAAAATCATTTTAATTTTTTTTTCCCACTCTGCCTTAAAATTTGAAACATGTACAAATTTTCCGACAAAGTATATATTTTAGTTGCTGTAATTATGGATCTCGGGGAAGGGTGTGACCAAAAAAAAAAAGGATTAAAGTTTAACATTGAAATATAAAATAAGGATATATGGGCCACGATAATCAATTAAGTCACCATGGCCATGATGTTCTTTATCAGAGGATTTAAAAAAAAATCTCCCTCCATTCCAATGAATAATTTTGATTTTATATTGTTGCCAACATGTAGTCTGAAGTGGTTAGTACTTATATGCTCTATTAATCAGAAATGCATGGAGAATATCTCCAGAATGATTCAGTGTACCAGTCAAGGTTGCAGATGCTGCGATTTCAGCTTAAGAATAAACAGGTTAATGTTTTTGGAGCAGGTTAAAGTTAATTGAGCAGGTTAAAGTTTTTTGAGCAGGTCTAAATTCCAAGTAACTATAAGCCCCTATATTGACCAAACCTGCACGGATGATAATCTAAGAATACAAACTACCAGGCTTGCTTCGGATGCTGGATCTGACCTACATTTTCTGGATGAGTGACCAGATTAAAGTGTTTTGGAGGAGGTTCATTTTTATGTAACGGCACGCCTATATTGACCAAACTTGCATCGATAATACATCTAAGAATGTACACTGCTGGACTCACTTCGGATGCTGGATCTGACCTGCATTTTCCAGATGAGTGACCAGGTTAAAGTTTCTTTGAACAGAGACATTACCAAGTAACTATAAGCCCCATGTTGACCAAACTTGCATTAATGATATACTTCTAAGGTTACACACTAATGGGCTTGCTTCGGATGCTGGATCTGACCTGCATCTGACCAGGATAACGTTTTTGGAGTAGGTTCATTCTAAAGTAACTATTTGTCCTACCAGGACCAAACTTGCATGGATGATACATTTAAGGATGTACATGACAGTGCTTGCTTCGGACACTGTGTTTGACCTACATTTTAAAGATGAGCGACCAGGTTAAAGTTTTTGGAGCAGTTTCTTAAGTGACCATGAGCTCTATGCTTGCCAGCTTTGCACCGAAGATACATTTATAGATGAACACTACCTTGGTCGCTTTGGATGCGGGATTTGACTTACATTTTCCTGATGAGTTAACAGGTTAACGTTTTTGAAGCTGGACCATGACCAAGAAACTATAAGGCCTACCTGAGCCAAACTTGCATGGATGATGCGTCAAGAGATACACTACCAAAGTTACTTCAGATGCTGGATTTGGCCTGCCTTTTCCACGAGTGACCAGGTTAATGTTTTTGGACCAGGGACATTACCAAGAAACTATAAGGCCACGAAACTTGTATGCATGAAGTCTTTTAAAAGGGATGAACACTCTCAATCATGCTTCAGATGCTGGATTTTACTTACATTTTTTTTTAATGAGAGACTAGTTTAGAGTTTTTTCGAGAAGTCCATTCCAAAGACTGCAAGCCCCATCAAACCGAAACTGCATAAATGTTGCATTTAGGAATGCACACTACTAGATCAGTAGTTTAGTGTGGGACTTTGCCTTACTTAAGACAACATTCGTTGAGATGAGCTCTGTAATCTCTGATTACTTATGTTTTAGGGTGGCATGATATTGCCTACAATTTTCTAATCGCTGGCAGTGGTCAGACCTTTGAAGGACGAGGCTGGAATCGCATTGGAACACATACAAAAAATTATAATGATATTGCATTGGCCGCATCTTTCATTGGAAACTTCAATAACACAATGCCTTCTAAGCCGGCACTGATGTCAGCTCGTAAGCTTTTGGAATGCGCTGTGTACAGAAAAGTTATCATTCCATCGTACAAACTTTACGGACACTATGACGTAACAACAAAAGATTCTGAGTGTCCCGGCTACACGTTGTACAATGCCATAAGGAAATGGTCACACTACCAAATTAACGCAGGTAAACGCTTACTTAATTGAATTTTAATATTGTTGCTTTTACTAATTTCATATACAATTACTTAAAAAACTACCTTATCAACGAAGGAATTGAAATAAAAAATAATACCTTAGAAATGTTCTAAATTTATATAATTTTTTGTAGAACCATCCCTTTAGTCCAGATTTAGTCTGTCCACCTTGATTTTTTCCCCAGTGTTACGATTATTATATGAAATATATGTATTTTTCTTTCTTTTTTTTTTTCAATATTGTCCTCCACAATCATTTTTGAATAAGTACTTGTTTATCAAATACTTGTACCTCTGACCTGAATTTATATACTGTTAATATTTTGCACTCTCCTCATGTACCATATATGTAGATGGTTTTGAGTGAATAAATAAACTTAAACTTGGACTTGTTTGAAATATGAAAAAGGTGATGATAACGAACTGCGGTATAAAAATGAAATATTCGAGTTTAAAATACGGTAATAAACAAGGAAATATACCACGATACCCATAAATAGTTAAAACAACTCCAGATTAACTCAATCAATGAATTTTATTTTAATGAAAAATGTTCTGTAGAAAAAATGCAGAATATAACTTAATAATTTAATATAAATTGAACGATGTGCCTGCGGACCTCTAAGTTTTGATCAATTTCATACGCAATTAATACCCGAAATGGTGATTTTTCAAGCTTTACAGCAATTTTCTCGATATATATCAAATTCAAACAATTACAAAACTTTTTGGAACTCTTTAAAGGTTTTGAAATATCAATAACTTGGCAAGAAATTTATCTTATAAATATTGATTGTTGATTTTTATTTATTTCAAATGCCTCTTTTCTGAAATTTTTGTCTAATATTCTTTTTTTTTCTTTGCAGTCAAAAATAACAACATTCAATTTTATTTTCAGATAAAGATAAGCCTTGTTTGCGAAAAGGTGGTCGCTGTTGGCCTAATTATATCCCCTGCAACGGCACGTATTACGAGAGTCTGTGTGAAGGAAACTCTCAGAGGCAGTGTTGCATTCCTCCCTTTACTTAAAACATCGGTGTGATGCCATCCCTTTGTTTTCAAAACGTAAAATTTGCTTTGAAAATGAAACTTGTTTTTTCATTTAGGAAAAGCTCAATAGAGCAAAACAAAAAATTATCGCTCAAGAAATACCCCCCCCCCCCCCCCCCGATCACATTTAGCTGACGAAAATTTATCTTAATTGTGCATAGAGCTTTAAATATGATTTTTCTTAGACGTAAATTATCTGATTGACAATAGGTAAATTTAATTTCCTGGGTTATCTAAGGACAATATAATAGCTTTTCTTGTTGTACCAAGTTGCAAAGGAATGTTAGTCATATAACCATGTAAGCGATATGTTTCTTAAAACTCTGGTTTCTCTTCAATCCACGATTAGATCTTTCACCTTTTTTATTAAAGGGTCAATAAACCCATATGGAGATAACAAACAGTAATCAAGCTCAGAAGTCCACTGAAACATTACAAATCTGGAGTAAAATAAACATAGAAATCAGAGGTGGGATCAGGTGCCATGTAGGAGAAAGCATCCCCTGTCTACTAGTAACACCCGCCATGTTCTCGTTCTCATGGTCGGGCAAACGGAAAAATGCGTAGACAATTTAGTGACTAAATAATAGCCCATAGAACTTGCGAAATGATAACTTTAAACAAGACTGTTGATTTCATTGTTTTGTCAGCCTGTTTGTCAATAGCTTGGCTCGATTTAGAAATTGTTTAAAAGTGGAATGGAGCATGTTCTTGCGTATAGAATCAACTGGATTCCCTTATACAGGTGATAAGGGTACTTTCCTGCATGAGCAACGGTAAAGGAAGCTGACGATAGAAAACTTGAAGTCATCGCGTTTATCATAAAGTATTGTTGTTAGGTTACCATTAACGTCTTTTCCTAGTAAAATATCTAAATATGAAACAGATGTGTCAAACTTTGTGGTATCTTTTATTTCAAGTTCACTGGGATATATCAATTCGACATATGAATGGAAGTAACTATTGTTAATTGATAAAACGTCGTCGATATATCTATAAATGTCGAGTTAAGGTCTCAGCAAGTGTCTTCTTCTTCTCATGTATGGTTTTGAATAAACTCTGCTTCATATGAATACAAAAATATGTCTGTTAATAAAGGGGCGTAATTGGTGCCCGTGGAATTCTGATAATTGTTGGAAGACTTGTTCCTGTTCTCCAATAAAACTACATAGATACAGTCAGTACGAAACTTATGCATTTTTTAATATCTACCTCAGAGTTCTTGTGTGTACAGTCAGGATGTTTTTTTTAAAAAAGATAACTTTGCAAATGACCATTGACAAAGTAGGTAAATTTACGTGTTCCATTTTTATTGAAAAAGGAGCTTCTATGATATCAAATAGCCTGGACTTAAATTTATCGTGAAGAATAGTTGTATAAAGAGTTGAAAAGTCGCAAGTGGTAAAATTTCGTAATTTTTAATTTTTCTAAACGTTCCTTTTTAAGTATCCACATCCAATTAACACCACTTCTCGAATATACTGCTGTACAGTACTCATGAAGTTTCTCCTTCACTGCTGTTAATATTTTAGTGAGGAGAAAGGAAATATGCTTGGTAGACCATTTAGTGGAACCCGCTATGCATATTTGTTTGTAAGTATTTTTTTTTTTTTTTTTTTTTTTTGAAGTTTAGGAATCCAGTATAGGTATGGTAATTCAAAATCATTTTGATTGTTGCTAATATTAAAAATATTTAATACTGATATATGATTTTGAAGAATTTCCTCCTTAGAAAGAGAGCTATGGGTATAAGTTGGATTACCACTTGCAGAATCAAATCCCAGTTCCTCTAAAAATACAACTAAAATATTGAACCTTACAAACAGACAGTGTTGTTATCTGCTTTGTCATCTTGGACCAGTACATACTGATCTTGTAATCCATCTTATTCTTTTTTCACCTCTGAATTATTGAAGAAGAAGGATAGATGGCTTTCATATTGCCCCTCAATCTCTTAATGCAAGATTTCAACATCCATCTGACACTTTTAATACATTTTGACAAAGTGTCAAATTCTTCTTATTCATATTTGGCTCATAGTCTGGCGTAATCTTTGACACAATTCATAATATTTGTGGAATTATAACGCAAGTTAAAAGATCAGGGTTCCCTAAATTTTGGCCCTTTTAAAATAAGTGATTTATGGTCCCCATTATCAGCTATATTTACGTCACTCGTAATGACGTGTTCAGCAGGACTATATAGTTGTAGGGTGAAGAAGAATATGAGCACTTTCGAGGATTATGCTTCAGATGTTCAATATCTGGGCACTCTTGCTTCTTTTATTTTAATTTATATTACTTCTTTTAATTATTGAATGCAAATAGCTATATCAATTCACTTAAAACTACAGAATATCATAAAAAGAGGAGATTCCAAGTATATGAGGTGCTGATAATAATTATATATGAGTATAAAAGAATCCAAAATGGCAATTACTATGAAAAATCATATTTCTTTTCGTTTACCATGCCGGTTAATTTCTTTCATTTTGTAATGGTGACATAATCTGCCTCCCAATTATTCCTAAACGAACCAAACTCTAGCTGAGAAAGATTTTTTTTTTAATTTGAAATGTCCGGAAATATGTTTTGCGAAGCTGCATGAAGGATTACAAAACACTTCCAATCAAGAAAACATTAGATTCGACAGGAATCTAATTCGTTCATTTCAAAATTTCTATCCATGAAATTATAATTAGCAAAATGCCAGAAACCCCCAAATAATGCTGTTAAATAGACAAACATGTTAACCATACTGGCTCACGTCCAATTTTGAAAATATATTTATCCAGATATTAGGCTTCAGAAATGTATTAGTGTGAATTCGAGTAAAAAGTACATATAAAAAATACGTTGTCGGCAGGATTCGAACCTGCGCGGGTAGACCCCAATAGATTTCTAGTCTATCGCCTTAACCACTCGGCCACGACAACACATTTGCTAATTAGAAATTGTATTCCTCAGTTTAATAAGTAAGTATGCTTTAAGAAATTAAATTAATGTGCTCCATAATATAAACAAGGAGTTGTTAAATTTGCATTTACAGGCGTATATTTTAATACATTAACAGGTTAACTTCTTAAAAAGCAATGCTTCTCCTTTGAGTTCTTTTGACAATACATGTATCGGTAGATAGATTTGATTCAAATATTCAAAGTTTGAGGAGACGAAGATCTTTATCATAGATTTGAATATAGATCACGGGATTTTATGAATAGTAATAATTTAGAAACTGCAGCAATAAAAAAAATTACAATTTCAAAGTTCACGAATGGTGTCATTAATAAGAACTTAGACAGGGACTTGAAAAAGTTTGAAAGATTATGTTTTTAAATTTTTATACTTGTGACATTTCATATCTATCCTGCCAAACAAACAAACAATAATTAATCAATCATTTTAATTCAATTGTTGGCTCTTAAAAATCTATGAAAAAAAGTTAATTTATAGATAGTATTATAGGTTGCAGAATTATGTCAATGTTAATGTTTTGAAATAGGAGCAGATAGAATAAACTCAATTTTAAAATTTAACAATTATGTCAATGACAGACATGTGTGACGTGCTTAGTCTTATACTTTCTCAATCGTTGTAAATGAATTTATAACAATTACAGTGCCCTGAAATATTACATTAATTAAAGATAAAAATATAAATGATTGAAAGAAACAAGTTTTTAAAATGATTCATTAACAGTGTAAAAATAGTTATTTTTCTAGAGAAATGCAACGTTCATGGAAACATTATCATTTACCATGTCTCTAATTAGTTCTGTACTCAGAAAACTCTTAAGTATCCATTTCTATGTGATTTTAAGAAAAGAAAATGTGTGTTACTACGATATGGATTATTGTTAAATTAGGCATCAAAATTAAAATTGACAATTATTAAAAACAAAAATAATAGAATTAAAATAAGTTCGTATTCATAACCGTGGAGAAAAAACCTTCATGTTACATTATTTCGTTATATACTTCTTCCTGTATGTCTATAGCTGGCTAAAATTCTTCTATGTCATCAAAACATCGTCTTAGAAGGAACTAGAGTGTTCCAAGGAACGCATGACATCATTAAAGATATAAATAAATCTAAGAGTGGCCAGCTATTTATCTGCTACTAGCTTTTGAATGCAAAAGACTATGGTAATTAAATACAAATATGTGTCCCAAACCCTCAAGGATAAATGAATAATGAAATTGAAATTATTAGAAATACCTATTTGTCATTTTATTCATTGTTTAATTCAACAATCCCCCAGATTTCTGACAAGAGAGATTTCAGTCTCTCTTTACTGCAATATTGTCAGTCTACAACTTTATTTGAAAAATCTATTTTGGTATTCCGATTCCCATGTATTTTCATTGTATTTAAATTTCATTTTGCGTGGTAATTGTCTCTAATATAGTTTCAAATTACAGTGTCACGAACTCATAAACATGTCATGTATGTACTAGTTATTTGTAACTCTGCCTCTCAAAATTCAAAAGGAGGTTTTTAAATTAAGCGTTCGAAGAGTTTTCGCGAAGGGGTCAAAGGAGAGAACAAATATAGGCTATTTTTGCCTGTTGTTCAATCCATGTTCATTGTATATATAAATCTATATATATATCATGAATAAAATTATTCTTAAAACTAAACTAAAGTCAAGTGGACTGTCACACCGGTATTTTTTAAGATCTTATGACAAACAGTACACATGCTAAATAGCACTGACTTACTTCTTAATGATAAGCTGTACATCGGCTCTTTGAACTATTTTGAAAAGTAGGTCACAGATCAAATTCATGGGTCACAAGTCGGTTTCCATGGATTTTTTTGTTTTTGGTATTCCGATTCCCATGTATTTTCATTGTATTTAAATTTCATTTTGCGTGGTAAATATCTCTAATATAGTTTCAAAGTACAGTGTCACGAACTCATAAACATGCCCTTAGAAGAAAAATAGAATAAATGGAATTTACAGTTAATGAAACAATTTCTTATGAATTAAAGTATTCTTAATGTTATGTTAGACCAAGATTAAGTAATTGAATACATTATTTCCATTAATTTACCGGATGCCAGTAAACAACAGTGATTTCTGTTCACAAATAGTTCATTGTCTTTGAACATTTTTTCTGCAGAAATAAGACAGGCGCCCTATGTTGAAAATGAACTTGATACTTTGTTCACCTTTATGTGATATATTTTTCTCAAAGTCCAAAAAGCATTTTTCATTAGTGTTTAGAGCTTCCTTAAGTGACCTTATGTGTCGCTTTGCTCTGCAGGTGACACAAAAAAATTGAAGTTGGGAAAAAATTACGTTGTCGGCAGGATTCGAACCTGCGCGGGGAAACCCTAGTCTATCGCCTTAACCACTCGGCCACGACAACTGTGAACAACCTCTTCCCTTTATATACGATTTGTTAAAGTAAGTAAACACATACCTGAGAGTCTCCTTGACAGAAATTTCATCATTGTACAGTCACTAAGGTACTTGATATAAAGTTATCTATATTAAGACCTGAACTGATAATCTTTTTTTCAAAAATTCATATCAAATAAATTATCTGTCATCAGGAAAGATTTGACAATAATAAAAAGATACAGAACATAGTCTATTTATATTCTTGTTTACATACAAAAGTTAATTATATATCAAACTAAATATCGGGATTATGAACAGAGGCAATGGCTTTGTAGGTCTCACAAGCATTCAGAAACAAGGATACAGAAAATCCACTGAAATCCAAATAATGTTCATATCATTATGTAATATTTTAAGACGAAACGTCATTTCAAACCTTGTTTCCACTGAATACAAGTATATATCTTTACAAAGAACTTTGGACTCAGTCTTTCTTGAGTATCTTAAATTTGCTCCTTAAGGTATATCTTGAAAAAAATTAAAATCTTCATTACATAAGGAGGTTGAAAACAACGTGTTGTCATTTCTTTTTTAGTGTTGAAACTAAAAGTTCTTATTAAGAAAAATTATAATCCGATTTTTCCCCTCAAATTAAAAAAAATTCATTTCACAATTACGCATTAGAATTCCTTTCACTAGACTTTTGAGCTTGAATACTGTCCGTTACCTCCATATATTTCATTCAAGAGCCAAAGTTTCAGTAGAAAAAAATTCTCTTTCAAATAGTCCTCTCTGACTTGGTGAAAACTATCTTTTCCAAGATTTATATCTTCAGCCTCGATCAACCAATACCTAACCAGATCCATATCTTCAAAAGTGAATAATATACATATATACGTGTATATAACGTGTAGTATACTGTAAAATTTAGCTTGTCAATGAGAGAATTTTTGTTATGAATTGTGTATCTTTACGTAAATCTTTCTTGTGTGTATATTAGCCCTGGGAAGTGAGGCGGGTCAACTGTTATCAGACTTTAAACCAAAAAACATATATATTTCGACTGTTTTTCAAGGCACGTGAAATTCTTATAATAGTAACATGTTCTAAATTTTGAATTTACCGGGTGGGAGTAAATACAAAAGTAAGAAAATTGTCATGTTCTAAATTTTATATTTGCTCCCACCCGGTAAATTCAAAATTTAGAACATAACAATAGTCCTAAACATTTACTTAACTTTAACAAGCATCTATAACCGTCTCCTAATAAAAAGCTCATTTCATCAAATTATTTTGTTCATTTAAAATGCAATGTAAAGATTATAAATGTACGAATCTAAATCTCAATGTCTGACGAAGACACATCTTTCAGTCATTACCTATTATTCAATCATATATTGGCAGTTTTTAGTATTTCAGTGATTTATCTAAAGATTCAACCATATATCTGCGCGTTCCGGTCATTTTCGTCGGTTTCTAATAATTTATTTAATAATTCAAATATACATCGGCTCTGTTCAAGATTTCGCTTTGGTAGGTTATCATTAACATCTTTTTCTAGTAAAATATCTTTTATTTCAAGTTCAGAGATCTGCAGTCAGTATTGGCTGCTGTTATTGGCTGCTAGCTTCAGTCTAGTCAGTCAGTAACAACAATACATTTTGACTTTTATTTGATAAAATTAATAAATCAGTGCTAGGTGCAAAACAAAACAAAAAGAAAAAAAAACAAAAGGAAAAAAACTTAAAACAAAAGAAAAAAACTAAAAACAAAAGAAAAAACTAAAAACAAAAGAAAAAAATAAGCACAAAAAAAGAACAATTCACAGTTGATACATGTAAGCTAGGGAAAACATGATTTCTGTTCGATATCTTTATATTTTATCTTGTTTGTTATGAATATTTTTAATATTCCCAACAATCAAAATGAATTTGAATTACCATATTTATATTGGATTCCCAAACTTCGTAAAAATCCTTACAAACAAAGATACAAAGCGGGTTCCATTAAATGTTCTGCCAAGCCTCTTTCTTTACCGGATACTCCTCACTAAAATATTAACAACAGTGAAGAAGAAACTTCAGGAGTATTGTGCAATAATATATTCGAGAAGTGGTGTAAATCAGATGTGGATACGTAAAAAATTTCAAGGAACTTTTGGAAAATTTGCAATCACAAATTTTACAAAAAATCAATAACATCAAAACTTATGACTTTTAAGCTCTGTATACAACCATTCCCCACAATAAATTAAAGTCCAGACTTTTTGACATCATTGACAGCTACTTTTTTTTTTTTTTTTAAATGGAATTCGTAAATTTATTTACCTTGTCATTGGTCATTTGCAAAATTATTTTGTTAAAAAACATTCTGATTGTACACATATATTGATTTTTGACAGATCTATTTTTGTATTCATATGAAGCAGAATTTGTTCAAAATCTTATAAATGAGAAAAAGAAATCTCTTACCGTGGCAATAGTTATTTCCATTTAAATGTCGACACGATATATCTCAGTGAGGTTGAAATAAAAGATACCACAGAGTCTGAAACATCTGTTTCATATTTGGATATTTTACTAGAAAAAGACGTTAATGGTAATCTAATAACAAAGCGCTTTATGATAAACGTGATGACTTTATCTTTTCAGTCGTCAAATTCCCTTATGCAACAATACCATTATCGTCTGCATAGGGGTTGTTTATCTCTCAGTTGATTCGATACTCAAGAACATGTCCTACGTATGAACGATTTCTAAACGAAGCAAGCTATTGACAAACAACTTGATGAAACAAGAATACAGTGTCGTTTAAAGTCATCATTACGTAGGTTCTATATTCGATACAATGTCCTTGTCAGCAAATACAATCTATCATTAACTCATATGTTGACTGACGTTTTTCATACTAATTGTTAGGCCATTATTTACGCACTGAATTAATTGTCGACGGATATTTCCGTTATTTATAGCGATCATGACAAGGAGTACACGGCGGGTGTGACCGGTCGGCAGGGCATGCTCACTCCTCCATGGCATCTGAACCCACCTCTAAAGATTTTGGAGGTCCATGTTTGCTCTAATTCCGATTCGTATTGTTTGAATGGACTTTGAGCTTGAATATTGTTTGTTATCTCCATATTTCTTATTAAAACAATCAATCATCATGGAAATTAATTAAAGTTAATTTATTCATATAACCACCCGAGTGTATTTTATTTGGGCGGATTTTTTCCTAAATATACATTTTTACATCGTTTGTCATACAGTTAATTTATTTGTTGGTCCTTATCGTTTATATATAGTCAGTAAATCATCCAAATTTGAAACAGATGTGGCATCTATGCGATGTCTTTTATTTCGAGTTCACTATACTGAGTCGACATTTGAATGGAAATTACTGTTGTTAATTGATAAAACGTCGTCGATTTAACTGAATGTAGAGTTGAAGGCCACATCAAGTGTTTTCGTCTCCTCATAGAGAAGTTTTTGAATAAAACTTCCGCTTCACATCAATATAAATACAGGTCGACTTATAAAAGAAGTAGCACAATTAGTGCCTATCGGAATTCCAACAGTTTGCTGGAAGACCTGGTCTGATGTTGTCAATGAGGAACTCCATCATCCTTTTGATATCAACTTCAGAGTATTTTGTGTAGAATCAGAGTGATTTACAACAAAGTAATTTGGCTGAAAACCAATCACAAGATATGAAAATTACCGAGTTCCATTTTTATTGAAGAAGCAGTTGTCTATGATATAAAAAAAACCCCTAGTTTTTCAGATATTTGATGTATAATAGAAAGATATATGCTATTTTCAGTATATATTCAAATAAAATAATGCTGATAAAATAAGTTTTACAAAATGAGAAGAACAGAAAAAAATGAACTAATTGAAATGAATAGACAGATTCCTTCAAGTACATTCAGTTTTAATTACAAGAGATATCTCTCCTTGAAAAATATGTAAAATAATAATTTCTGTAAAATTTTCGAGGTGACCTGTGGATTTTAATTCATCAAATTATATTGAACATTTGTGTGGATCTCCTCACCAAACGCTTTTTTTCCAAATATTAATTTCTTTATATTTTATTTCTGAAAATGATACTTTTCCCATCGCTTCTATATTAAATTAGTTAGATCATATTTAATTTTTAAAAGAATCTCTTGGTAAAGCTTTTCCTTTTACTCTGATCGTTGGAATATTTCACATTTTCCTTGATTTGATTATTTGTTTCTTTGTTGGGGAGATAAAATTTTGCTATTTATATATCGAATACATTAATTTATCGTGAGGAATGATAGTATATAGTGTAAAAATGCCGTACGTTTTTATGTTACTAACATTTGAACAATTATTTGATTTTAAAGTTTTCTTAAAAAAAAAAAAAAAAAAAAAAAAAAAAAATACTTATGTCCAAGCAATTGCTTAAGAGTTTAAACTCATACGAAAAATTAAGTTTTATTTTGTATTCTTCATGTTACAATATCCTACGGACATTTTTGATTATTTGATTCCTGTGATATCCTGTGATATTTAAATATTAAATTGTGAATTAATGTTATTTTTGTGATCAATAAGTATATTAAAAACATCATAATTGAGTATTGATTCTTATTTAGATTCTTCTAAATAATAAAGTGTTTTCAAACCACACTGTCCTTTGACAATTAACTCAGTTCTCTAATCAACATAGAGATTAGAGAGTGGAAGATGAAATTTTTATCAAAAGAAACAATTTAAGATTTCAATGCATTTCGTTAAATTAATCTTTAAAAATAACTGATAAAATGTGTTTGAAAATCTGGTTGTTTATTCTCTAAAGTGTTCTAGGTTAAAATTCTGGGGAAATGTCGGACTGGAGACAGAATTACTTCCCGCCCTAAAAAAAATTCATACACCAGTACTTATAAACGTGACATAGCTCCTAACGTAACTTATCACACTCTGGGAATCAGTTGTATTACGTGGTAAATCATGTCAAATGAATTTGATTAATTATTTAGCGGTAATTATACTGCAATTTCTAAAAAAAAAAAAAAAAATTGCCAGTGGACTGAATCAAAAAAAAAAAAAAAAAAAAAAAAAAAAAAAAAAAAAAACCAGAACAAAGATACATGTAGCACAGAAAAAAAAAAAGTCACGTTGTCGGCAGGATTCGAACCTGCGCGGGGAGACCCCAATAGATTTCTAGTCTATCGCCTTAACCACTCGGCCACGACAACTGATGGAAAACAATGGTGTTTAAATACGATAGCTTATAAGAAATAAACATATATATCTGATGCATGCCCTCCTTATTATACATACGAGGGGTTACCAAAATGTTCGTGGACTAGCGCAATAAAATTAAAACCGCTTTAGGTACTTCAATGAATTTTAAGACATTTCGTAAGCGTCATATTTTTCTACCTTCAGAATAAACCATAAATATTATAAGTCTTATTTTTTAATAAATTGTTAATGGTTTTGTAAGCAATGGTTTGTAACGACGGCACAACCTCGAACAATTGTTCCAAAAATTTGCAATTTGACACTGATATTCTTAAATTTTCATCAACCTATTTGTCAATATCTCATCTCGTTTTAGAAATTGTTCATACGTAGAACATGCTCTTGCGTATCAAATCAACTGGGAGTCGTAAACTCAATATATGCAGATGATAAAGATTTATAGCTTTATAAATAAGAGAAGTTGACGATAGAAAAGTTGAAGCCTTCACGATTATCATAAAGTTTTGATAAATTGCTGTATTCGTTTCAAATACGCAAGCAATAAAAATGTAAAAGAAATAAATAAATAAATAAATAAAATAAAAAAAAATGTAGGAATCTAATCTCTAATTCTGAAGAGGACGTCGCATTATTCGACGGAAATTTCAGTTGTTTATTTTACAATATGCTTACTCCTCCTATAGGCACCTGATCTCACCTCTGGAATTTCCGGGGCTCCATTTTATATGCCCTGTTCTAATATTTGTATTGTTTATAGATTTCTTAGAGATCGATATCTTTCTTTATCTCCACCTTTTTCAATTTGGCCAATAAAAGTTTTCGGTCATATATATATATATATATATATATATATATATATATATATATATATATATATATATATATATATAGTTAAAATATTAACAGTGACATATAGGTCCTTTGGGCCGGATGTAAGAAACTAAGTTTACTGTTGTAAAATACATTGTATTACTGTATCAATACACATGTCACTATAATAACTAATTTAATTTACTTTACTCAAAAAAGTCCATTTAAATAATATAAATTGTGAGCAGAGACACCCCGGCCTATAAGAAAACTTCTGATCCGGGGGGGGGGGGGGGGAGATGGTGATTTCTTGTCCAGTTAAGACAGTGTTGTGATGGTCTTGAATTCTATCGAAGGGAACCAGTTTCAAATACTGAAATTCAGCACGGAAACTATTTACCGCACATTATCTGCAAACACAATATAGTCGATTTATTCAAGTATCTTATATGCATATTTATTACATACAGAAAAAGAAAGATTTTCTTAGAAGAAAATAAATTCAGGCAAAAACTGTTCATTTCAAAGGTTAATTTTATTCCTGATATTTTAATTGGAGCAAAAAAATATTTCAGAATTCGCTACCTTCCACTAAATAAAATAAACTGCATTCTTAACAAAACAACAACCCTTTTATTTTGTGATTAACAAAGCTCAATGCTCTTACTTTAATTATGACCACAAATATTAGTGTATTAACTTCCATATCCTTAACAGCATGAAAACTTACATCAAAAAATCCTAAAATTTTTAAAATGACAATGAGAGATACATAGTACGGATAATGATGTACTTAACTGTATACATGCATAAAAAGGGGATTTGTTTGCGAAACACTATTGTCCCATCTAAAAATGTTCCAATGCTTCTCTGCTATAAAAAATATACCAAGACGGGCTGTATGTCAATGGCAATTTTAAACCGACCGCACAAAAGATAAAGCTTTATATTAAAACAGACATGTAAAAAGAGACTCCAAATTTCGTTTTAGAAATCTGACACTGAATATGATTATTTTGTTGTATATTTCAGTGAAATTTTTTGTTTTAAAAAAAGTCATCAAAAGTATTCTTTAAAACAAATAGTACTAATTCTTTATCCAAAGAATCATATCCTCACAAACTGATTCTGTTGAGAAGGGGGAAACATCCTCCAATGAATTGACATGACTTTGCTAGATACATCAGATCAATTAACTGCTCAGCAGTAAGTTAATAACATTGTATTTAGCAACCTGTCTCTAAATTCATTAAAATTGATATACATCATATACTAGGTACAAATCTATCTTCAATAAATCAGCAAAAAACTCCAAGAACAATCCATATGTGATACATATAAGCTAGGGAATTTGGAATGATCAAAAGCATGAGATTCAAAAACTTAAATATACAGCATCAAAACTTGGTACATGGTAACAATTGTGCAGAAAAAATTTATATGACTGACAATACTCTAAGGCAGTTTATAGCAAACAATACACAGTGTCAAAAAATATAACTCATTCATCCTTTAAAAAGAATTCTAATAAATATATTATTACACTCTTCTTTAACATTGAATCACAGCAGAAAATTTATAATTTTTATCCAGTTTTACAATTGTGAAAGTTACTGGCAAATGAATCCCTGGAATCCTGAAGGACTTTTGTTTCTGGTGGGATTTCATGGAGAGCACATATAACATGAATGACGACTCGAGTCCACATCCAATGACAAATCCAAATAGAACACTCTTTAGTAACAGCACAAATCGCAAAAATTCCACACATATATGAAATAAATATATCAAAAATATATAACAAGAGTTATGAAAAACATAAGATTTTTTTCCTCATTTGAGAACAAATTACTATAGGAATACCGTAGTTATCTTAATTTACATTCTTCAAATATTTCTAATATCATTTTTAATTAACATAACTACATCAATATTAGAGATGGAATTAATAGTACAATTTAGGTATTTTCTATCCCATTCATCTCCAAGGAACATATTTATCAATTGATTATTGAAAACAGTGATCTTTTATGCAAAAAACAAACAATTTCAATTTTTTCAAACCTCAAAATTATGTGGATTATATCTCTCCTTGATTACGCATACAGTTACTTTTTTGTTCATTGGTTTCTACTTTTGTTCTAATAAATCAACGTCATGTTTTCTCCCCTAACATTTCAATTCTTAAACATTAACAAAAATAAACTTTCATTTATTAATCGGTACAAATAAAATGACTAGATATGACAAAATATTTTAGAAAGCACTAAGCCTATGGTCCTTAATGCTCACCTGAGTTACCTCAACTTCACATTCCTTCCATCTTCAAGCTTACAATAATGGGGTTAAAGGTAATGGTGAAATATGTTACAATTCATGACTAATGTTCATGAAAAAAATGCTATGAATGTTTTTCTATATTCCTATAAAATATTCATGCCTTCTTTCATTTCTTATTTGATTCTCATTAGAGATCTTTATTATATAAACAGACTTTTGTTCTAATCCACATATACTATATTGTCTAAACTTCAAAATCAGCATTGATTTAATAATAACCACAACAAAGTCCCATTTAGAAAGGGTCAGGCATCGTAATTCAAGAAAATTAATGTTAACATACATAATAGAAGAAACGTTACTCTTTCATAAGTTTGACTATGTCTTTGTATTTCTGTGTGGTTTTTTATATAAAAAGGTTGAGGAGTACCTATTTTATTTATCCCAGTATTATATATCTGGGTCAATCTCTTTTGAAAAACAAGAGGCCCATGGGCTACTTCGCTCACCTGAGCACAACGGCTAGGAAAAAGCACAAATCAGTTCAGTATTGAAAAGTTTACAGGGGGGGGGGGGGGGGGTGGAATTTTAAACTACCTGAGAATGCTTCCATATCAATATAACAAATGACTTTGCAGTTCTTCAGTAGAAGATTTTTAAAGATTTTTTCCTATATATTCTTATGTAAAACTTTGATCCTCCATTGTGACCCCACCCTGCCCCAAGGGGTCATCATTTGAACAAACTTGAATCTACACTATCTGATGATGCTTCCATATCAATATGACTAAACAAGGCTTTGCTGTTCTTGAGAAGGTTTTTGAAGGTTTTTTTTCTATAAATTCTTACGTAAAACTTTTATTGCCCACTGTGACCCAACCCTACCCCAAGGGGTCATCATTTGAACAAACTTGAATCTACACTACCTGAAGATGTTTCCATATCAATTTGACTCATCATGGATTTGCTGTTCTTGAGAAGAAGATTTTTGAAGTTTTTTTTTCTATATATTCCTATGCAAAACTTTGATCCCCCATTTTGGTCCCAACCTACCCCCACAGGCCATCATTTGAATAAAATTAAATCTACCCAAGTAATTCCTATAAGTTTCAACTTTTTTGGCCCAGTGGTTCTTGGGAAGATTTTTAAAACATGCCACCAAATTTTCACCATGTCTGAATTATCTCCCCTTCAATGAGGGTGTGGCCCTTCATTTGAACAAACTTGAATCCCCTTCACCCAAGGATGCTCTGTGGCAAGTTTGGTTAAAATTGGCGCAGTGGATCTGGAGAAGAAGTCAATAATGTGAAAAGTTTACAGATGGACGGATGAATGGACAGACAGATGGACTACAGACAAAATGTGATCAGAAAAGCTCACTTTAGCTTTCAGCTCAGGTTAGCTAAAAAAGATTTGTTCATAAAATTTATACTTTTGCAAAAAATGGGAAGAAACCCTAGCAAAACTCCCTTATCAAATGCTGAATTGTATCAAATTTGACATACAAAGACTTTAGAAGTTTTAGAGAAATATAAAAAATTAATGTACTCCAAAAGACATATAAGAAAACTTCAGCATCAGGTTCAAAGTAGAGCATGAGAAAAAATACTAACAATGTTAATATAACAAAATCATAGAAATTATTATTTCTTATAAAAAATGTATTAATAACTCAACTCAAAACTGGCATGAAAATATATAATCACATCAACAGGCATGGCTTAATGAACTTATTCAGTTAGATTGTATCAATTTATTTAAATGTGACATTTGGCAAACACCTTCAAATAAATTAAAACATCAGTCAAAGCTGGCATGCTGCATTTTAATACTTTGTATTCTTGTTATCAGTTCACACATTGAGAGTATTAGATTCTGATGAATACAAGAATATATATAAACAAAGGAAATGATCATGGCCAAAAAACATCACTACAAGTCTGTTTACAGTTGAGTCCTGGTATTCATAATTCTAAGACAATATATAAAAATACTGATTGTTTGCATGGCTATCAAGTTTAAATTCTGACATAAGTATTGATAAATACAATTGGGTATTTCAACATAAATGGAGGTTGATGTAGAATTGCTTTCACCTTTAGCAAATACATGGAGGGCTTTGAAAACATTACATGTATCCTGCCCTGCAGGGAGTATGCATACTGATAAAATCATTTTTACATAAAGAGTTACCTATCATAACAAGGGAAGTAACTCATCAAAGGGATGTGCAACCTTAACCTGAATTATTCGTTTGACAACTCATCCTTGTATTTCAATGTCTCCACCAAATCGAGCCATGATAAAAATAACCCCAAACCCAAACAGCATTCCAACGTTCTGAACAATAAATATCCATCGTGTTCCAAACATCTTTTTATAGTCCTCATTCTCTGCTGCGCTGTTCATCTCTGGCATCTAAAAACAGAAATAGGGTATTTAAAACAAACCAAGGAATTTTAAAGTGGGTTGACAGTCACGGTAGCTCAGTCCATGGAGCTCAATGATTGTAAGGTCATGGGTTTAAGCCCCAGCCACAACAGACCTAAATCGATTAAGAATAAGGTAGCAAATATTCCTTTGCCAAACGCTTAGCACTTTGAGGTGAAAGTAGCACGTCTTTTGGATGAGACCTTAAAAATTGAGGCCCTGTGTCACAGTAGGAGTCTACATGAGTGAAAATCTCAAATGGGGTGTAAAACAACACACAATCAATCAATCAATCAAAAAATTGGATTCTTTCAAAGTTTCATAAATATATGAAAGGTATAATCATATCACAATTCATTACTAAATTCTTCTTCATTTCTGTTATTATGAATGAGTATTATTTAAAAAATCATGTTTTACTACCGATAAGTAGGAGAACATGATGTCTTCTATTTGAATTAATATTTAATCTATGAATGTGAATATTCATACCATGTCTACCAATGATATGTACAGGAACATTCCACCAGCAATGGCAAAGATCCAGGTGTGGGCGGTGGTGTTAGCACCAAGGATCGTACCCAGAACCAGTCCGAGGTAACACGTACAGGCAGACAGAAAGTTGTACATCAACGCCTTCTTCACAGACATCCCAGAATTCAACAGGATAGCAAAGTCACCTAGAAAACAAGAACAAAGGTTACATAGTCCTAGTGAAGTAAGACTATAAAATGCTTAGAGATCTATATTGTGTCAAAAGTATCGAATGTACAATAGAAAAAAAATCTTATATCTAAAATGAAAAAATAAATACAAAAAACTCAGACAAAGTTATTACCTAGTTCATGTGGCAATTCTTCACATATAACAGCCAGTGATATACTCATCCCAGCAAAGATACTATCAGTGAAAGCTGCACCAATCGACAGACCATCCAGGAAGTTGTGAAGTGCATCTCCAAAGATGATCATCCAAGCGATCGTTCTCACCTCGGACTTCTGCTGCGGATTTACTACCGGGTCATCTTCACTTGAACTTGAGGAACTACCATTCTCCACCTTTTTAAAATTCTACAAATTAAAATTCAATTATTTTAACTGCAACAGTATCTCCCCTAATATTAGTTTTGATTAAGTTATCATAGTGATTACAGAAAAATGTCATGAATTTTGCAATGAAGACCGATTAGGCTTGCTGCAGATATGAACACTAGCTGTTGTCTTTTATATATTCAAGGCTTGATTCAAAATACTGTAGATCACCAAATTTTTAAGACATTTCAGCAAGATAGACCTTTGTTATTTACAAGTGAGACAAAATGTTCCCAAATTTTGACTCTAGTATTATCAATCTTTTATAATAAAAATATATGCTACAATTAAATTTTCGCAATCAGACAGCCTGGTGTAAATACACAAAAATAGTTCTTGTGAATAGAAAGTGACTGACATTAAGCCAAGGCAAAAATTCAATTCCAAAAAATCACTGGCAACTCACTGGTTTAAAAACTCAAGAGATACCACTTGTACCAGGTTTGCCAGCTTTGCATTCATTCATAATAAAGATGTCAATTTTGTGTAATTTAAAAGAAATACTAAGAAGACATCTAATTCTTTTGGAAAGAACATTTGTACCAAATCTGGTGGCTTAACTGACTCACAGACATAATGGAAAACATTCTTCAGAAATATAGACAAACAAAACTTAGTGTTTCTTCACTGCAATAACTGCCTTCTCAGCTCATCTTTACAGATTAAGTAGACAATGACAGAAAGTTACTTAATTTCTAGACAGAATACAATGTACAGGAAGTATTCCAACTACCCTAATATGACCTTAAAGATGGACAGACTAACTTCTTCTCTAGAATGTGTCCTGACTGCCCTATTGTCGTACAGACAGCTAGACAGACAGATTAACATCTTCTTTAGATATATAAAGTGTCCTGACTGCCCTATTAAAGCTAACATAAATACAGACAGACAGACTAACCTCTTCTCTAGACAATGTACATAATGTGTCCTGACTGCCCTGGTAAAAGCTGGCTTTTAATGCCTGTTGAGATTCTGGGGTGTGTTTTAAGGACTCAGGGTGCAGTGTTGATGTGTCACTACACTTCTGTCGTTCCGTAGTTGGAGTCTTGGCTACCACGCTTCCTCTGTTGGTAACAGAGTAAGACTCTTCTTTGGAGTTTTCATTATTTTTCTGAATCAAAGAAATATATATGAACATTAATAATTAACAGATATTTAATTAACAAGCACATGTTCTAGTAACAATGGTAAACTCTGTAAATTCCATGTATTGTTAATCTTATAACTTTTTTAGATTTAAAAAAAACCCCACTATTTTTTGTCTGATTAGCCTTGAAAGCCTGCCGATTTTTCACCCTCATTTTATATATAAGTCAAGATCTTTTTAGCATCAGATGCTTTGACTGGGACCATTACAGGTTATAATGCCTACTCTTAAGTCAGCAGTGTTTACATTTTGAAATCCTTCTTACTGAATATTAAGCTTTTTTTTTTTCTAATTCTTCATTTTCCCCCAATATAAATTTAAACCTATAGGTATAACATATAGAATGTTCTTTACATAATATCTACTAAATGGATGGGCCTCACGTCAAAAAAGCTTACAATGTATACAAAATATAATGTGTTCCCTGAAACGTCTTGTCCTTGACTTCAAGGATAATGACCTCAAACAGTTCATTTACCACAAGAAATTAAAATATGTCCACCTTTCACTTCCAGAAAACAATGACTTGAAGATTGTTAAGAAATATCATTGACTTATACTGACATAATAAAAAAAACAGCCTATATACACAGAAATTTATATAGGTCTAATGATGATAAGCATTCCTACAGAAATAACTTGTAGTTCTTTCTGACAAGTAGAGTTTAATTTTTCCTGAGACAGATGTACACATCAAAATAAATGAAAATTTTCCTGGGAAAATAATTTTCCACGGATACATTAAGTAAATATAGAACTCCCATCACACAGTCAGAAATTTGCAAAATTAAGGACCACCTTAATTAATATCAATTTATGATTGATGCATTAATAAATAGATTAGTGGAAAAGACAGAAAATAATGTTGCTAAAGGTACGCAGAAATGGCTATCCTTAAATTACAAGGTGATTGCTGAACTAACATATGTACATGTATACTGAACTGAAACAGATTATTTCTAGCAGATTAAAGCTATTAGTTAGCTAGTAGTCAATAAATGTCATGTGGAAAATTACAACTATATATTGACAAATAATTATATTCAATATGTAATAGGTATGATTTTATAAAATACAAACCTGAAGACAAAGTTGATTTAAATATTTTATACCAAACAGAAAGTTTTTACGATCTCTTTTTGTTAGTGTTTAATGCACAAATTTACATGAACTATCATAACAATGCAAACATCCACTGATCATATCTGGGCAGGTTACAGAAGGAAAACTTGAACAATCACCATACAGTAGGGTTAACAGTAGTTTAGTTTAACAGTTTGTCATGCAGGAAATAGTTTTTACTTTGATACACTTTCATCATGCATAATAACATTTTTTAATGATTACTCGGTGAATTATATTTCAGTCTACAGAAAAAAAATTCATTTAAGAACCAATATATACATGTAGCTGCCACCTTAACTGCTGAACTCAGCTATTACAAATCATTTAACAATACCTGGGACATACTGAATTTCTCGAGTCTACTGTCATGAATATTCATCAAACAATGGACTCTTAATCGATAATGTCAATATTTTTAGATTAGCAAAAATTGAAATTGATAATATTTAATGTAACCTTGAAAAACTGCCATTTGTTTATCTAAAAAAAAAAAAAAAAAAGAAAAATGTGGTACCCAGATTTACCTCTTCTATAAATGGTGTCTGAACTTCCATGTTATATTCTCCACTACCTTCCAGATATAAATTGGTTCTACGTGGGCTTTTCTGTTAAAAATTGAACAAACATAAAAGTGCACGATGCCAAGCAGAAAGAAATAAACATGCAGTTATACATTCACAGAGAGCTTACAGAATAGATACAGATAGGTTCATCCAAATCTTACTAACTAAAGATATATTCAGTCTTATATTATTCTAATGTATGCTAATACTAAACTTAGAAGTCTAATTAATATTACTTCATTTACTAAACTATTTTCCCAATTACACCATTTCAGAATTAATATGTACTCTATAGTTTTACATACTATTAGGATAAGAGTTTCATATATGTGTTGATCTAATTTTGAATTATACGCATTCATGTTTACAACTACACAATCATATTGACTCTAAATCACATAATTTAAAGAATTATATATAAATATTAAAAAAAAAAATTGTGGCATACCCCTCAACCAAATGTATTTGAAGTTGAATAATTTGGTGGTTATACAAACTTTCTATTTACATGATTCACATTTTAAAAAATCATCTAAACATGTTCTGCAAACAAAATGGTCTTTACAGTTTATATTCACCGAAGTGTCCAAAAGCTTGTTTAATTTGAATTATTTCAAATCTAAACTAATTTAATAAGGCAGTCTTTATGAAAGTTTTTTGGGTTACACGGAACAAATGGTCCTTTGTACTCAATGAACACACACAACCAAACCATATTTTGTCAGACCAAAAAACATAATGTAAGAAAGTGAAATAAATGAAAATGTAGAATCATGGAAATCTGGCAGTTTATGTGGTTTTAATCATTCTCATTTATAGTAATAGGATTTGTTCAATATTTTTAATTTTAAAAAAAAAGTTTTTATGACTTGTGCTAAAATAATAAAACTCAAAACCTGACACTAAGACATTAGATATTCTGGTTCAGTGTAAAAAATAATGCATCCAACCTGAGGCACTGTGCACATTCAGGTCAGGTCCGATGGTTCAATGTTTTATCTTATAGACTGATGTAAGGATGCCAATCATGCTAATGAAAGTTTGTTATCTGTACATCTTGAGAAGACAATTTTATGTTCTTTTTCCTGTGTACTTGAATCTTGACTCCTCTTTGGCCCCACTCTGGATCTGGGGTGCCATAGGTCCATCAACTTATTCACTATAACAAAGCATCCATGATTTGTGATATCTGGTTCAGTAGTTCTTGAGAAGAACATTTTAATATGAACCTACATTATATTCATTGTTCCTTTATAACATGTATTATCTCCCTTGGGCTTGGTCTTTCATTTAGAAATATCTCAAACCCCTTTCTGTAAACGTTGACCAAGTAGAGCTGCAGAAGAATTTAAAAAATGTGAAAAGTTTATGCCATTGGACAAAGCACAAAAATTGACAGACACAGACAAGAGTGACTTGGATGACTTTAACCCAAAATTCCTCAGGGGAAAAAGTTTAAATTTTTATGTTTCACCTTGTTACATGTAAATTACAAACTCACATTGTACATCATTGCGTGATTCAGCCAAGGTGCCTGAAAATTTTCATAAATATGCATTCCTTCAACAAAGATGAAGGAATTTTGTTTTTGTATACACATCTTTAAACATAGACTTTTCCACGTTTGTTTAATGATTCATAATAAGGATAAACTGTGATATGCTAATTATTCATAAATAATAAAGAAAGACTGTGATATGCCAATGAATTCAGACTTTATTTACGCAGGTTTCAGGCCACCCCAAACATTAATGGACATGCTTAAGAAAATTATACCTCAACAAAAAGTTCACTTTCTACAAAAAAATATATGATTGTTTTTTTTTTTTTTTTTTTTAATTCTATTACACTTTTTCTTTGCTTTTTTTGATTGATCATGTTGATTGTTGGCAGAGTAGTATAAAGTTAAAAGCTTATAAATAGCTGTGCCTGCCCTCTAAGAAGCAAAAGTTCATACTCAGTTAAAGCTTTGCTTACAAACAGATCTATGCAGTGTTGACTGTTTTAATGCTGTTGTGTACATTTGTCATGCCTCACTGAGTGTTGTCTGTTTTAACACTGTTGTGTACATTTGTCATGCCTCACACAATGTTGTCTGTTTTAACACTGTTGTGTACATTTGTCATGCCTCACACAATGTTGTCTGTTTTAATGCTGTTGTGTACATTTGTCATACATCACTGAGTGTTGTCTGTTTTAACACTGTTGTGTATAGCGCTGTGTATTGAGCAAAATATTTCGATACGATACAATATTTTTTAAAGCGATATGCGATATATTGGATTATTTATTAAGTCTTTCACAAATGTCTTGTAAATGCATAAATTTCATAAAAACTGGGTGAGTCTAACATAACATGTTAAAATATAGCTGTCTATTTTTTGTAATAGTTATTTAATATGTGCTATCTCCTTAATGTTTATTTCATTATTGACCAGTTTTAATTCAAAACAGTTAAAAATAATCTTTGGTAACTGAAATTCCCAACTTTTTTACAGAATTATAAGGAAAACTGCCTGTCCGATACGTATTGGAAGTTATTTTTTCGATACGATACATTCCTGAAAATCGATACGTATTGAATATTCGATATATTGACACAGCCCTAGTTGTGTACATTTGTCATGCCTCATACAATGTTGTCTGTTTTAATGCTGTTGTGTACATTTGTCATGCCTCACTGAGTGTTGTCTGTTTTAATGCTGTTGTGTACATTTGTCATGCCTCACACAATGTTGCCTGTTTTAATGCTGTTGTGTACATCTGTCATGCCTCACTGAGTGTTGTCTGTTTTAACACTGTTGTGTACATTTGTCATACATCACTGAGTGTTGTCTGTTTTAATGCTGTTGTGTACATTTGTCATGCCTCACTGAGTGTTGTCTGTTTTAATGCTGTTGTGTACATTTGTCATGTCTCACACAATGTTGTCCATTTTAAGATTATTGTGTACAGTTGTCATGCCTCACTGAGTGTTGTCCATTTTAATGCTGTTGTGTAAATTTGTCATACCTCACACAATGTTGTCTGTTTTAATGCTGTGTGTACATTTGTCATGCCTCACTGAGTTTTGTCTGTTTTAACACTGTTGTGTACATTTGTCATGCCTCACACAATGTTGTCTGTTTTAATGCTGTTGTGTACATCTGTCATGCCTCACTGAGTGTTGTCTGTTTTAATGCTGTTGTGTACATTTGTCATGCCTCACACAATGTTGCCTGTTTTAATGCTGTTGTGTACATTTGTCATGCCTCACTGAGTTTTGTCTGTTTTAACACTGTTGTGTACATTTGTCATACATCACTGAGTGTTGTCTGTTTTAATGCTGTTGTGTACATTTGTCATGCCTCACTGAGTGTTGTCTGTTTTAATGCTGTTGTGTACATTTGTCATGTCTCACACAAAGTTGTCCATTTTAAGATTATTGTGTACAGTTGTCATGCCTCACTGAGTGTTGTCCATTTTAATGCTGTTGTGTACATTTGTCATACCTCACACAATGTTGTCTGTTTTAATGCTGTTGTGTACATTTGTCATGCCTCACTGAGTGTTGTCTGTTTTAATGCTGTTGTGTACATTTGTCATGCCTCACACAATGTTGCCTGTTTTAATGCTGTTGTGTACATCTGTCATGCCTCACCGAGTGTTGTCTGTTTTAACACTGTTGTGTACATTTGTCATACATCACTGAGTGTTGTCTGTTTTAATGCTGTTGTGTACATTTGTCATGCCTCACTGAGTGTTGTCTGTTTTAATGCTGTTGTGTACATTTGTCATGTCTCACACAATGTTGTCCATTTTAAGATTATTGTGTACAGTTGTCATGCCTCACTGAGTGTTGTCCATTTTAATGCTGTTGTGTACATTTGCAGTGATTCATTTTGGTGTGTGTCCTGCGTAAATTACGCACAAATTTTGCTCAGGACGCATTATTTCAATAAATGTGCATCCCAATGGACGCAATAAATTTATAGAAGGACATGTACTATTTTAAATTATTTCAGTATAACCTGATTCAAAACTTGACAGATTGCATCATATCCACGTGCTAAGCGATATGCATGAACGATTTTAACAGGTATAAGGTTGCCAACAACAGGTCAGGTTTCACAACTGCAGTTAAAAGCAATTATCAGAAAATATTTGAAAGTTAGATAGCATAGTTCGATTATCACTGATTATGTCTATACCGTGGAACGTTTCTGAAGCGAATACTATACCTTTGTATTTAAGCTGTAACCTGTATCATTGGTTTTTTCTTTTCGTTTTTTCCTTACAAGCTAAGAAGTATAAAATTTAATCATTTTTATTTCTGACTATTTGTCATTATTACTTCTTAATTTTTTTTACTTCATTCGGCTTCTGTGCATTTTATGACTGATACAATGTGTGAGATCGTATGAGATCTAAAAATAGAACCAAAGTGCACAGTGGACAATATATTATTTTTATGACACAAAATCGTGTATTCTTACTTGGACAATTGATAGAAAAAGACTAAAAGTATAAATCCATCACAACTACAGTAAAACATTTGCACTTTCATGCAATACCCTTTTTTATTTCACCAGAATTTCCTCTGTAACATCTAATATATGGTACCCTTGGATTTGGACGCATTGATTTTGGCACGGGACTCATTGTTGTCATTAAGAGGGGTCCTTTGGACCCATGATAACCATTTTCAAAATGAATCACTGCATTTGTCATATCTCACACAATGTTGTCTGTTTTAATGCTGTTGTGTACATTTGTCATACATCACTGAGTGTTGTCCATTTTAATGCTGTTGTGTACATTTGTCATGCCTCACTGAGTATTGTCTGTATTAATGCTGTTGTGTACATTTGTCATACATCACTGAGTGTTGTCCATTTTAATGCTGTTGTGTACATTTGTCATACATCACTGAGTGTTGTCTGTTTTAATGCTGTTGTGTACATTTGTCATACATCATTGAGTGTTGTCTGTTTTAATGCTGTTGTGTACATTTGTCATGCCTCACTAAGTGTTGTCCATTTTAATGCTGCTGTGTACATTTGTCATGCCTCACTGAGTGTTGTCTGTTTAAATGCTGTTCTGTATATCTGTCATGCCTCACTCAGTGATGTCTGTTTTAACACTGTTGTGTACATTTGTGATGCATCACTGAGTGTTGTCTGTTTTAATGCTGATGTTTACATTTGTCATGCCTCACTGAGTGTTGTTTAGCTGTTTTAATGCTGTTTTGTACATTTGTAATGTATCACACAATGTTGTCTAGCTGTTTTAATGCTGTTGTGTACATTTGTCATGCCTCACTGAGTGTTGTTCGTTTAAATGCTGTTGTGTACATTTGTCATGCCTCACTGAGTGTTGTCTGTTTTAATGCTGTTGTGTACATTTGTCATACATCATTGAATGTTGTCTGTTTTAATGCTGTTGTGTACATTTGTCATGCCTCACACAATGTTGTCTGTTTTAATGCTGTTGTGTACTTTTGTCTTGCATCACTGAGTGTTGTCTATTTTGATGCTGATGTTTACATCTGTCGTGCCTCACACAGTGTCTGCAATTTCTTCTCACAGTACACATTGTTCTAACAGCATTCAACAAGTGCCTGATGGAATATATTGGAATATATCCTTATTTGTTCAAACTGTGCTGCCTAATCAAATCTCAATGTGTTTTATGAAAAATCACATTTTGTAAGGATTATAGATTGTAAAAGTGTTATCATACAACCACAATATTTTGATATGTCTAACGTATGCTATTAAAAAAAGATGAGGATATCTTACAATACACTCACAGAAACTCGCACATTTTTCAATCAGGGAAGATTTTCATGCTAACAATTTTTTCAACATTGGAATTTTGCAGGACATGACCTAAAACACGCTTTGAATTTTCTATGATCAAACAAATACAGGAGAAGTGTACGTTCAAAAAATATCATTCAAACTCCATAATCTGTACTCTGCAGTGTGTATAAGCATGCAATTATCTTATTTACTTTGACCATGTTTCTACAAGTCTCTGATGAGACTGATACTCTACTGTTCTACATTGTCATCTGGAGAAAATGAGCTCAACTGAGCTTCTCATACATTTTCAAAGTTTTGATTTATCAGTTCAACATTGAAAAAAATTTCAAAAAAGTTTTAAGAATATCTTACCTTTTTGAAATCTAAGAGTATTTTTAGAACACGTTCAATCAGGAAGAACAGGTACACCCCTCCTGCAACAGTGACTGCCTTCCAGAGGTAGTCATGGTTACCATCAGGATTCTGTAGGAATCCAAATGCCTGAATAAGGACATAAAACATGGAATTAATAAAGCCGGAATCCAAACACCTGAATAAGGACATAAAACAAAGAATTAATAAAGCAGGAATACAAACGCCTGAATAAGGACATAAAACATGGAATTAATTGTGTAAAGCAGGAATCCAAATGCCTGAATAAGGACATAAAACAAAGAATTAATAAAGCAGGAATCCAAATGCCTGAATAAGGACATAAAACAAAGAATTACTACAGCAGGAATCCAAACACCTGAATAAAGACATAAAACAAAGAATTACTACAGCAGGAATCTAAACGCCTGAATAAGGACATAAAACAAAGAATTAATAAAGCAGGAATCCAAAGGCCTGAATAAAGACATAAAACAAAGAATTAATTCTGTAAAGGAGGAATTCAAACGCCTGAATAAGGACATAAAACATGGAATTAAAAAAGCAGGAATCCAAACGCCTAAATAAGGACATAAAACAAAGAATTGATTCTGTAAATCAGGAATCCAAATGCAAGATTCCAAACACCTGAATAAGGACATAAAACAAGGAATTAATAAAGCAGGAACCCAAATGCCTGAATAAGGACATAAAACAAAGAATTAATAAAGCAGGAGTCCAAACGCCTGAATAAGGACATAAAACAAAGAATTACTAAAGCAGGAATCCAAACGCCTGAATAAGGACATAAAACAAAGAATTAATAAAGCAGGAATCCAAATGCCTGAATAAGGACATAAAACAAAGAATTACTAAAGCAGGAATCCAAACGCCTGAATAAGGACATAAAACAAAGAATTACTAAAGCAGGAACTCAAATGCGTGAATAAGGACATAAAACAAAGAATTACTAAAGCAGGAATCCAAACGCCTGAATAAGGACATAAAACAAAGAATTAATAAAGCAGGAATCCAAACGCCTGAATAAGGATATAAAACAAAGAATTATTTCTGTAGAGCAGGAATCCAAACGCCTAAATAAGGACATAAAACAAAGAATTACTAAAGCAGGAATCCAAACACCTGAATAAGGACATAAAACAAAGAATTACTAAAGCAGGAATCCAAAGGCCTGAATAAGGACATAAAACAAAGAATTACTAAAGTAAGAATCCAAACGCCTGAATAAGGACATAAAACAAAGAATTACTAAAGCAGGAGCTCAAATGCGTGAATAAGGACATAAAACAAAGAATTACTAAAGCAGGAATCCAAACGCCTAAATAAGGATATAAAACAAAGAATTAATTCTGTAGAGCAGGAATCCAAACGCCTAAATAAGAACATAAAACAAAGAATTACTAAAGCAGGAATCCAAACGCCTGAATAAGGACATAAAACAAAGAATTACTAAAGCAGGAATCCAAACGCCTGAATAAGGACATAAAACAAAGAATTACTAAAGCAGGAATCCAAACGCCTGAATAAGGACATAAAACAAAGAATTAATAAAACAGGAATCCAAACGCCTGCATAAGGACATAAAACAAAGAATTAATAAAGCAGGAATCCAAATCCCTGAATAAGGACAGAAAACGTGGAATAAATAAAGCAGGAATCCAAATGCCTGAATAAGACATAAAACAAAGAATTAATAAAGAAGGAATCCAAACACCTGAATAAGGACATAAAACAAAGAATTAATTGTGTAAAGCAGGAATCCAAACCGCTGAATAAGGACATAAAACAAGGAATAAATAAAGCAGGAATCCAAACGCCTGAATAAGGACATAAAACAAGAATTAATTTTGTAAAGCAGGAATCCAAACCCCTCAATAAGGACATAAAACAAGGAATAAATAAAGCAGGAATCCAAACACCTGAATAAGGACATAAAACAAGAATTAATTGTGTAAAGGAGGAATCCAAATGCCTGAATAAGGACATAAAACAAGGAATAAATAAAGAAGGAATCCAAACGCCTGAATAAGGACATAAAACAAAGAATTAATTCTGTAGAGCAGGAATCCAAATGCCTGAATAAGGACATAAAACAAAGAATTACTAAGGCAGGAATCCAAAAGCCTGAATAAGGACATAAAACAAGGAATTAATAAAGCAGGAACCCAAAGGCCTGAATAAGGACATAAAACAAAGAATTAATTGTGTAAAGCAGGAATCCAAACACCTGAATAAGGACATAAAACAAAGAATTAATTGTGTAAAGCAGGAATCCAAACACCTGAATAAGGACATAAAACATGGAATAAATAAAGTAGGAATCCAAATGCCTGAATAAGGACATAAAACATGGAATTTATAAAGTTGAACTTGCTTTTGCAGAAATTTGGTTCAAACAGTGTCATACAAGGTTCATTTACATTTTACCATATAACACTAACAGACATTCCTCAGAAGAAAAAAAGTGACTAAGGTCCAATGGACATCAAGGAAAGCAGACCAGTTACTACAAGCAAACTCTTATTTGTGAGCAAGAAATATCTGCAGGTTTCATGACCTTTTACTCGCGAATATTGCTCACTGCAAACAAATTATTCACCTATATGCATTTAGGTAGAATGTTGCCTCAGTTGCGAAAAATTAGTAGTCACTGATGAATTCCAAACTAAAGAGTCGCAAATAAAAGATGTCCAGTGACCTAACCTAAGGATCAATAATCATAATTATCTTACCTCAGGGATGAGGACCAACATTCCACTACCAGCCAGACTACCCACGGCCAACGCTACCATAAAAATCAGAATCTTCACATAAAACTTCCTCTTCATGAATGGCAGCACAACTGCCCCAGCCAGAGAGCAAATGTTGATAATGGTCACAAAGAGAAAGCCAAACCCCCATGCTGTAAAATAATTTTTTTAGAACAAATATACCATATGTGGTTGCCTTATGTTATTAAATATATGCAGATCATTTTCCTTTGTCACCAAATTGATAAAATTTTATCAACTATTTTCCAAATAAAGTATTACAATGAAGAAACAGGAACGTAAGTAAACAGTATGTTAATTGTTAATATAATTGATGCAATTTTATTTTCAAATTATTACTCATTGTGAGCATTTTCAAAACAAAATAATTACATTACACATGTATTTTGCTTATAAAAATTTGCTTATAAAATGCGTGGAAAGCCACAACATTCAAAACACCATAACATGGACAGGAGATCAAAAGGTTATAGAATGCGTTTTATTTTGACGTCACAAACGATGAACAATTTGGAAGTGGAACGTCATAGGCGAAAATCAAAATTCACGCTCATATGAACCATCAGCTGTTGCAATGGCTCTTCCATTAATTGTAGCTAACCAAGGATAATACAGGGATTTTGAAATATAAATCACATTTGCAGTCAATGCAAGGAGTTATAAAATGTAAATATAAGTATTGAATGATTTTTATTTGAAAAATATAGTCTCATAACTGCAACGATGTGTGCAAACTCAATTTGTTTGCACACACCATTGCGGGTATGAGACTATATCTGTCAAAAAATAATCATTCAATACTTAATTGATAAGTACTCTTTTTAAAATTTGTTTGTGGATGCAAAGACCCACAATTTTGGTTGCATAAATTTTGGAACTTGAACCTCTAGATGGCTTCTGAGCTTTGCTTCAGATTATGCAGCAATATACCTTCATCACCTGCATACGGGGTTTATATCTCTCAGTTGATTCGATACGCAAGAGCATGCTCTACATACAAACAATTTCTAAAATGAGGTAGGTTACTGACAAACAAGTTGATGAAACAAGATTATCAGCAGTCTCATTTAAAGTCGTCATTTCGTAAGTTCTATGGTTGATACAATGACCTTGTCAGCAAATACAATTTATCATTAAGTCAAATGCTGACTGACATTTTTCATACTTATTGTTAGGCCATTATTTACACACTGAATTGTAGACAGATTTTTCTGTTATTTCCTGATCATGACAAGGAGCACACGGCAGGTGTGACCGGTCAGCAGGGGATGCTCACTCCTCCATGACACCTGATCCCACCTCTGATGTTTTAGAGGTCCATGTTTGCTCTGCTCCAAAATTTGTATTGTTTAGTGGACTTTTGAGCTTGAATACTGTTTGTTATCTCCATACATTTCATTAAAGATAAAATTGTTAAAGTTTGTATTTTCAGTTGACAAAATGTCAAGTTATTTTATCTTTTTTCTTGAATTTATTTTTTCATTTTTTGTGTTTTTCCCTTCAAGAAAATACATGTACCGGTAACATAAATAGTGCATAAAATTGCAAAATAATGTACAGGTAAATCTATGGTGACATTAATTAACCTTAAATACTATTAAAACAAATTAATAATCAAAACTGGCATGTGGGAATAGGGTGAATACACTCATTTAATCTATAGAGTAAAAACAACTAGAAGAAGCTAATATGGCATGATGCAAACTGTTCCTTAGAAAAGGTTAACTACTGAGCAAAATACTCTAAATGTCAAAAGGTAAACTAACTCTGGAATAATTCATGTCCCGATTTTGTGGTTGAGCGAGAGATTTACATGGAAATTGTCCTAGAAGTGATCTTTTTTTCTGACCAGAGACACATTTATAAGTGACCCTGTCCACTTCATCATAAAATCATGTCCAGTAGACACCTGTCACAGGTGTATACATGTGGTTAATGTTTTTTTTTTTTACCTAATGCAACGTGTATATATCTCCTGTGGAAATTCACCATACACAGGGCTTCAGAACTTTTAATTTCTACTTACACTGAAAACTGAATTGTACTGCATACATATGTATGCAAGTGCATGTATTTTAGCAATGAAAATTTCTTGAATTGCATGGAAATCTGTCATTTTTGTCCTATGACCTTGTAAATAAATTAACAAGACTGAACTGATTTTACTTCGCTGTCATAGTTCTCACATTACAAAGCTAATCATCCAAAAAACAAAATATTTAACACCCCCCCCCCCCATCTCAGCATGTATGATGTACCTCTGCTTCAATCATTATGATCTTGAATCGGTATCTTTTTACATGTTCTGGTCATGAGCATGCTTATAATTCAGAATTTTCCTATATGTAAGTTTACTAGACTATAAGTACACATATAACTATTTGTGTCAAGTCAGTAAGGGGGCTGCAAGTTGTCCATAAAATCAATAGGCTTTTTCCTCTGGTCCCCTTAGGTAACTCTACTGACAGCAAATAGAGAGAGAATAAAGAAGACCTTAGGTACCTCTACCTTAGGTAGAGTTACCTTAGGTAACTCTACTGACAGCAAATAGAGAGAGAATAAAGAAGATGTGAAGCCTGAAAATTTGTAGTTAACTAAGATATATAATAATTTAAAACAGCTATTTCATTAAACAATAAAATGCTTTCTTTGCTTGTTAGTAGAGATAATATTCAGTAGATATAAATATACAAGAATAACTGACTTTAGTTATGCCCCTAACTGTGCATGTACATGTAGTTTTTAATTAATGTTAGCTTACACACTCTATGAGAATGCTACATTCACTTCCAGTTACCTGCTGTTGCTGAGGGTTTTTTGTGACCTTTGCCCTCTAAACTCTTGTGGTGATTTCCCCCTTTTTGCTGACATGCCCGGTGATTGTGTAAGAGTGCTGGTGAAATTTCAACCAATCCCTGGTGAGAGATATCAGTCCCAACCTTGTATCCATGGAGACGTAGGATGTCATCCAATGACAGACACTGTTACAATAATTTTTGTAGATGTTCATAATTCATATGAATTACACTACTGCATGAAAAAGATACTTGTAGAATAAATTTAAAGAATAGTCTCCGATTGATGATAGTATGAAATTAACACCCTCTTATAACATTTTTGAAGGCTTAAAGGACAAGATATGGTAACGGCCCAATCTGGCCCCTTATTTGATGTAAAAATCAGAATTGTGATAGTTTGTAGTTAGGAACTTAAAATGATGCTAAGTGATTTAAAACCAGCACTAATTTTGATTTAAAGCTTACAAGAAGGCCACAAGAGGGTGCGGAAGTAGGCCAATTTCCTGAATTTCCTCAGTTCTGGTGGAATTTTTGTCAAATTTGAGATACTTTTCACTTCGGGAAACATAGAGCACAAGCTTGCCTATCTAAGATTTTTATACATAAGATGCATCTGATGCTAGTGTATGAAATATATAAATTTGGCAGATAGGCAAGCTTGTGCTCTATGTTTTCTGAAACAAAATGTGTTGTAAAATCGATGAAAATTTGCATAAAAATGAGAAAATTCGGAAAATGGCATATTTTCTGACCTTCCTGTGACCTCTGTGTATTCCATAACTTAGAACCATTACTTATTTTGTGGCAGGGGTGACAACAGGTTTTTATTGATAAACTGTTGCATCATTCTAAAAGACACCCCAAACCAGGGGCCAAAAAGGGGTCTTAGCCTATCTTGTCCTTTTGAATGTATACAGATCTCTAGGCACAAATTAAATCCTTCCACTGCAAATGCTGTGCACACTTTTCTGTTAGCATGGTTAGTTGGTTACAAAATATAAAACTTAAAGGGGGGAATTCTACAACATATATTCAGTCACTACAATACATTCTGTACAATATTCAATTATTTATACCTGTACGTATATTCAATGATTTGACATAAAGCATCACTGAAGAGACATAATTTGTCGAAATGTGCATCTAGTGCATCAAAATTGGTACCGATTTACATTTAATGATTTGATGTTACGAGAATGAACAGATAAAGCACTTGAATTATTTTCATTCAGAAAAGTCTGAGGGATTTTGACACATGACTGGAAAAGACAAAAAGCCATCTTAGTTACCTTTTCTACTGCACATAACTTGTCTGAAGAATTCTGACAAATGTCATAAAAATCCTCCTGTCCTGTGAAATCCTGAAATGTGTCTTGAAACTTCTGCCTGGAGATTTTAGAACCGTTACCATTGATGTGGAGAATATGGTTCACAAAACTGATCGTTTGATTGGACACACATAATTCCTTCGTCTGTCCAGCTGATGAGAAGAATAATGCTATGACCAGCATGTACAGGGGGTGCCTTCTCATAACGAACAACCTGAAATAAGTCACTATCAGCTAACAACAGAAAAAAGTTGACACATAACATGTACTAATAGTTCCTCATCATACATGTAAGTATTCTCAAATAAATCATTCAGAGCTTATATATGTAAGAAAAAAGTTTACATAAGTTTGATATGTTATTCTGCATAGTCAAAGAAATCTCAAATGTGACCATAGGAAAGTATAATTATTATTACATGACTTCACTGAACACTAATATCTACAATGCAGATATGCAAACAGCTGTGACTTCAAGCCACAATGCAGGCCTCAGTAGGCAATTTAGGACTAACAGTTTACTTTGTGTGTGTGTGTGTGTAAATCTTAACACATATCTTGATAATTAAGGTACATGGGGAGTTTATTTACAGTAGAAAATGTGAATATTATTATATTCTTATAAATACGCACACTTTGTTAGGCTAATTAAGTAAACACATCAAAATGTAAAGGGAGAAGATATGCTGCATAGGTCATTCTGAGTCATTTTTTAATATTAAATAGACTCAATCTTCTAGGAATTGCTTTCTCTTTACAAAATATTATCTTTAAAAATATATAATAAGTTAATAAAAAATAAATGTTGATGCATTACTTCACATGATATAAGCTCTGCACCAAATGGACCCCCTTGAAATTTTTCTACCCCACAAAATATTTTGCCACATTTTACTTTACATTTGTAGTTTGAGTGCATTTACATTGATTTACAAAGTTGTACATGTGTAAAACAATAATTATATACACCCATTACTTACTGTCCCTAAAATTCACCTTGATTTAGATATAAAAAACAAACATGCAAATTGCCAGTACAATTAGAGACAATGAATCTGACCATGATTGACAGATTCTGGCAAACTGGATGATCTGGGTACAGAAATTAAGTTAGAGTGCTGCGAGTGAATCAACAAGTATCATCAGCTAAAGATGCTTTGATTTGCTTTTCTTGAGACTATAGAAAATTTTTAAAGCTTTTCCTATACATTTCTATGTAAAACTTTGATCCTCCATTGTGGCCCCGCACTACCCCTGGGGGTCATGATTTGAACAAAATTGAATCTACACTACCTGAGGATGCTTCCATATAAATATGACTCATCATGGCTCTGCTGTTCTTGAGAAGTAGATTTTTAAAGATTTTTCCTATATATTTCTATGTAAAACTTTGATCCTCCATTGTTGCCCCGCCCTACCCCCGGGGGTCATGATTTGAACAAACATAAATCTACACTACCTGAGGATGCTTCCATATAAATATGACTGACTCATCATGGCTTTGCTGTTCTTGAGAAGAAGATTTTTAAAGATTTTTCCTATATATTTCTATGTAAAACTTTGATCCTCCATTGTGGCCCCGCACTACCCCTGGGGGTCATGATTTGAACAAACTTGAATCTACACTACCTAAGGATGCTTCCATATAAATATGACTCATCATGGCTCTGCTGTTCTTGAGAACAAGATTTTTAAAGATTTTTCCTATATATTTCTATGTAAAACTTTGATCCTCCATTGTTGCCCCGCCCTACCCCCAGGGGTCATGATTTGAACAAACTTGAATCTACACTACCTGAGGATGTTTCCACATGAGTTTCATCTTCCCTGGCCCTGTGGTTCTTCATCAGAAGATTTTTAAAAGATGCTATTAAATTTTCACTAATTCTTTATTATCTCCCCTTGAAAGAGGGTGTGGCCCTTCATTTGAACAAACTTGAATCCCCTTACCCCAAGGATACTTTGTGCCAAGTTTGGTTGAAATTGGCCCAGTAGTTCTAGAGAAGAAGATGAAAATGAGAAAAGTTTACGACAAACGCCAACGACGACAGACAACGGACAAATTTCGATCAGAAAAGCTCACTTGAGCCTTCGGCTCAGGTGAGCTAAAAACTGGCCTTTTCTAAACATAGTATTTTTTGTGGTAACCCATAATGCAGTTCGACTGATTTAGCTGAATGGTCGGTTTGTCAGTCAGGTTGGTGCCTCATTTGGCATGTAAATTTATTCCGATGTCACAGAAAATAGTTTCCTCGACCTGATAAATAACATTTTTTTTCCTGGAAAAAATTATATAATCTGATTTAATGTCAGGTCATTCCTAAGAAATATCAAAAATATCAGGTCAGTCAATTTTTCACATTTTATGTCTTTAAGACCACATTAATATGCATATTTGAAAAAGTAAACATAAGTATTTTATTTAGAGGTACTTAGAAAAATATGAAAATAACAATTGTTAAGAAGATACACCCAAAACATAATGATGAAAAAATAAGAAATTTACTTCTATCATCTCTCACACGTTATTTTTGATCTTCTGTTAAATAAAGCCGCAGAGTGTGTTTAAAACATATGTTAATTTTGCCTAAATTAATTATAGAGATAATTCATTATTTACAAAACTTTTAAATTCTTTTGAACAATTCTTTTCTTTTGAACAACAGAGGAATTTCGGGAAACACGGCAGATCTGAGGATTTCATAAAACGATGAATATTGACAGAAACTCCATCAAAAGAACATAAAAGTTTTAACAAAATAACAAATTTATTTATATGACAGGCCAAAAAACTGTTTATTGATTATTTACCTGCTCAGTACAAAACGCAATCCTTTTGCCTGTTTTGTTGTTTTTTTTCCTCGCCGAACGGCGAACCCTTTCTGCGTGTTACAGTCAATGTCAATCTTACGCATAGTATTACTATTCATAAAAGCGCAATTTCTAAACGCATGAAAGAGTATGCAGAATGACACAGGCGTGGATCCCAATATTATTAAAGAAATGCATATTGATGAATAAATGCAGAAATAAATAAATAGATAAATGAATAAATAAAAATAAATAAGATAAATACATAACATATAGATAAAACATTTTTTTAATCATTGAACGTAAATTAAAAAAAATATTCACATTTCAGCCATTAATCAAAATCACAACTTAAGTGCATTTTAAGTCTGCACACTGGTGCCTGTCCATTTCTCAGTTTCTTTTTCTTGCATGAACATATGTACTAAACATGCTTAACGCCGGAGTTGATTAACGTGAAGTTATGTTACAAGGAAATAGGCAATGTTTTTCCTTCGTAACTTAGAGAACATATTTTGTCATTTGAGAAATTACATCAATAATGTTCAGATTAAAAACTTACTTTTAAGACACTGATCTTTATCAAGATCCAGAATCACAACCAAATAAAGTAAAATGACTACCTTGTTTTTCTTAGATCGCCGATACTGATGCTTACCTTGCACTTCAGTTGACAGTCGTTATGTGCCACAAGCCCCGCCTCGCTGCTCTCGGACAGAACCTTCAAACTGTAGACAATTTCTCATAAAATATACGGGAGTATATAACAGAAAAGTTCAAGTCCAAGTACTTCAGTCCCTCTAAACTAAAGCATGTAAATGTCCATACTTTTAAATGGTACATTTTACACAAGCAAGTAGCATCAGCGGGGGTGGGGTGGGGGGTGGGGGTGGGGGGATTTTTCTACTAAGAACTATTGAAAATGTTCATTGAAAGGCCCGTCCCCCACTTTTTTGCAGACAAAGTCAAATAAGAGTAATGTAGTAGTGTATAAATAAAATTTGGTACTGAAAGAAGTTGGACCCCCTTCCCCCCCTCTATGGTGTTCCGTTGGGGCCACTCGCACCTTCGCACTCTCGCCTTTAGGGCGAAGATGCGAGAGTGCGAAGTTGCGAAGGCGAAGGAGCGAAAGTGCGAAGATGCGACGGCGAAGTTGCGAGGGCGAAAGTGCGAATTCGAAGGTGCGAAGGCGAAGGAGCGATACTAGTATCGCTCCTTCGCCTTCGCAACTTCGCATTTTCGCCCTCGCACCTTCGCACTTTCGCCTTGGCCTTTTTTTTGTGGAGTTATCTATCGTATGCTTACAATGTAGATCGAAGTATATCTACTGTATATATGCAAATTTATATTACACCAGGATATATCAAAATCAAACTTTTTACAGTTTGTGGATCATGATAAAATCTTAATTGTGTTCCTTGTCTTTTAGTTGAGACTGTGATGCACACCACCACTACGAATACATATATATCTTTAATTTTGCTCGTGCACATGCACCAATTACAACAATCATTTACCATCATTACATTATATAATCTACCATTGTATATAAAATCAGAGTGTCCGGTAATCAATAACACTATTTCTCGTTTCATAAAATAGCAAGTGTATATTCATTAGTAAAAACGTCAATGTACAATGAATTTCAACCATTGCTTAGCATCCATTTTGGCACCGTCACACTAATCTAGCGCATGCGTACCAATGACATCCAAGAGCCCACTAAAATTAACTCATAACTACAAAGGGCTCCACAGTAGTAAAATGCGAAGGCGAAAGTGCGAAGTTGCGAAGGCGAAAGTGCGATATTAGTATCGCTCCTTCGCCTTCGCACCCTCGCACTCTCGTCTTCGTGCTTCGCCGTCGCATCTTCGCACTTTCGCTCCTTCGCCTTCGCACTCTCGCATCTTCGCCCTAAAGGCGAGAGTGCGAAGGTGCGAGTGGCCCCAACGGAACACCATACCCCTCCGGGAGAAATAGGATTTTAGGATTTTCGAGTTTGGACAACTTTCCTTTTTCTTCGGCTTCGCCGTGTGCTCCTTAATTTTCATGATCGGGGAAAACGGAAAAATCCGTAGACAATTCAGTGTGTAAATTATGACCTAATAATTAGTATAAAAAAGTAAGTCAGCTTTTGACTATTAAATGATAGATTGCATTTGCTGACAAGGTCATTGTATCGACCAGAAAACTTGCACAATGATGACTTTAAACGAGACTGTTCTTGTTTCATCAACTTGTTTTTCAATAGCTTGCCTCGTTTTAGAAATTGTGTGTATGTAGAGCATGCTCTTGAGTATATCGAATCAACTGCATGGGAGACATAAACCCCATATGCAGATGATAAGGGTATATATTGCTAAATTAGTAAGGGAAGTTGACAATTGAAAAGTTGAAGTTATCACGTTTATCATAAAGCTTGGTTGTTAGGTTGCCATTGACTTCTTTTCCTATTAAAATATCCAAATAGGAAACAGATGTGTCAGACTCTGTGGTATCTTATTTCAATTTCACTGAGATATATCGAGTCGACTATGAATGGAAGTAATTTTTGTTCACTGATAATATCGTCGATATATCTAAATGTCGAGTTGAAGGCCACAGCGGTGTTTTCTTCTTCTCATGTATAAGATTTTGAAAAAAATTCTACTTCATATGAATACAAAAAAGATTCTTTTTTCTCGCCATGAATCCTCTTTCTTTCTAAAAATCCAAGGAACTTGTAGAAAATTTGAAATCACAAAACTTTACAAAAATTAATAGCATCGATGACACAAGTATTAATTGTATATCTAATTATTATTATTCATAATTGTGCAACATATAATATAATTTATATATTTGTGGTTCTGGTGTATCAAAATTGGTACCGTATATGATTTATATCTATTGGTACCGTATATGATTTATATCTAAGATTACACAATTGGTGCCGTATATGATTTATATCTAAGATTACAAAATTGGTGCCGTATATGATTTATATCTAAGATTACACACTGCTGAAATCCTAGTCAGTGCTTCATGAAACAACATATATACGTGGATGAAAATTATCAGGTCATATCCTCATGATCGTTTAAAACAGACAACTGAAATACTTAATATATTTACATTCCAACATTTCATTTATTTCATATACAAGGAAACTGACAAACTGTGCAAGTTTTATTTCCTCATTTTAACTTGCATGTATACGGTTTAACTGCAATATTACTCCTTGTCGTTTGTAGTTCACAAGGATGTAAACTTTATATTTCTTCTAAGAGACGCCACATGTTATTTAAAAAATCCTTAATGGTTTGTAAAAACCTTAACCTTGAATATTTAAAAATGTCTTCGTTACTTTGGCATTAGTTAACTTTTCGTATTCAAAATAAAATAAAAGATGCGACAAATTACACTTTGGATATCTACAGGACATTCAAACCTTTATAATTAATAATTAATTTGTAATGATTAAATGCTTAATTTATGACACCACCCAACCCCTTCCACCATTTTTCTGTTGATTTTTTCAAATGCTTTCCTGCTTGTGAAAGCTTTATCGGAAAACTCACACAAAAAACGAAATCAAGCATATTAAACAAAAAACATATATGTAGTTTGTCAATAACTACAACTGCATGTTAAAACTATTCTTATATAATGCAATATAGATTCTACATATAATGTCAATTCAATACCTATTACCATAAAAGCATAGCCGCATGTCTTCTATGCCTAAGCAATTAAGCCAACCATTTTAATGGGAAAGATTATGTTGATAATTATATATGTATTTCTTGCAAGCAATAAAAATGGAATGAATTCAACTTTCAAGTTTGACCCGTTTCTTGGCATCCAACAAACACAGCCGTTTCTTCTTTTTTTACCCGACTTGGTAGCCCCCCTCCCTCCCCCCCCATTCTCTCTCTCTCTCAATAAAGTGCAAATACGCGTACCGCGGCACTACATTTCCCACGAATAAAGATATGAAGTTGTAACGTTATACTGAGCTGTCTGGAGCTTGTCTCATTCCGTGTATGTTATTCAACGCTTAATCCAGAATTTTGTTTGAAAAATAAAAGCTTAATAATGTAAATATTGATTATGATATCACAAATAAACCTGAAGTCAACCCTATTCAGGTAGCATATTCTTTAATTAGTGATTCTGGATTATTAAAAAAGTCATTTAATTGATATGTGATTTACATTTATAGGCGTTGAATGACACAATCATGTTATTTTACCAATTCTATCTAAAAGATATACATTTATATGCAATTTCATTAGCAAACATTTTGTTTAATAACAATTTAAGTCGGTAATATTTTTTGAGCTTTATCGTATCTTTAAATGTGTTGTTTTGTTATTTTACAGTTAACTAAAGGCAGATACTACTGCTTGTAGTTCAATTTGATCCACAGGAAACAGTTCTCTTCCTTAATTTTATGAATAAGTACTAACACATAAATATCAATGAGATCTTTAACTATACTGGATTTATAATAAAAGGAGAACTATATTTGATAAATACAGATAAACAGTGCCTTTTGTACCATTCCATATAATAGCATAAATGTTTTTGATGTTAAAAAGTTACAACTTAGTCATATTGCCTCATTTCAGCAAAGCTTCAAGTCCATTTATGTATCCAGATGGGAACGTGCTTGTTTTGCGGCTACAACAAAATTCGATAATTATATTTAAAATTTATTCAAAAAAAATGTGACACGCATATGTGTGCAAAGGATGTGATATTGAGATAATACAGCTCACATGTAGGATAATATTATTTAGAAATAGATCTTTATTAGATCTGTAATTATTTCAAGGTTTTTCTCAATTCAAAATAAAAACTGCACAATGATCGGCGATAGTAACGTAAATATCGATTTCTGCTATAAAATGTGATTTTCTCCTAAGGTATTCGTTAAAGTTACAACAAAAAATTGTTGTGTTTTAATCAACAACCAACATTGGTTCATATGACTGGCAGAAAATAAAATTTATTTGAAATTTTATATATTACTTAAAACACGGTACATTATTTAAAGCGAATTGAGACTATACTTTGAGAATCAACGTTAATCATCCCACCTCTTATTATGCATATATTTTCAGAGGTCATTGTTTACTTTTACCTACAGTTTGTATTGCTTAATTAGTCTTTTAAGCGTGAATATGCTGTGCATTATCTTCACAATACTACGGAAGGGTATTCGTGCCACTTGGACACTCCCCCTCCATTTTCCACACTTTAAAGCGACACCATGACGCACAAACAGGAAAATTGACAAAAATAAAATGTTTGCATGACCCGTAAAAATTTTGTAGAATTCCTGAAAGTAATAGGTTTCAGAAAATTGCAGGTTTCGGAACCTAAAAAATCTACTTTTATGGAGAAAAATTAATTTTCGTCTGGGCCAAGACGAAAATATTGCTTCACTTCTTTCTCCTTATTGTACGCGTGCGCAGAAAAGTTGAAGAAGATACCATGGACTCAAGTATCAAAAAATGATTGTCGGTAGACCAAGAATTTTGATGCAATCTTCTAAAAAGATTATTAGAACATATTTCTCACCTTTGCATGCTTAGTCCATTCAATTTAGTGAAAATTACATGTAGTATGGGTCCTATTTCAAACTAATTGCAAAACTAAATTATTTTCTCATAAAATAAATCTAACTTGTACAAAATATTTGCCGTAAAAAATCTAAGAAAATCAAATGAGTGGAAAGCATAATTTTGGCATATTATTAGCTCTGGGAATTACTTAAAGAAAAGCGACATAACTCTGCAAATCCATCCAATGTTTAGCTGGAGTTATTAAGCTTTGTTGATTTTAGCAAACAAGAACGTGTTTCAGGATATTGGAGATTAAATGTATCCCAGTAGGACAGGTTACATGTAATTATAAAAAAGGGGTCTTAAATGAATAAGATAAGTCGTTAGATTCAATTTCTAAACGGGAAGTTTTTAAAGTCCAAATTCGCGACTTTTCGATACATTATGCTAAACAATCAAAACACAACATAAAATTAAAGAGACAGATAATGGAAAAAAAAAATTATATATAAAAAATAGAGCCGAGCTCGTTGCAGAGCAACGAATAGGTCTTCCGTTGGAGCAGTGACCTTGAGTCAAGGTCATGCCATATTCTAAGATGATAAATAATCTTTTAAGGGACTATCAACTTGCAATGCTTCGCCAGTAGAAAGACAATAAAATAATGTACACTTTCTATTTCGTGACCTTGAACTTGTCCAGATGACCTTGTGTCAAGCCATGACACACTCTGGTTATGACGCAAACCTATCTGTGTTACCGACTTGACAAGTTAACACATGTTCTTTCAGACCACACATCCAGTAAAAGCATCTTGTTCTTAGTGACGTTGAACTTGAGTCAAGGCCATGACACAGTCTGTATGATACCAACAATACCCATTCTGAGTGTTTCCAACTTGACAAGTTTACACATGTTTTTTTTTTTTTTTTCATTTCGTTTCCATATACTGTGGTTTCATCAATATTCGTTGAGCACCAATTTTCGAGGATTTCGTTGTTGGGCAGATCCACGAAATTAAATGTTCATTGATTTACGAAATATGCTATTCATTTGTATAGGCAATCCTTTTGTCCACGAAATTACGTATCCTCGAAAACGTCTGTTTTACAAAATACACGAAAATTGATGCCAACGAAAATTGATGAAACCACAGTAGTTGTAATTTATTACTTTTAACTCGCTGGCTTCAAATTTTATTGTATATATGTTTTATGTCCAATTTCGATATTGAAAAACGTCGGCATCTTTGAGTACGTGTACAAGGTGCATTACGTTACCCTATCACATCATGTTTTATAACGCAGACCATATATGTATATATAGTCAGCGTTATAAAAAAAAAAAAAGGTTAAAAAAATCCATTTTATTCATCAAAAATCTCTGCTTAATTATCTTTGCTGATTTCTTACAGAACTAGAGTGTTCCCAGGAACGCATGTGTCGCCTGCTTTTAGCTTCATTAAAGATGTAACTAAGTCTAAAAGTTATCAGCTATTTATTTGCTAAGGCATTGAATATAGAAAACAAAACAAAACAAAACAATCCAGGGATAGTAAGACTGCGATAGAATCTAACAATCAAATAGAAATGCAAATCCTTAACCCCTGAAAGCTAAAATGGATATTAATGAAATTTGAATAAATTTATTATAAATAATTATATATAAATTATTAAAGTACGTGATTTCAACAACCCTTCGAAAGAGGCTTCAGTCTTTCATATCAGCAATTGTCAGTCTACACCATCCATTTTGGAATACCGATCCCGTTGTATTTTCATAGTACTTAAATTTCAGTTTTTGTGGTTTCTTTATTTCATACAGTGTCAAAATACATTGTCATGAGATCATAAACATGTATAACTGTTAATTATTAAACCCTGCCTCTGTAATTTCAAAAGACATAAGTTAAATTTAACCCTCCGCAGTATATTTTACAAAATAGGTCAAGGTCAAGTGAACTGTAACGCTGGTATTTTTCAAATGTTTTATGACAACCAGTGCACATTCTAAATAGCATAGACTTACCTCATAAATATCAAAAAGAAGTTGTATATCGGCATTATTGGTTATTTTGAAAAGTAGGTCAAAGGTCAAGTTCAAGGATATCTAGGTCGAAAGCCATGGAAAAATACAAAAGCCATAGTGTCAAGCTATATGTGCAAATTATCAAACCCATACCTCTTACATTTCTCGAGATATAAGGTGTGACAGACGGACGGACAGCAAGACAGACGCCAGGTAAATTGATCGCTAAGTGCTGCTCTGCTCTGCAGGCGACACAAAAATGTTTGTTTGATTGTCTGTTTGTTGTTTAACGTCCCTTGAGCTGCCAGCATTTGCCAGTGGAGGGCTGCAAATTCAGACCTATACTCGACACTCAAGGCCATTGAGCAGTGGGGGATTTTTTTCATGCCGGCACCTACTGCAAAACGGGACCTCGGTTTATACGGCCTCATCCGAAGGACCATACTCCACGTTCTGTAGTGAAATTGTTTGTTTGTTTGTGTGTTAACGTCCCCGTCGAGATTTTTCACTCATATGGAAAAACCACCACTTGCCGGTGGAGGGCTGTAAATTCGACACTCAAGACCATTGAGCAGTGAGGGATCTTTTTCATCCCAGCACCTACTGCTACACGGGACCTCGGTTTATACGGTCTCATCCGAAGGACCGGTCTCCCCGTCCCGTAGTGGAATAGTTTGTTTGTTTGTGTGTTGTTTAACGTCCCTCTCGAGATTTTTCACTCATATGGAAACGCCACCACTTGCCGGTGGAGGGCTGCAAATTCAGACCTATACTCGACACTCAAGGCCATTGAGCAGTGAGGGATCTCTTTCGTCCCAGCTTCTACTGCTACACGGGACCTCGGTTTATACGGTCTCATGCAAAGGACCGGTCTCCACGTCCCGCAGAGGGAGTCGAACCCACGACGTAAAGATTAACTCCTTACTCCGCGACTCTAGAGCAAACACTCAAACCACTGCGCCACGCGGGCGACGTGGTGGTATTCGAAACCACAACTACGAATCGTAGGGGTAGAAACATTTTGATAAATGTATTATCATTATGAAAATCATGTTCTGACTTAAGCCTGTAGAAAGCAATTTCATTTTTTTCTGGGACGGGGCACAAACAATCAAATTTTTTTGATATCTAAGCAAAAAAAAAAAAAATAAATAAATAAAAATAAAAACATAATTGTGGGGGGGGGGGGGCACGACCATATAGCTTTAAGCTATTAAGCTATATAGTGACTCTTGTTACAAAATGAAAAGTATACATTTATATGTAGTACAGCTATCCATCACATATGCATAATCTATTTAATGAATCGTTTTATCCTAAAGGGAAAGTGAAATCTCAATCAAAATTTGTCACAAATACTGGACTCTCTGATTAATTATAATATACATGTAAGAACGGATCGTCAATTAGGACTGGAGGTTTGATAAATTCACAGCATGCATCTTCAGCCTTAATTAAAACGTTGTTTCGAAATATTACACTGTATCTATAAAAGCGTAAAATTAGAATTGACCTAAAGAATATTTTACACCACAGGGGAAATGCTTCCGTGGCACCAGAAGTTTACAATTTTGATTGACAGGTGTAGCGCCGTGCATGGATTTCATGTAACTATGTACAAATAAGAAATGAAGGGATCTAAAGAAAAAAGTTATTGTGATTGACATTGTAATTAAAACAGAGACAATTAACAGTAGTTTGGCTATGCTGGCCTTTCTGACATTTGAAGTAAAGATTAAGAATAACTTATCATTGAAATGAAGCTGTAAAAGTGTATTATCAATTATTTTCATTTTCATCATTAGATGTGCTAATAAGTTTGTTATATTCAAGTCCATGTATATGTACTCCTTGTACATTTTTTTTTTGAACCGCGCGTGCAAGTGTAATTAAATTATAAAAAGTTAACATACTTCTTAAATGCATGGCATTTACGTTACACAGTTCTGGACATTAGAAATAATTAAGCTTATAGTGTTGGCGATATTTTATCGTATGCTAAAAAATATGTATTACATACATGTAAAACATGTATTTTTAAAAAATCAGCACAATATAGCCGTTCAGATACTTATACATACAAAATCAGATTACATATAATATGAAATATTTTATTGAATATTATGATCTCTTCTCTGTAAACAGGTGTGTTTTGAAGAGGATATTGAAGGCGAAAAGGGGCTCGAATAGCCGCCGGTTTTTTTTTTCTTCGGAAAGCTGTACAGTTATCTTGGACGACATATCGCGTACAAGTACAGTGTACAAAACAGCAGTGAAAATAAAAATAATGAACTCAAAGTTTAATTCTCTTCTCTCAATTATTTTGTGAAACATAATTACCAACAAAGATATAAGTTTTTACCAGAGTGTATACAAAGCGACTTTTCAAGCGGTACATGAAAGCGTTTGACGCGTGACCAGGTACGTGTAATTGCTTTTAAAACATGCAATCTCAGACTACAGTATCAGGTAGCGCAGGCTGCTGGCCTGTCAATCAACAGCAGCTATTGTTTTATTTTTGTATGATTGTCGGGCGGTATGTTATCGATCTTAAGCTAGGTAGATTTTGTGGGCGTTAATGGAAAATTGGGTGTTTAATAAAAAGCACATGTACTTGTTATATGCTGGAGTTACAAAACTATAGTCGACAGAGTTTTTCACATAGCATGTTAAAAGTTGGTGTAATCATAAAGATAGCCATTTTAAAAAGAAAATAATGTAAGTGTTTAGCAATGCGTCTTCAAAAATTCTTTGTCTACAAACCTTGTGTGTCAAGTTAGAATTATCTGCAGAATTAACCACACGCAATGAATCTCCGAAATTAAACACATAATTGAGAAATAAATCGTTTATTAAATACATGTATGCAGTTTAAAGATTAGGATTCATGAAATCGGGGACCTTTATACGTCCTTAATAAAATGTTTTGGATTTAAATTAAATCAAATTAAGATAAGAATAAATGATTTAATTGAATGATCCGGTATGATTTAAAAAATAATTTTCCGTAAATCATTGTGTCAGCAAAATGAATATAGAACGACAATGTTTTGTGTATGAGCACTAATTGCTGCTTCCTCGGCTACATAATTAGGTAACATAATTGTAAACAAAACACAAAACCCGGGTATATGTGAAACGCAGTTAAATGCAGTAAAAGACTGATTTATTTTTTGCTAACTTTTTTAAAAAAATTTAATATAGTGTATGTTTCAACATTAAACGACGAAAAGATGTTTTGTTTACGAACGCAGGTCGCTGGTTCACACGCAATGGATCTCTTGTAATTTCGGCCACAATAATTTAATAAGTATATCACCAACATGACCAACATAGATAGGATGAAATAATTTGAAAGATCCGATTTGACTAAAAAAAACAATTATCCGTACATAGTTGAGTTTGCAAAATAGATTTAGAATGGCAATGCCTGTTTAGTGTATGGCCACTGATCACTTGATCTAGGTCACGCGTGATCAGGGGATGGCCGGTTACGTAATTATAAACAAAAACAAACCCCGAGACGTATTGAAAATGTGTGACTCAATAATTTGGAATGAAACCACAGAATACGTAAAAACTTATTTTAAAGTAGGATTAGTATTTATTTTGGATAGGTTTATCATTTATAGCAAGTTTATTTCAGTTATGCGCATAAAGATTTCACCTTCACTTGTCTAATGAAACTAGTTACCTGTATATGGGTCAAGCTTCTAGCTCATTTATTAAAAAAGACTCAAACAAAATAACAAGTTCACGAGATCAATAATATGTTAAAGAACAACTTTTTTTAGCGACAGCTATATCGAAATATTTACCGTTTTTGAGTTATAAAACGAAAACTTTCAAGGACCCTAGATCCCTAATTTAAGGGACCAGCCCCTTTTTGGAGGTGCCAAATGAAAGACCTTAAAATTGTGCACAACTTTTATTCAACATGTCTTAACAAAATATTTTTAGTTTAAAAGATACATAGGAAAATATGTGTAAATTTTCGCGCTTTTAGGCGTTCTAATTTTTGACCCCTATCTAGCGCCATTTTGAACACAGAAATCAAAAAACAAAAATAGATGTGCACAACTTCAATGCTTCTATTATTTAAATTCGGTAGAATTTCTACTCCAGCTTTTGTAGTCTCGGAGCCTTTATCCGGAAATGAAGAGTCCTAAATTTTCATTTAAAGGGAGATAACTCAAAAGTGGAAGTGGATTTTTGACATGTTTGACAGCATTCTGATAGAGTTTTGTAACGTCTATAAACCCTGCAAATTTGAGCAAAATCCGTTGAGAAATGAGCGAGATATGAGGTCTCAAAGTTGGCGTCTAGAAAGGAGAAGAAAAAAAAAAGAATAATAATCTTAACCATCAGAATCAGTAGAAGGTCTTCCGTTGTGACGGAAGACCTTAAAAAAACTCCGCTCTAATCGATATGAGCGAATACAGGAAAATCGAAAAACTATTTGATAAAACGAGGAACGAATTAGCAAAAGGCGCACAAATAAAAATTAAAGCGCAATGGATAAAAGAAGGCGAAAAGAGACACTATTCTTTTTCCAAACCAAACCAAATCAATAATACAACATTTGAAATATGTAAAGAAGCTGTTTTCAATGAAATATATGGAAATAATGAACAGTATTGAAGATCAAAAGTCCATTCAAACAATACAAATCAGGAGCAGAGCAAACATGGACCTCGAAAACATCAGAGGTGGGATCAGATGCCATTGAGGAGTGAGCATACCCTGCCGCCCGGTCACACCCGCTTCTTGTCATGATCGGTAAATAACGGGAAAATCCGTCGACAATTCAGTGGGTAAATAATGGCCTAACAATGAGAATGAAAAAAAAAATCAGTCAGCCTTTTACTTAGTGATCGATTGTATTTGCTGACAAGGTAATTGTATCGATCATAGAACTTTCGAAATGATTACTTTAAACGAGACTGTTGATATTCTTGTTTCATCATTTTGTTTAATAACTTACGTCGTTTTAGAAATTGTTCATACGTAGAGCATTCTCTTGCGTAACTTCCGTAACGATGAACTTCCGTAAAGATATTTTCCGCGAAATTTTAACTTTAGCGTTCTATACTGAACATCAAAAAATGAAAACGAAAAATTTGTCAAATTCAGCTTTATTTAAAAAATAATAAGACTTGTTCAAGCATTAACTTCCGTAACATTACCTTAAAACCAATGGTATATTGAAATTGATGTAAAAACTTAACGATACCAGATTTGTGGACATTTTTTTTTCGAGTTCACTGATATATGTCCTTTAGAGAATTATGATGTTCAATTTGCTATTTGAAACAATGAATAAATGTTTTCATGTTTTCTACCCCGAATTTGTCCTTTTATCGTAGAATGCCTGAAAACATGACAACATTTTTAAAGAAAGATTTCTACAAAGTATAGCTTTGTAAACGACAGTAGTTTATTGTTAATGTTATGACTTTCTCTTTGAACATATGTACACAAATTTATTCAAATATTACTCTTGATAAAAACCCAAGAACTTTGTGATCACTACTTTAATAAATTTTAGGAAAATACTACTTTTTCTTTATCTTGAATTAGCAATTAGGAGGTGCAAATTAAGTGGGTCTTCTCGAATGGAAAACAATTACACTAAAATATGGAATTTTTTTAACACGACAAAATAAAAGTAATGTAGAGGCTCATATAGAAAACGCCTTTTAAAATAATCTGAAAAAATTTGGAAATTTCCATTTTGTATTGCGGAAGATCACAACATGAGACAAAAGAATATAAAGTTATGTTTTCCTTTTCAGATTTGTTATACTCAATTATAACAAAATGTATACATAGTACATCGGAATGCATCATATTCCTTGACTATCACAAATGGCCTATGTGGGTCTGTTCCATGAAATAGGAGCTCCCACAGAAGTCAAGATCAGGAGGGACGTAACGGAAAAAGAGGAGGTTCTCTGGAAGCCTCTAATAGGGGGATTCGAGAAAATGAAAAGTAGGAGTGAATGTGAGGGAGTCAGACTGAGGACCTCAGATCCAGATTGGATGTTCTGGGGTATGTACCTCAAGGTAATCTGTGGGATCTTTCTCAGATCAGTTTTTACCGTATTCCATGGGACATTGAGATCCTGATGGAGTGTGAGGATTTACCAGACTAAAATTAATGGTGATAGTGATTAATAACAAACTTTATATATCTAGTACATAATTCTGTGGTATCCATTTTCTTGTTCGTCTCACCGGTCGTGTGCCCAACTACAGTTATACTTTCCAACACGAGCCTTGCAGAACATTTGTTACGCATAATGCAGAAGAAGACTGTTTCCAGTGTCTCTTCTTTTCCTCGTGGGTCTTATTCTGCAGCAGAACCAATGGAAGCAGAATTTACTGTCTCCGGTCACATCACTGGCCGACAAATGCACTTCCATGGATAGAGAGATGCCATCACCGAGGTTAGCCATCCGGGGTTGTTGTATCGGATATGTTAAGCGGAGGATTCCATGTTGTTCCTATGTGAAGCTTACCTGAAAAAGGCGAAGAATGGTGAATCTCATTTTCGTTTTTGTGTCATGGCCTACTAAAATTTCTTTGAAAAGAAGTAATTTTAAAATTTCCCAGAAATATAAACATGTTCTTTCTTCATACTTTATAAAGACAATTAATCGTAAAAGGGTTTTTATGGTACTAAAAATGTTTCTGAAATGCTAAAGCATTCATGTAAATTAGATTATGCATCAAATATTCTATATCTTGGGATGTACTTGTACAGAACATGTAGGTATGAACGTTCACTAAATTGTTTACAAAGATCTAGAACTCAAGAGAGGTCATTGCCACGTATTATTTATAATAGTTCAGTATTCCATACCCTTGTAACTATAAGCCCTACCTGGACCAAACTTGCATGGATGATGCATCTAGGGATAGACACTACCACATTTGCCTCGGATGCTGGATCTGACCTAGATTTTCCAGATGAATGACCAGGTTAAATTTTTTGGAGCAAGTCCATTCCCAAGTAGCTATAAGCCTTACCTGGACCAAATTAACTTGCATGGGTGATATGCTATCATGCATATTTTTATGCCTCCGTATCGAAGATTCGGGGGTATATAGTTTTTGCCCTGTCCGTCCGTCTGTCTGTCTGTTGGTCTGTTTGTCCTCAAAAACTTTTACGTTGCTCATAACTTTTGATTGGTTGAAGCTATGGCTTTCATATTTCACATGTATATTCCTTGTGACAAGACCTTTCTTTGGGTACCATCATATTTGACCTTTTGACCTTGACCTTGGAGTTTGACCTACTTTTGAAAAAAAACTTTAACATTGGCTATAACTTTTGCACGGTTGGTGCTAGGGATATCATACTTCACATTTGTAATCCTTGTGACAAGACCTTCCTTTGGATACCAACAACTTTGACCCTTTGACCAAGCCCTTGGAGTTTGACCTACTTTTGAAAAAAAACTTTAACATTGGCTATAACTTTTACACGGTTGGTGCTAGGGATATCATACTTCACAATTGTAATCCTTGTGACAAGACCTTCCTTTGGATACCAACAACTTTGACCCTTTGACCAAGCCCTTGGAGTTTGACCTACTTTTGAAAAAAAAAACTTTAACATTGGCTATAACTTTTGCACGGTTGGTGCTAGGGATATCATACTTCACATTTGTAATCCTTGTGACAAGACCTTCCTTTGGATACCAACAACTTTGACCCTTTGACCAAGCCCTTGGAGTTTGACCTACTTTTGAAAAAAAAAACTTTAACATTGGCTATAACTTTTGCACGGTTGGTGCTAGGGATATCATACTTCACATTTGTAATCCTTGTGACAAGACCTTCCTTTGGATACCAACAACTTTGACCCTTTGACCAAGCCCTTGGAGTTTGACCTACTTTTAAAAAACATTAACAATGGCTATAACTTTTGAAAGGTTAATGCCAGGGTTTTCATACTTCACATTTGTAATCCTTGTGACAAGACCTTCCTTTGGATATTAACAACTTTGACCTTTACCTTGGAGTTTGATCTACTTTTGAAAAAACTTTAACCTTGGCCATTTTTTAACAGTTGCTTCTAGGGCTTTCATACTTCATATATGCAATCCTTGTGACAAGACCTTCCTTTGGATACCAACAACTTTGACCCTTTGACCAAGCCCTTGGAGTTTGACCTACTTTTAAAAAACATTAACAATGGCTATAACTTTTGAAAGGTTAATGCCAGGGTTTTCATACTTCACATTTGTAATCCTTGTGACAAGACCTTCCTTTGGATACCAACAACTTTGACCCTTTGACCTTGACCTTGGAGTTTGATCTACTTTTGAAAAAAACTTTAACCTTGGCCATTTTTAACAGTTGCTTCTAGGGCTTTCATACTTCATATATGCAATCCTTGTGACAAGACCTTCCTTTGGATACCAACAACTTTGACCCTTTGACCGTGGCATTGGAGTTTGACCTACTTTTGAAAAACTTTAACCTTTTCCATGTCTTTTCAATGGTTGCTGCTAGAGTTTTCATATTTCACAGGTATATTCCTCGAGATAAGACCTTACTTAATTTGGGTACCATCATATTTGATTTGCATTTGAGAAAGTTTAACCTTCGCTATAAGTTACCATACGGGGCATCAGTGTTTCACAAACACATCTTGTTTTCATATGCAATAAACAAATGTTTAAAAAAAATATTTTCATGTTCAAAGCATATTATGGAACATTTAGTAAGGGTTCTTCTAATGTATATCATAAATTGTACACAAAAGGTACATAATGTAAATAAATCTTCAATTAATTTCACTCACATCTGTGAACAAAAATGTATATTCATAGTAGATGATAGTACTATTTGCATTCATTAGTCAGATATTGGCCAGGACATATACAAAAATAAGCAAATTCCACCAGCAAAACTATCAATTTTGTTTGTAATTATACACAATAACAAGACTTGAAATAGGCACAAATTCTGATTTACATATAAAACAAGAGGTCTGTGAGGCAATGCTCACTAGTAATACCCCCGCCCTGATGTAAATATATGCTCTCATGGATCCAAACACATGACATGCCTAGACAAAGAGTGTGCTTAAATTTCAAGGGTCTGCAATGAGTAGTTGCTAAAAAAACTGCGACGAAAATTTGGTACGAGCAGACACACGGATAAACAGGAAGTTGACATCAAATTTGTACAAAATTGAATTCCATGACAAAGAGTGTGCAAAAAATTTCAAGCATCTGAGATGAGTAGTTACTGAAAAAGATTGCAACTAAAATTTATTACGGACAGACGCAAAGATAAACAGGAAGTTGGAGGATTTGTTACGGACAGACACACAGACACACGGCTACAAAGACAGACAGACACAAAGGGTAAAACAGTATACCCTGCTCCCTGGGAGCGGGGCTATAAAAATGTGCAAGGCCAAATTAGAACTGTCAACAATATGTGTATAGTTAGTTATTAATTATCATTAGCAATTCTCCCTCTTCTTACTTACAGGTATAAAACAGTATTTTCAAAAGTATATTTTTCGTAAGCATTTTTGAACATGCTGAATTTAGGTAAGTATTTCAAAGTATTTGACATATAAAATAAAAAAAAAAACGATAAAAACACGAGAATTCTGCAATAGCGTTCTGGTATATGCAGTTTGAAATAAGGTGTAAAGTTTATGACACTATCCCTGTCATCTCTCTCTCTCTCTGGGAAACGGAGGGATAGTGCCCTCATTCATCCGCGTATGGATTTTGTTGGAATATTTCCTTTAATGTGTTTTAATTCTTTATCATTAACACCGGCTATACGTCTACAACACATGTATAACAGGTCGGTGCAATACACATGTATTAAATACTGAACTTGAGTTTAAATAATTTTAATAAAGATATAACTACTGACAAAGTTATAATCTTCCTACTGTCGTAACCGATAAAAAAATCTTTAAAAGGAAATGCCACATTTGTCATTGAACAGCTCGGTAAATTCGGGAGGAGGGGGGGGGGGACTCGAGTCCTATTATAATGCATGGAACTGATATACCCCCTCCCAACAAAAACAGAGAACAAAAATTTCACAAAAATGTCATTGTAAAATAATTTATGTGGAAAAAAAGTCGAAAAAGCCTTCAAAGGTCTATATATTGGCGGGAGGCTGTCCTCAAGCAGAGGATTTACAATTTATAGCGAGCGCAGCGAGCTCAATGAACAGAGGAAATTCGGAATGACATATACGTCAGGCAAATTTTGGAGTGAAACCTTCCCAGAATTCCCTCACTACCAGGATTCCATGCGATAATGGCGAATATAAAATAAAATAAAATATAAAAGACCTTCAGTTTGCTGAGAGTTTAAAATTAACAAAAAATAATTGCATTTACTATACAACGTATCTCGTTAAAAATTACACTAGGCCTGTAGTCTCGTTCAACCAGACGCTCGACTGTCTCCGTAAATTCCGACGTCATGTGACGTCACAGTCTAGACTGTATCTCGTGCGGTTTGGAAGTTTGAAGAGGCGGATCAAAGTTTACAAGTGTAAGTTGTGTAAACGTTTTTCTGATGGTGCAACTGCCCTCGCCCCAACGGTCACACCGTAAAACATATTAACTGTATCGCTTTAATTTAAAAAAGAAGAAATAAAAAAGCAGGGGTCTGGACATTCAAAAAAGAAGAGTTCTGGACAGCCCAAGATCATTTCCCTTTCCCATGGTAAGATAGATGGTCTCGAACAAGAATTATAGCGAGCGCAGCGAGCGGCGCGAAGCGCCGCTCGTCACTGCGAGCTCTAACGACAACGCCTGGGCGAAGAGAAAATTCGGACTACTGCACATTCATTCAATAGAATTTTTTTCCGCAGTAATTCTGACCCACAATGCATCGCTTCTTGTTCTCGCTGCTAACTTCGTTCACGCGGTGACAACAACTAAAATTTCACAAAAAATAAACTCACCTTAATTAATGGCTATTGCATGCAGATAGTAGATTAATTAAACGTTCTTTGTTAAAATATTTGCACTTTTTAAACTTTGTTTATGGAAATGCAGCTAACATACGACGTCATGTGACGTCACAGTCTGGACGTTCCAAATGTCTCGTGCGGTTTGAAGAGGCGGATCTTAAAATGAAGTGAACAATGCGCTCGCCCCAACGGTCGCACCGTCAACATATTAGCGAGCTCTAACGACAACGCCTGGGCGAAGAGAAAATTCGGACTTACACATTGATCCAAACGAATTTTTTTCCACAGTAACTTTTGGACCCACAATGCATCGCTTGTTTAAGCTACGTTCTCGCGAGAATAACAACAACAGTTTAACAAAAAAAATAAATTCGTCTTGATTTAATGGATATATTGCAGATAAATAGTAAATAAAACGTTCTTCTTTAAAGTCAACAATGTTCCGGCTTCGGTTTGGTAATGCAACCTAAATACGACGTCATATGACGTCAGAGTCTAGACGTGAAATGTCACATGCAGTTTGACGATCGAGCCCGATCTAAATTAAACCTGAATAAATATAGGTCTGCGCTCGCCCTAACGGTCGCACCGTCAACATATTATATGATCGGGATCGAAAAACTCATATTTAAAAAAAGAACAAAGATGCGCGACATTTATGCGCATAGAAATGTTGTAATTAGACCAAGGTGTAAACAGTAAACGAAAACCGAAAGAAATATCTCTTACATCTGCAGCATACACAGTGTTCATGGTTTGTATAATTAGAAAACATGTAAAGCTTCTCAAAGAATGCAATCTGAATAGGTACACTTGGTATGCAGAGTAGAGCACGAGGTGTATTCGAAAGCATAAATTATTTAGGTCAAAATGGGGAAGCCATATTGTCGAGATTTAGAAGGAAGCATATTGAATGCCAAATGTACGCTCTGGGAAAATTCCTTTCAATTAGCTTGTATCATGATTGAAATACAACAAAGAATTGATTTTCAAGTCTTGGACAACTCTACTCTGGTATAAACTCTGCATAAATAATGAGAATGTAAATCACGTGATCTTTTTGTCCACTTGGCAAATATTTTGCACTAGGGGAGAGGCAGCGAAAGTCGGACGGTTTTTCGGACCCCCTCGTCTGCACCTTTGGTAAACGCTCCAAACTCTTCACTTATAACCGGAAACTTTTACATCACATAAAATGATGTTTTTACCCTCTTTCTATTCTTAATTTTCATTGGTTAAAAGCTTTGTAATGTTATAAATCAAAACCAAACACGGGAAGGCAAGGGCTGATAAAGTCGGACATCAACAGTGAAAGTCGGACATGTAGAATTTTAAGTCGGACACATACTGGTTTCGACATTTAAAGTCCAATTTTCTTCATTTTTTTTAAGGCTAAATCATAGTTAGAGAGTAGGACACGTAGGGGGGGGGGGGGGGGGGGGCTCACTTTTTTCCCAAGCATTACTTTTCACTATTGAAAATTTTCAATGAAAGGCTGGTTGCCCCACCACCACCTTTTTTTGTTGCAGTATAGTCAAATCAGGGTAATCTGGTAATGTATGAATAAAATTTGGTTTTGAAAGAAGTTGGAACCCTCCCACTAACCCCCGAAATAGGATTTTTGAATTTGGACAATTACCCCCCTCTTTTTTTTTTTTTTTTTTTTTTTTGCTCGTCATTTTTTTTCTTCAGGTAAGTTGATTTTTTTTTATTTGGCTGCCCCCTCCCCCCACTTTCAAATACGATACTACGTGCCTGGGCAAACTTCGTGAACATTTAAGTGATTATTACGTAATAAACTTAGTAGTCATTGTATGGATTATTTAGATAAACTTTCCATTTAGACCAAGAAATTTAAATGAACATATAGTATCTTGCAATCTATAAACCAATGCGTTATCGTGTGAATAAATTTTAAGGTTTAAATTGTTTCCAAAATTAAACCCATTTTATTATATAATGATTATAAGACAGATAGCCGGAAAGGAGAAAACTATATATCCCTCAATCTTTAAAGTGGAATCAGTAATCTATGGAACTAATTTTATTTTTCAACAAGGAAAGTTCTTTTTTTTCAAAATAAACAATGAAACTGAGTGCCGAGTTATAAACATGAAACTAAAATAAAGCCGTGAAAAAAAATATTTGTGTTGATTTTTTTTTTTTTTTTTTAGACTTTTTCGCGGCCTTTTCTTCTTTTATTTTCCTCAGTTCCAATATTTCTCATTTCTCTGTTAAAATTCTTCGAGATGTTTTTTGGTTTTATAGGTGTTTTTCATTGTTTTTCTGAAATGAAAATTTCTTTAGGTAGATGTATCTTTTTTATTTCTTCCTTCCTAAAAGTTGCAGGGAATCAGCATGCAGAATTTGAATTGCAAAAGCGAAAATACTCTTAAATTACCGGTAAATTATATTACATAATAAGGTTCCGGGTTCAAATCCCATCCCATACCGTATTTTTAAATTTTTTTTTCGAAATGTTAATAAATTGTTCTAGTTTTTAAGAAAATTGACAATTAAAAAACAATGTATTGTGTGTTGTCCGACTTTAAATTCTCCTCTGTCCGACTTTAAATGACCCAGAATGTAAAGTCGGACAGTTTAATTTTAATGGTTTTTATAAATAAATATCCACCAAATTATTATTATTAAGGGAACAGTTAATATTTATCATGTAAAAGTATGCTTTAATTACAAAATATATTAGCAATCACAGAATACAGACAGCAAACTGAAGATTTCGCCAAGGATCACTATGTGTTGCGCATGCGAGTTTTTATCCGGATCCGTGAGATGCGTATGTACCCGACGAATTTTAGAGGTTATTTCAAACATTTTCATGACTTACATTTGAATGAAACAACCAATAACACCCTGTAAACAGAGATACTTAACACATGCTTAAGAAAAATACAAACGACACTAAATATAGTAATGATTTTATTCTGAAAAAGAAGAGTGTCCGACATTCGATGTTGTCCGACTTTAGCTGTTCCGCCCCTATTCTCTGCAGTTTTTTCTCTTTATTTCAAAGTAAAGGGTTAGAGATCAATTGTAACAGGCTAGGGGTGAGGTTTATGAACAAAACCTCTATAGATCTTACAACAATTAAAAAAATAGATTTCTAAGCAGCATTTTTATCATTTGAAGTGGTCAATTTGGCCGGCAATCTCCCTTGCAGAGTTGTAGTTTGTTTCTCTCTTAGACACCTCTGCAATGGGCTCATGTCAAGATTTTTGACATAATGTAAAAAGCATGACATTCCAAAGATTATTTCAAATTAAACTAATAGTTCTAGATATACTTAGAAAATATCTACATTAAAAGAGGAATATTAGTGCAGGCATTTAATTATAATGAATTTAAACAAACGCACTATTTCTCGTGCTTATCACTGTGATATACGCGAGCCAACGACAGAGGTGAATGTATGAGCCGATGGTAGAGAGTGTTTGGCAGGTAGCCAGTTCTTGGGGAAAACACTGATACTCTCTCTTAACATTTTCTTTATTGTGATATTCTTTTTTTTGTTTTTAATTTTTTTTTTTTTATAGATTTATTGACTAGCTAGTCACATCGCAACTTCAGGATGAATTATCAGAAGACATACATGAATCATATACACTCCAGCTCATTGCTGTACCAGCTGGCCACTATGTGGAAGACGCAGACCCTATGTGATGCTATTATTCGGACTGGCAGCGTTATTACAAAAGTAAGTCCACAAGAAACACAATGTGCAACATTAATGAATTAAATGTGGTCAGGTGATAGATTTATTGAACATTATCAAAAAGATCAGGTATGCAACAATATCTTGATTTTAAGGTATATAACTTGAAAAAGGCATATTTAGCTCAAACAATTTAGTAAAAATGACTTGATTAAGCTATTTAAATACAGTCTTTTCACAAATATTCCTTTTTTTTTTAATAAGGCCAAAAAAAAAAATAGTCTTGTTTCCTGCTACCCGAACGACCCTATTTTTGGACCTGACTCTAAATTTTTTTTTTTAGTTTGGAAGAAAAAAAACCAGGAATTTCCAGAATTTCATCGTTCTGTCATTGTAATCGGTTTCCGTGTTGACACAAAACAACATTTCATGAAATTCTATGTTTTAAATATAAACTTTCATAAAAAACCACTTGAGTTGTGCATCAAAAGACATGAAATTTAATTTTAAAAGACAATATTGACCTGTGACATGTTTGATCTGATCTTGTATCATACACAGGCAGGAGACAAAATCTCCCGATATTTTAACCCCCACCCCCCCTTCCGTCACTCCTGATTAATTCTTAAATCTTCCGTGTTTTGAAAAACCATAACATTAATCATTATTTGACTTAATTGTTATCAAGTTTCATATAATTACTCAGTGTGAACAAAATTGAGATAACAATGCCAGTGCAATAAATTTTCACAGCAGTAGGCTTTTTAGTAATTTACACAAGGTCTTATAAATAGGTTGTAAAAATAAGCAATATAACACGTCGTAAATGACCACTGATGTTTATTACTGTATGCAGTACATTGTAATTAGTTGCTAAACTTTACTTATATCATCTTTTAATGCTGCAGTGGTCATTGAAAAATACTGTTGTATATCACATTCTAGTTAAAAATAGAACAAACTACAGGGTGTTGCTGAAACTCATAAAAAAAATATGCCTGACTCTCTTTTTTTTTTTAAGATAGTATTTTCAGTTTAAATATCTGTCACAGTGCATGTTTGACAGGATAACATTTCTATTTTTAAAATTACTGACATATAATTTGGTACATTAAACCCATGTTTTACTTTACTACAAGCAAGTAGATATATTAGTATAAATGAATATAAAATTCACTTCACTTGTTAAAAACTTTGTCATATTTTTCTTTTTAATCAGACAACAATTTTATCAAATATTTTTGATTTACTGTAATAAACTGTGAGGGGTGAAGTTTGCCAATCTTTCAATTTTTTTTTTTTTTTTTTTTTTTGATACTGATGAAAGAGATATTTCTAAAGTAAATTTTTCCCTAAATTTAGGGGTGCGGATAGTGTTTTGCGATTAAAAAAAATGTCGATAAAAAATCTCCAGTTTTGAGACCAAAACTCCCGCTGAAAATTTCAAATCTCCAGTTGTGAGAGTTCAACTCTGTCACATGTATGCTTGTATTAGTTCTTATCCAAAATATGCAGTCGGAAAAAAATAGAATAATTTTCCTTCCTACCTACCCTACTTTTTTCAGGCTGGTAGCAGGAAACAAGACTATTATTTTTTTGGCCTAAGATATAGACCAAAGGTGGAAACTATGTTACTACTCATAACTATTAGAAAAGCAACCCAAATCAAAAAATAGTTAAAACATGTTAAGCTTTGTAGTTTTTGAACACTTTTAAGCAAAGGATGTGCTTCCATTGTTTTGGTAACATCAACTGCCAGTGTGCCATGAGGCACAGATAAGTGTAATTACTAAATACATTGTGATTATTACAAATCAAGTATCTTGTTAAACTTTTATAATTTTACTCAGAACTAACTGTTCGATCCAGATCAGTAGCTTCATATAGCCTCAAACTTTCAGAAATTCAATTGTAAATGCCTTGAAGGAGGTACATTTAAAAAAGTGATTATTTTTATACAATGTTTTTAGAACAATATAAATTTGAATACTCGCATTTCTACAATGTAACTTTTTTACCTGCTGAGAAATTTCTGCATTATTGAAAGAAAGGGGTAAGATAGAATAGCTATATAAAGCTATTTTGAATAAACAAAATCATGCTACTTTATAGTTAATTCAACTTGCATAGCTAACATGACCTTTATGCTAAAAGCTACCCTATGGCATTGACTTGGGGGAAAAATCATCAATATTTTGGGATATTTTGAATAATTTGTGTTCTCTCCGAAAATTTCTGTCTTGTCAGCATGATTAATAGGCCTAACAAGGCAATTGAATTAAGGAATAACTGTCTAATTTTTTGGATTCATGATGTGATCAATCGAGTGGCTTGCGTGATAATTTGCATAAACGCCGAAGGCGTTTATGTATAAAATTATCACGCAAGCCAATCGATTGATCATCGTCATGAATCCAAAAAATCTGACAGTTATTCCTTATATTTACATGCTCCTGATTCTGCAAATTCCCGTGCTAATAGCCCCGCTTCTGTCTCTATTTGTCCCGCCCCGCACGTGATTTTTTTAACCGCGCCTATCGATGAACCAGTAGATTTATGTAGAAATAAAGTATTTTTACAATTTGTAATTTTATCTCGGACAAAGACATTGGAAATGTAAATATTAAGGAGTAACTGTGTTAGTAGTTGATTTACTTGCATCATCAACACCAGAGGCTATATGTAATAGTAGCTCGTATTTAAAATATTTGTTACAAAGTTTATTTGATGAAGTTAAGATAAATTTTGATTAATTAATTTGGTGAAATCTTGACACCATTTACTCCTCAATACTGAAAAAAAACTATGGAAACTGCTAAAAGTTGGTAGTAATTTTATGTATGAGAAAACACTGTACAAGGGCTCTAGATGATGTATTGGAAAGTGAGCTATTTTGTTCGAATAAAATTATTTACAGCAACAATCATACTTCTTCGTAAATGCCATTTTGCGATCAGATGAATTATGATATGATAACTGATATCAACTACAATATATTGCATATGATTTACGTATTTATAAGGTTTATTCCTTCTGGAACTAGATATCACTTTTCCACATTAATTTTTAGGCTCAGTAATTACTATACATTGTGATTATTACCAATCAAGTATCTTGTTAAACTTTTATAATTTTACTCAGAACTAACTGTTCGATCCAGATCAGTAGCTTCATATAGTCTCAAACTTTCAGAAATTCAATTGTAAATGCCTTGAAGGAGGTACATTTAAAAAAGTGATTATTTTTATACAATGTTTTTAGAACAATATAAATTTGAATACTCGCATTTCTACAATGTAACTTTTTTACCTGCTGAGAAATTTCTGCATTATTGAAAGAAAGGGGTAAGATAGAATAGCTATATAAAGCTATTTTGAATAAACAAAATCATGCTACTTTATAGTTAATTCAACTTGCATAGCTAACATGACCTTTATGCTAAAAGCTACCCTATGGCATTGACTTGGGGGGAAAATCATCAATATTTTGGGATATTTTGAATAATTTGTGTTCTCTCCGAAAATTTCTGTCTTGTCAGCATGATTAATAGGCCTAACAAGGCAATTGAATAAGGAGTAACTGTGTTAGTAGTTGATTTACTTGCATCATCAACACCAGAGGCTATATGTAATAGTAGCTCGTATTTAAAATATTTGTTACAAAGTTTATTTGATGAAGTTAAGATAAATTTTGATTAATTAATTTGGTGAAATCTTGACACCATTTACTCCTCAATACTGAAAAAAAACTATGGAAACTGCTAAAAGTTGGTAGTAATTTTATGTATGAGAAAACACTGTACAAGGGCTCTAGATGATGTATTGGAAAGTGAGCTATTTTGTTCGAATAAAATTATTTACAGCAACAATCATACTTTTTCGTAAATGCCATTTTGCGATCAGATGAATTATGATATGATAACTGATATCAACTACAATATATTGCATATGATTTACGTATTTATAAGGTTTATTCCTTCTGGAACTAGATATCACTTTTCCACATTAATTTTTAGGCTCATCGTGTTGTTTTGGTTGCTGCTTGTCCAATGCTTCAATCCATGGAAAATGCAGCAGCTGGTTCACATTTAGAGGTACGACTTGCTGCAGACATCAAACAAGATTCTGTCAACACTTTCCTGCAATATCTATACGAGGGATTCATGACACTAAATGAAGACAACTACAAAGACATTGAAAAAATTTCTAGACTTCTCCAAGTTGAAAATGCAATCAAATGTTGTGCAGACTTTATCAAGTGTATAAGTACTTCTTCAGCCAATCAGTATCGTTACAACTATCCAGATCAGCTCGAATTTAAGCATGTGAGAACGACAGAGCTTCAGAAAGTTCATGACAGGCACCCAAAGCGCGGCACAGACAGACCAATAAGCCCAGGCACCAAACGGCCAAGATTTCAAAGACAGTCAAGTCCTATGTCAGATTCAAGAACTCATGATATGTCTGGAATGAAAGAAAGTTACACTGTGAATGATCCTTGGGACAGGGTGCCGAGGCTGGGATCTCACAGCTCTACCCCCACATCCGTCCACGTACCCAGTCAGCAGCCAGGAGTGATTGATATCATAGAGGATAGTATTGAGTTACTACAGACAGAGCCTCCTGGAAAACGGCCAGGGGATGATGGCAGAGAGCTTAGAAAGGTGCAGAGCACAGTGGGGGTGTCAGTAGCTAGTCAGAGGGATGCCCCTGCAGATGTTCAGATTGTCAATGTACCTGGTGCTACAGATATTCCTAGTCAGAAAACAGCCTCAGAATCTACCACATTCATTCCAAGTTCTCCCTCATCTTCAGATTCCTCCTCCCAGAAAGAGAGGCCACCTCACTACAGCAACCAGAATTTTCAGCCGAAGCCAGATCTAGAGAAGTCGACTTCAAATCTCCCAGATCTGAGTTCCGATGTTGAAATTTCAGCCCCAAGACCCCGACCACCTGAAACAGTGGTTGCGTCCCCCTCCACTCAGCCATACCCTGTAGCAATGACAGCCTCCTCTCGGTCAGTACCCCCCACTTTCCAACAGAAATCTTTTGCAGCAGGCAGTGCCATGCAGGCAGAGTCTTTGTCTCCTAGTACAGTTCAGAGAAGCTCTAAACCACACACAATCAGCAGAGTTGAAAGCACAGAGAAATCCTCTCCCATGGAAAGGTCACAAGATTCAGGGTGAGTGAAGTTAATGATGGTTTCAATATCAGATCTATAGAAAGAATTTTTTTAAAGTATCTGAATCAAAACAATGTTGCCATTTTCTACATGTTCTAGTAAGACAAAGAATTTTTCAAATAGTGTGCTCTGTACAAATTTTTGTACTTTTTGTTTTTAATTTGAAGTTCAAGTTTCAAAATATATAAAAATATTGTGCAGTAAATGTAAGTCTGCATAGTTGTCCCTAAGAATTTCCCCGCCCGTAAGGAAGTAATTCCCCAGTTATTCTGGCACTTGATGAAAATCTCAATATTTGCATATTTCTTTAATTACTTTCTCAAACACTTATCAAGTGATTTCTAATCCAGTTATAAATTTTAACTATAACCAGGATTTCGTTTTATGGCAGTTTGAGAGTAGGGTGCCGAAATTCAGCCCTATTCACAATGCTGAAAAGCAGGTTTTTTCCTCAAACTTTTGCTTTAAACTTCCCAGTCAGAAAAAAGATTCAAAGCAGCAATGGTTCTATTGTTCATATATCTCCTGTGTCTGATTGATTTAGCTACATGATTTATTTTATCTTGGAAAAGATGTTTTTGTTTTTTCTTAATTTGAATTTCCTCTATTCCTCTGTATAACATGTATAAGGTAAATACCTGTATACCTAGATATGTATCCCGACCTCGTAAAACAGATCGTAAGATAGTTTATATACATAAAATTCATTCACATTTTTTTATGAATGTTGATTTACATAAGATTCAATTTCACATAGTGTGATTAAAAAAAATTGCACAAGTTCTATAATGTTGATTTTTACAAAAAAGAGAAAATTTTAGAAATTAGTAGAAGTTCACATCTGGATAAGTAGAGGTTTGAAATCCCTCCGGGGGCCTCTAAATCATCATTAAAAATATTAAATATTAATTAATTTTAAATAATCTATATATTCTGATGGGCCATTTTAAGAAATGATAAACAAATTTGAAGTATGGAGGAAAAGTCATTATTAACTAAATCTAATTTTTCATGCATGCAGTGAAGCATAATTTAAAGGAACCTGCATACAATATGACTTGTACATCTTTTTTTATCAATATCATCAAAGTTTAGATTAATCATTCTAAATGAGAGAGGTAGTATACCTTTGTTGTCCAATAACAAGTGCTTCATATAACAGGAGGCAGTTTTTGACAGATTTTAACCAATGAGATTTGTTGTATTAAAATCAGTGCATTTAAAATGAAAGTTAAACAGCTAAGAAAGTCGTATGCAAACTATTTCCGATGGCTAAAAATAGAATGCCCACCTTGGCGCTGCCAATGGTTGATTTAATATGCCATCTCTTTCACTTTAATGGTGCATGGCAAAAGCCTTTCCCAATCACTGCACTTTGAATTTCACTTCTTATGGACAACCATGAAGGCCTAAGAAAAAAATACTGATATGTTTATTATGTCATGCTAATAAAAAATAGAGTAGGTGCATAGGATTTTGTTTTTCTTTTTAGGTCACCTGAGTCACTCAGGTGACCTATTGCTATCTGTTTTTGTCTGTCGTCGTTCGTCGTACGTCGTTCGTCGTCAATCGGTCATAAACTTTTGAACATTTTTAGCTTCTTCTCTAGAACCACTGAACCAATTTCAACCAATTTTGGCATATAGCATCTATGGGTGAAGGGGAACAAAAATTGTGAATTTCATGGTCCCTGCCCCCCTGGGGCCTGAGGGGTGGGGCTAAAACCACCAAAAATAATGCAATCTTTAAAAATCTTCTTCTTTACTCCTGGACATCAAGCAGTCAAACTGTTGGCATCATTGTAATAAGCATGGAGCCCTCTATCAAAATTGTGAAATTCATGGCCCCAGGGTCAGGGGTTCTAGCCCCAGGGTGGGGGTATATAAATCATATAGTGAAAGTGCATTATTTCTTTGAAAATCTTCTTCTCTGCTCCTGGTTATTAAATAAAGTTACTAAGTACATAGTTATGATGAGCAAGAGTGCCTCTTCCAAAATTGTGAAATTCATGGTCCCAGGGTCAGGGGTTCTGGTGTTAGGGTGGGGCTCTATTGATTATATATAGTGAAAATGCATTATTTCTTTGAAAATCTTCTTCTCTGCTCCTGGGTATTAAATAAAGGAACTAAGTACATAGTTATGATGAACAAGAGTGCCTCTTCCAAAATTGTGAAATTCATGGCCCCAGGGTCAGGGGTTCTGGTGTTAGGGCGGGGCTCTATAGATTATATAGTGAAAAAGCATTAATTCTTTGAAAATCTTCTTCTTTGCTCCTGGGCATTAAATAAAGTAACTAAGTACATAGTTATGATGAGCAAAAGTGCCTTTTCAAAAATTGTGAATTTCATGGCCCCAGGGTCAGGGGTTCTGGTGTTAGGGCAGGGCTCTATAGATTATATAGTGAAAATGCATTAATTCTTTGAAAATCTTCTTCTCTGCTACTGGATATTAAATAAAGTAACTAAGTACATAGTTATGATGAGCAAGAGTACCTCTTCCATAATTGTGAATTTCATGGCCCCAGGGTCAGGGGTTCTGGTGTTAGGGCGGGGCTCTATCGACTATATGGTGAAAATGCATTAATTCTTTGAAAATCTTCTCCTCTGCTCCTGCGCATTAAGGTGATAAACTAAGTACATAGTTATGATGAGGAGGTGGGCCTCTTCCAGAATTTTGAAAGCCATGGCCCCTGGGACAGGGGTTCTGGTGTTAGGGCGGGGCTCTATTGATTATATAGTGAAAATGCTTTAATTCTTTGAAAATCTTCTTCTCTGCTCCTGGGTATTATTTAAACAAACTAAGTACATGGTTATGATGCATAAGATGCCTTTTCAAAAATTGTGAATTTCTTGGCCCCTGGGTCAGGGGTTCTGGTGTTAGGGCGGGGCTCTATAGATTATATAGTGAAAATGCATTGATTCTTTGAAAATCTTCTTCTCTGCTACTGGAGATTATATAAACAAACTAAGTGCATGATTATGATAGGCAAGGATGCCTCTTCCAAAATTTTTAAATATATGGCCTCAGTTTTTGGGGTTCTTGAGGGGGGGGCTCTATTGATTATATAGTGAAAAAGCATTAATTCTATTAATCATTAATTAATCCTGTCTGCTCCTTTGTGTTGAGCTGATAAATAAATTGCTTAGCTATGATGAAAATGGGAGCTTCGAACAGAATTTTTAAATCTTGTGGTCCTAGGGTCAGGGGTTCTGGCATAACGAAGGGGGGGGGGGGGGGCGGCTTTTGATAATATAGTGGAAAAGTGTTAATTCTTTGAAGTCCATAGTTATGATGATGAGGGTAACTCTTCCAAATTTGTAAATTTCTTGACCCTTGGTCTTGGGTTCTGGTGTTAGGGTAAGGCTTTGTTGAATCTGTAGTGAAAATGCATTGTACCTGTGAAATTCTTCTCTGCTTCTGGACATATTGGAAGCAAACTGAGTAAAAGTTTAAATGATATGAGTAAGCGTATTTCTACCAGATTTTTAAACATCTGAACCATTGGTCTAAGCATTCTGGTCCTGGGCAGGGCTCTATTAATTTGTATTCTACTGAGAGAAGTTATTCCCCCTTTCCATTCACCTTTGATAATTAATCACTGTAAATAATGTATTTGAAAGGTTAATAGAATAAGATAATTATGCAAGAATGTTTATCGTATAATTAAAAAAGTACTTTCTTAGTTTTAATAAACAGGTAGACCTGTAAGTTATAGATAAATAAAAATGAGACAAAAATAACTTATCTTATTAAAAGTTCTTCAAAGACCATAAGAGAGGTCAATGCTAGAGGTCTTAGTATGGGTTATAAATAGTACAGAAGCACTAATAGTTTGTTAATAGTCTGCATAGTATTAAGTGGGGGACAGATTAGAACTTAATTTATGAGTTGATACTGAATACTAGACTAATTATTTTGTTGATCCTGATCTTCCTACTTCTCTTGCTTTAGGGCAACAAAGCTTCAACTATCAGTGTATTTAACTTCTAAATTGTTGTATTATACTCAGGTGACCGTTAAGGCCCTTGGGCCTCTTGTTCAATTTTTTTTCTACATGAAAGCATAACTTTGAAATGCATTTTTTTTAAAGACAGTTGGAAGCTTTCTTCTAATCATAATTTTTTTTCTTACAATCTACCTGACAGCTTTAACAATAGGGGTGAAACGATACACCTCCTTCACGGTTCGATACGTATTGTATAATTTTGTCTCGGTTCGGTTATTTTTGATACGATACATTTTGATAGAAGGAAACAAATTCAACGTTGTTTTATGCTTTCTTTTTCTAAATCTAGTCACATATTTTACAAATTTTATTTGCAAATTGACTACAAGAAATTGATTAAAATTATTTGACTGTCCAAAATTATTTTACAAGCTATCAGTTATCAAAAATTTACGTTTTCTATACTTATTTATACTGAGTAACGTGTTACACCCTATCTCAAACCCGACTGAATAACGATCCCGACCGAAAAATGAACCGAACCGAAAATTAGAGATTTTGCACCGTGTATCAAACCGAGAAAAAATACCGCGGTGCATCGATACCGCGGTGAACCGTTTCACTCCTATTTAACAATAAAGTGTTATGTTTGAAAGAAAACGTACAAACATTGTAATTTCTGGATTTTACATTGTACAGTTCAGGGAAAAAAATTTGGTTGGAGCCTAAAATTAGGGTCAGTAGGGAAACCTTAAACAAATTTTTTTCTTAGGACTTTTTGGTATTATTTCTTAAAGGTTTCAAGCTAGAGATCAAAACAGATTGTCACCAGATATAAGCATAGTAAAAGTGGAGAATGAAGTGGGGGCAGAAGAAACGGGGATGTTAGACATGTACGTGGCTAATGCAGGAGGGGGTGTGGCAGGCCCCACCCATGGGCAAAATGAGGAGGAACAGAGTGATTTTGATGTGGAGGAGCCACCTGGAGATCTACAAAGAGATGAATTGTCAAACGAAAGCGGCAACTTGAGTATGGATCAAAGTGGAAACTGGTACATGGGAAATTTTAGAGGTTAGTGTCTTTTTGGTTATCAAGTTTTTGGCAGGAAAAAGGGACTTGACACTATTAAGCTGGAAAGTTTTGTGAATTTGTATTAATAATAACTGAATTGGAAATATTAATGGATAATTGCATTCAAAATATTAATGCACCAAAGCAAAATAATTCAGGTGTTTGAAGAATTTTCTGAATGTCAAATCCCTTTCTGCTATTGTTATGTGATTGAAAGATAACAATTTTCTGAAGCACAAGTTTCGTGTCCTGAAAATAGTTACCTTTCAGCATATTCATTGATAAACATTTTAAATGTGACTCTATAAAACCATCAGAGATGTACAGTGTATTATCTGGTATAGGTCTTTCCTGGTTAAGGGTGATTATTCTGTTTTCAAGTAGAATGGGATCTTGAAAGGCAACATTCTCAGACCGAGTTTTCTCCTCTACTTTTAGGTCCCCCAATCAGTAGCCTAAGTGCTGGCAGTGCTACTAGATTCCCTCCCCTGACACCTGGTTCACGAGCATTACGAACCATGAATCAGGAGACGTATGATACACTCCTTAGTCTTGCACTTGGCACATTCAAGATCCCCATTAAGCAGAGGTCTAGAGTACAGAAAAATGCTGTCATTCAGTATTGGCGAAACAAGAGCTACCTCTCCACAAAGTTGATAGAGGGGAAATATGTGTTGTGTTTCAATGACAGACCTATAACTCCAAGGACAGATTATAATGAAAAAAATTGCAATTTTTATTAAACTTTTACAAGATCTGCATGTGCAGGAGATTTTTTAATTGATTTTATAGTTTGTATTTGAGATAATAAAAGAAGAAAAGAAAAATCTTATCTCTGATTGTTTTACTGAGTCACTTTAATCATGTTTAATGGTTACTGTTCAGTTAATTTGTCAGTAGCTTCAACAAAATACAGAGAAAATTGTCACCAATGTTTTCATTTTGCTCCATGACTTTCAACGGATCAGTGATGTAATGTTTCAAATGAATGCTTAAGATTTTTGATATTCTTTGAAATTTATTCACTAGTATAATTTCATTTTTGACAAATTAAAAGAACATGAAGCAAAATGTAGCATAATTTTCCAGTTATATTTTTTATTCAAAGAAAGACTTGTTCAATAAACATGTATAAGGAGGTTGAGAAATTATCAGTTTTACATCAAATTAGTAAAATTGCAATGTGTTTTAAACTTTTATCAAACTTCAAAGAATACACAATGAAACACGTCTTTCTTTGCATCTAAAAATTTGACCATTTCCACGGAGTCAAAAATATTTGATTGAAGTGAAGTGTATTTTGATACACAAACCCAAGCCAGGGAACATATTGGAAAAGAAAATTAATATTTGTTTGATAATTTAAAGTTTCTTTATTATGTCTGTAAATCATGGAAATGGCCAGATGAAACTTGAATGCATTGCACATCAAATATGCCCTAAGCCTTAAGCATCCTTTGCTCTTCCCAGTTTGTAAGGCGGATCTTCCCAGTTTGTAAGGTGGATCCATTTTTGTGGTAGGAAAAATTTGTCGTGGTACTAAAGGGACGAGGGTTATCTTGTATTGTGTGATAGGAAAAATCTGTTGCAGTACTGAAGGGACAAGGGTTATCTTGTATGTAGTCCTGGTAACTTTTAGATATTTTTTGGGTAGGTTTCATAGGCAGTTGTATAAAACAGTTGGATTGTGTAGTGATATTGAGTGGATAGTGTCAGTCAGTTTTAGGTTTGCAATAACTTACTTATTTGTTGTTGGCATATGGATGTTACTAGATGGGTATGATTTGAGCACAGATCTTTGGTTCAGATTGTCAGTTGTGTGAAATGCTGATTATCTGGATGTTTGCCTTTATAGACACTCTGAAGCTGTTTTAAGGAAGGAAAAATATAAATTCATGAATTGTGAGGATGTTTTTTGAAAAATCTGTGGATATAGAAAGTCATGATTATTCAAATGGAAATAAATAGAAGCCTGGGAAAAGCATTGGATAAGGTTGAAAGTGTACACTATTGCTTGAGAACTGGGGCTTCTTGAAAATTTCCTCAACAAATGAAATGTCACATGATGAAGAATTAACAAGTGTCTGCAACCTTGCAAAGGTAAGTTTATATCTGAGTGCAAGGGAAACCAAGAGTTTTGCAGAAAGATTGATAAAAGTATCCGTAGAAATATTTTAGAGCTTTTTATAAGACCTGTATGATATGGAATACATGTATGTTACATATCTTTAGCATTGTTTAGTACCAAACTACAATGAATGTATTGAAAAAATATTGTGAAATATACTAATAAAACCTCTACCTGTTGTTTGTTATTCTTATACTAGTGGAAATGTAAGAGCAGTATTGAGAAAATCACTTTATATATAACGCATTTAAATTTGATTGTATGAGGATGAGACTTGAGATTGCCTCGTAGAGAGGTAATAGAGAATTCAAACACTAAAATAGTGAATGCATCCTGTAAAGTTTTCACCTCTGAAAGCTTTCACTTCCTTGGAGTCTTTTTTTTATTTCGATGAACACAATGAAGAAAGGGACCTAACTCTGTGTTAACTGTAAATGGTAAGTTTCTTTTAGATTTTATCTGAATGAATAAAAACTTTACAGTGAAACATTCATTGTTTTAGTTCATTTTGTTTTATTTACTGTTACAAGATTCAAATTTTTTATCTAAAGCATGCATAACTTTTTCAGAAATAAATTTGCAAGGACATGCAGACATGCCACGACCTGGTGTTTGGGATGTCAGTGAAGCTCGCAATTACGGGGTAAGTATGGGTACATTTTCATTTTCTTTACTTTATTTTATAAGTGAAGTTTTTTTCAATGAAAGTAAGATCTACAAATATGTTTTCTTTCTAAACAGATGGTAGAACTTGCTCCAAATACCTCAGTCTGTTTGTATCAGAAGCAGTACGAAATAGCCATGAATAAAATCAAGTTTAATGAGAAGACCCAGTCTCGAGATGGAACACCTGCAGCCCGATACTTACTGAGTATATTCTACAATAAATCCGAACTTGTTAATGCCACGATCAGAAATACAGACTCAGACTGCAATGTATACCAGGGATATGTTCCACTTAACAAGTCCATTATATATGCCATTGAAGGTTGGTATATCTCTGTTCTTCACTCCTAAATTTTATAATTTAGGACAGAGACCCACACGTAATAAGGAAGCTAATAAAAAAAAAATGAAACATATACAATTGCAAGTTAGAAATATTTTCAACAAAACTTTTTTGCATATTGATAAAAAGAGCAGAAATATTTGGACATACATTAAAATAAATTTTAAAACAAAAACTAATATTGCAGAATTTTGTACAAAATATTCGGACACAAGATTGACAACAATTCACCAAACTCTTGGAAGCAAGATAACGTCAGCTAGAGCTAAGAGAACTAGAGTGAGGAAAGATTTTACTTAGGGAAGTCATTAAGGTAGGTCATCCCTCAGGTCCCATCGTACACATCAGTAGATGTTCAAATACACTCTTGTCCAAATGATGAAAATTTTTTTTAACATATGTCGAACCGAATATAGTGATTTTTTTTTGCAAAATGAGGGGCTGATCAAAGAAATGTACACAGTTTTATGAAATATATATACATATTAAGTTTAAATAATATTACAAAAAATATTAAATTATAATGGTTATTTTCTGACCTACGTTTAATGGTATGAATTCTCATGAAACCAAAATGGTGATTGCGTTTTTGACTGAAAATGCTAAATTAAGTTGGATAAATTGTAGAAAATAGGCTTTATCATGTTTATTATTCTTCTAATATTATGTACATTACAAAGAAACTGACCTTTTCTGAGGGATGGTCCGTCTACCTTAATGAAAAAAAAGTCTGTTGCATTTAGAGCTGTTTTTTTGGAATAGAAAATTCTTTGCCTTTCCATATATTCAAAAATAAATAAATAAATAAATAAATAAAACCTTACCAAGTTTGCCCAAAAAGTACTTTTGCCCCTCTTAAAAAAATTTTAAGGTTAGAGGTATATATCCAACAAGAGCAGAATAAAAATTGGTCATACTAGTTGCATATGTGTATGTTTTCAGAAATAGATGAGTGATTTTTGTGAATTTTCAATTGATCATTGCTTCTGCTACTTCATGTATGTAATATCAAGTAATTTTTTTTTCAGTGTTTTGTTTTCATCATTCTGACTCTACTATGGCAGAGACCCATTCAGCCCTGGGAAGAAAAATAACTGCTTATCGAACGTTCGCCAGGAATAGAATTTCCTGCAGAAGAAAGTCTAATCTATAATTGTTCTTGATACTGGATTGTAAATTACGCTTTAAGCTCTAACTTGATGAGACTGAGAAAAAACAGAGATATCTGAGGGTTAGAGATATCGAGGGTGAAATACTTGAAGAAGTGGTTGTGACTTCCAAATCAGTTTGACATATCTATAGTATTTGAGATACCAGAGTTAGAGATACCGAAGCTCAACTGTAGTTCTTTGACTTAAAGAGTACTAGTATTTGCTAAAGGATGTGGGACTGATCTGCTCTGAAATACGTAGTACCAGGAAAAATGTTTTCTTTTTCGTATCTGCTTACTATTATATGTGTATGAATGAAAAACTTGTTTAGAAAGATCATTGAATAACTTGTGAGATCCTTGTGATCAATTAACACTCGAGTTTTACCTGAAAATCAAGAGTAAGCCATTGTTTAAAGTTTAATAAAACTGTTTTTGTCAAGCCAATAAAGTGTCTCTGTTAACATTCTTTATCCTCTTGTTTTTAATCATATTAAATAAATTTTTTTAATTTAAATGTCATTTTATTTTATTATTATTATTTTTTTTTTTTTTTTGTTTGCTTCCTTTGAGTGTTTTAAACTTCTACACGAATAATAAATAGATCCCGATGTTACAAGTTTTCATGCACCCACGCTAAAATAACGGAGTTTTGATCTGCATGGAGCATGTAACTATGACTTACCTGTGTCCTTAATTACAAGACCCTGTAGATCATTGAATTCACTAAAGAAAATTGTGTTGTTTTGGTATTTTTTTCATGTGTTTTTTGTGGAAATTTTTACTAGGAGGATACAGTTTGATTAATTTTTCAATGGAACTTAAGTTCTTTTATATGGTGATAAAAATGTAAAGTTTTCCAGTGTCTTAATTATGTACAGAAGTAGATCACTAGGAGTATATCTGTATTTTGGATGGGTAGTGTCTATGTAAGTTATAACACACTACTTTAAGTTGAATAATACCTATTTGAATTTAAAAAAAAAACAAACTTAAAAAATCTCCAGGCTATTGTAGATATGATAATTGTTGTAAATTGTTTATTTCAATCTTGATATTGGGGATTTTGAAGAATTTATTTATTTTAAACCTCTTTCTAGTCAGAAATATCGGATAAAGGATGTTTTAGTCTTTTGCTCAAATGAAAGCTTATAAGCTTATGGTTACTTTTACATGCTTTTGATGTTTAAGTTATCTAAAACCTTTACTGAAATTGAACTTTAACCCAGGATCATTAGTGTTTGTTGAGCTAACAGTCTTCTATAGATATGACTAATTTTTCACCCAGGCTGATGATATATTATTAAGTACATGTACGTTACTCTTATACCATGTCCCAGTACATCTTTGTGTCAAGTCAGTTTGATTCTGCAGGTTACATTTTCACCTTCCCTTGCAAGTAAGAGCTGTCCTAGACACCACAGGGTGTAATGGTTGATAATGTTTACAAGTATGAGTTGTGGTTTGTGGATATACATCCAAAGGAAAGAATATTACATGCTATCTTGACCCATACCGGTATCTCTTTCTTCAGAGTTCTGATGGAATTAATATTTGCATTCTGAAGTTTCCTTGCTCTTTAAGTGAAATTTATTTGACTAGTTGTTGTAGAGTATCTGAATTTTATTAGTCAAAAAGCTTTGGTTTACATGAAATACATGTATGCAATGGACAGAACAGTTAACATTGCATTTACAGAGGACGTATTACATTTTTGATTTTTCTCCTCTATGTTGCCATCAATAAGTGGTGCGGTGTGTAATGTATGTCTGATTCTGAATACAAGCAAAGGATGATGAATATGATCAACAGGGAAGATAAAGACTTTATATTTTTCTGCAGGGAATACTTCATCACAAGGTGTCCAGCCGATATCCATAGAAGTTGATGCAGTTGACTCTGCAACATCACTTGATAAGAATGATGTTCAACAAGGATTCACAAAGTCTGAACAAATTATAGGAAAGAGGGAAGGCAAATCAGAGGAAATGGTGCGCCATTCAATGCCTGTGTCTTCTTTCAGTGGAACTCCATTTCCTACAGGATATCTCCCATCAAAGCCCGATAGTCAGACATACATGTCAGAGCTGGAAACAATGCAGACAGGTAGTCCTGGAGATAGCAGGACATCTTTTCAATCCAGTTCAGAATCGGGTCACAAACTACAGATGATGCTATCAGAGAAAAGCCGTAACAAAGAAAAATCAAGCATAACAAAGAAAACCCCACTACAGGCACCATCCTTTTTATGTGAGCTTTGCATGGCATCTTTCTACAGTGAAAATGACTTACGCATTCATAAACGTTCTGTAAATCATAAAGGGTTGTATTACTGTCGATGGTGTGCCAGTTCCTTCAGAACTAAGGATGAACGGAATGAACACGTCCGTTGTCACGTTGATGGGAGTATGTTTATTGAAATTTGCATCCCTTGTGGCAAAGGTTTCAAGTCTAGGATGGGGTACAATAACCATATAAAGATGTATCATACAAAGGAGGGCGAGGTACAGACATTCAGATGTGAAGTGTGTGGAAAATCGTGTGTGACAAAAAGTCAGTTAAATGTGCATATGAAAGCCCACTCTGATGAACAGAACTTTTACTGTGTAACCTGTAACAAATCCTTTAAGCACAAGTTTACTCTCCAGAGACATAACTGTACAACATCACAGCTTTAAAACTGTACAACATCACAGCTTTAAAACTGTACAACATCACAGCTTTAGGCTCACAAATTGCATGATAGAGCATGTCTAAGAAGTTGCTTGACTTTGTCAGTTTTCTTGCCAGAGACAGAACAGTATTTTTTAACTTAGCAGTGGTAGTATGTAGATATTGTGGAAAATTGTTTCATAGATTTGTTTCCATTTTTATGATAGGGCATTTTCAGTATGATGATTATGTAGTAGATTTAAAAGTATTGAGGGATTAAAATTTTATTAAATTAATTTTGTTGTTTTTGGTTGAGTGATAGGATGATGAAAGTATTTTAACTTGGTTGAGTTTCAAAGTTTGTTAGAAAGGAACTTCTTTTAAGACAACTGTTTATTTTTAGAATCGAAGAGCTGGGACGAATCACGAACTGGTCTCCCCAAACCAACCTTTATACAGGATCGGATTGGAAATTTTGGCTTTGTTTGTCCAATTTGTGGAAGGGTGCTAAAAACAAAAGCTGGTTATAGACTTCACTATAAATTAAACCATGGAGAGAAGTCCAAATTTCCAACTTGTGGTAAATGCGGCAAACATTTTCACTGTGTAAGCCGGTTGGAGTCCCATATGAGATCACATTCACAGAATCGAGACTTCCTGTGTTTAAAATGCGGTCGATCATTCAAGTATAAAAATAACTTGAAAGCACATGTCTGCACCCAGTGAAATATAAGTGAATCAATGAAACTTTTTCTGTGTAAATGTGTGTCATTGGATTAAAGATTATTTTACCCTTGTCTTGGTTTGAATGTTCTTTCAATAGCGTACCATTAAGCGCAGTGGTTTTTAGTTGGGGTGTAGTGCATGGTTTAGTTCTCTGCAGTACGTAATGACATACAAAAAGATACTTATACGTAAAATTTATAATTGTAGAGTCTACGTCTGTGACGACTCGCACGCAAATGGAATTGGTGAGACCGACTCCTTTCATGAATTGGAAAGGAACAGGGTTAAATGTTTTCACAAATCGAACATCTAGGAGTTTTGGCTCGTCAGAAGTGGAGACTAGTCAGGTGATAGCGGGCACCTGTCATCGTCTGATTCAGAATCCTGGTGGAATAAAACGTGTTTGTGCCCAGTGCAAAAAACTGGGAACTAAATTTGCTTGTGGGATGTTTCGCAGGTCCTACTACAGATGTGAGGCATGCAATGTTTCCTTTTGTCGTCCAAGTTTTAAAGACTGTTTTCAACAGTGGCATTCTCAGTTACAGAATAGCATTGAGAATAATGACAATCTTCAAATTGTTAACCAAGATACACACCTCCAGTAGATTTTCAGATAGAAAGGAAAATGTCTTGAGTTCAGTATTAGAATTGATTTTGATTTGGTATTGTCAATGAGAATAAAATTTTGTACAAGTTTGAGTATGCATGAACGCTAGTCCTACACCACTTGTAAAATCATATCAGTAGATGAATCACGTGAAGAGAACATCACTTCCTCTTGTCAGAAAACTAACAAGTACTCACTTTGATTGTACAGCTTTTCCATCGCAACGAAGGGAGAGTGTCAACCCCATGATGCTGTTTCCTCAACCACTTGGCCAAGAAGGAGAAAAATTTCATCAGCTTGTGCATGCCAAAAATGCTGTCTGCAAGTACTGTAAACTGATTGGAAATCGATTTGGATGCGGACAAGTTCGGACGAGTTACTATAAGTGTGAGGCTTGTGACGTCAATCTGTGTCGGGAGGAGACGCGGGACTGTTTTGCTAAATATCACGGTCTGCTTCTTCACAAAAAGCAGAATCAAGACGGAGTATTAAATTCTATTATGTGATTTTCATTCTGTTATCATTTTTACGTGTACAAATTGGTGTATAATAGTGAACAAAATCAATAAAATGATTTGTATTTTATTCAAGTATTGCTTTTTAATGCCAAGAAAACACTTTAAAAAGCAGTGTATCAGTATACAAAAATAAATAGGTAAATAATGATAATAAAAAAAAAATCAGTGAATCAGTATACACTGAAGTTTGTAATTATGTTTGAACAGAAGTTCACAGGTTTTTTCTTCATTAATGTCAAGAAATTCTCTTTACAAGTGTTTTGAATTGAAAGTTTTAAGGTTTGTATAGTATGTGGTTGATGATGCAACGTATAGTATGTGGTTGATGATCCAAATGGTCAAGGAAGAATTGGGCGTTGTTTACTTCTATATAATACAGAGTGTTTGGTATTCTGGAGAGTCTTGGACATTGTCTCTGACAGTATCATTTACTGGACTGTTTAATGTTTGGCCTGAATAACCTTGAGATTATAGTATTATATGCTCATGGTATTCGGAAATTAAAATGAACCTCTGGGATTGAATGTCTTGTCGATTGTGGTTTTGATGCATGATAAAGGCGTTGATTGATTCCAGTCAGCATTTCAGTTTACGTTATAAATTCTGTATTTGTTCAGGGTAAAACACGTATTTCATATTCGTAAGCATGAATGATTTAAAATTATTGGACTGCCCCGAGTATATTCTCATGTCAGTAACTTAACAGACTCCAATTTGCTTGTACAGCTCCACAATCTTATCAAGCTACCCCTGCCTTGATGTTAGCTGGATATGGCCATCTAGAGGAGAAAAAATACCATCGACTCGTGCACGCAAAGAATGGCGTATGTCGATATTGCAAGTTAACAGGAAACCGCTTTGAATGTGGACTGGTCAGGACTTCTTACTACAAATGTGAGGCATGTGAAGTCAATCTCTGCCGGGAAGCTACACGTGATTGTTTTGCCAAATACCACGAGCTGCTTAACAGAAGACAAAGCAATGCTGACGTCATACAGACGTCATCAGTTGCAAATCGTAGTCGAAATAGTTTGAGTTAATTCATTAGTTTCCATATCTTCTCTGTTTTATTACAATATTATATAAAGAGCATGAGCAGCAAGGAAAAAATCAAAAGATGATTGTTGAATAAAATTCTTAATGTATTAATAATCTTCAATAAAGTGACGTAGTGAAATTAAATAGTCTTGTTTTTACTGCATTCATTTGCATTGTTTTTTAAATCAAGCTGAAGATTGTGACATTGTTTTAGGCTATTTGACATTCAAACCTGTTTCCAAATAGAACATTGATGATAGGATGGACCGGTGGTTTTCCACTTGCCCTCCTTTTTTTAAAATGAGGATGATTGCAGTTAAAAGTGATTTTTATTCCTTTCAACTGGTGGTGTTTCTAGTCTTATTAACTGTCAGGGAAAATACTATCTGGTCTTGAAAATTTGGGGTTTTTCCCCGGATAATCTGTTTGTTGAACAAAATAAGTAAATAAATGAATGTTACAAAAAGTGAAGCACTGAGGCCATTTTCTTTGTTGTAGAGCCACCAGCCTATGTATCTTTATCAGAGGAAGGAGCCGCAATGATACAAGACTCCTACGTAGGACGAAAGGAAGACGTGTTCAGATTTATAGAGACTCGACATGAATGTAATGTTGTGCACGAGATAACGCTGAATTCTGGGGGTCGAGCTAAAGTGTGTGTCCATTGTAAAATTGCCGACACGAGATATCCCAGTGGAGAGACACTGAAGTCTAAGTACATGTGTTCGATTTGTGAAGTGTCTTTGTGCAGAAGTCGCAAAAGAAACTGCTTCGACAAATACCATGCAACGATGTTCAAAACGTTATATAAATAGTGTTCATCTTCTCAGCAACATTCCTTATCAGTTACGCATTGAATTAATTGTTCAATTTTGTGTCTGTGGTTTTATTGGATGTTACGTGCTCACTTGCAATCAAATTTTTTGGGGGGATCAGTTTTTGGCAGATATTTCAATTTTGTTTGCGTTATTTAATAAAGATATACATTTTATAAAGTTGAATAATTGATTACTCTTCCGCTATTTGTAATTTGTAGTTATTTTATTTAAGATACATATACGTCATTAATGTAAATAGTATATATTGCTGGTTGCCACTAAATGCGTGAAGAAATGTTCCTTCGATTTAACATTCTCACTCATGTAAGTGAGAAGTTTTCATATCAGACATCTACATCTGGAATATTTTTGTTCCAGAGTCAGCTGGTGGAACAGGAGCTCATTGGAGGCCAGTCCGGATTTTGGACTACGTACCCGAATTGCGGAAGGACGGTCAGACGGTAAACCACACGCTTGTGGAGGGCGATAAACGCAGAGTGTGTCAGTTCTGTAAACATTCTGGTCAGCGATTTAAATGTGGAGAGACCCGTAAATCTTTCTACAAATGTAGTGTTTGTAACGTGTTCCTCTGTAAGAAAGGGTGTTTCAGACAGTATCACAGTATGACGCTTGGTGAAGTACCGGACATTTAGATAGGTTTCTCGTTACTGTCAGATGGAAAGAATTCTATTGGTGGGTTATTGGATATGTTCTTACAGAATTTCATTTTGTGTACCAAGTATGTCTGATGTTGTATGAATTCGACTGCAGGTTGAATTTGAAAAAAAAAAATATGTGTACTATTGATCATTTGAAGGACTGGAAAGAAAGCAGTAGAGAGTAGTATAGAATGTCCAAATCCCTAGTCTCCACAGCGGAGTGTTATTTAAGAGTATAAATTCTAGCAGAGACTGTGATTCGGAACATGTTCTCATTGTTTTTACAGGATCACCCACGAAGACTCCGGCGTCATTTGGCGTAGCGGAAAGTGATACAAGGTTATCCAATATCCAGCGCTGTCAGTATCCAATGGAGACCGGTCAGTACCGCCAGATCGACCAAGACCCACGATTCAGGAATACTTCTTTTATGACAGAAAATTTAGGAAGGGCGTTAGAAATAGAGTGCAATGGCGTGATTCATACACTTGTGCGTTTAAATATGCCACAAAACCGAACATGCGGATACTGTAGTGTAATGCGAAATGTGACTAAGGCTGGATTTGCGAAGAAGTCATACTACGAATGCAATGTGTGTCGAATTCCACTCTGCCGAAATGAATATCGATGTTTTTTCAAATATCATGAATTTATGAAAAAGCATCGTTTACAGGGTCCCATTTCGAAAGCAGAGTTTAAGATGTTTACATCTTTATGTAAGCTTAATAAATAACAGAGAACCTGTAAAATTCTTGCCTGAAATATTGATCTCTCTTATTAGAAGTCTATCTGTCATTTGTGAATGCTTATTGTTTTACAGAATGTTATTTTGAATAAAATTTTATTTTCCTCAAATTCTTATTGTACTGTTTATTGTAGAACAGGCAGAGGTGCTCATTAAAAAAGGATGAATCTTTGATTTCTATAATGTATGGGTTTGACGTTTTGAAGTGTTGTTGAAGTTTTCACAGTTTATGCACAAATTTTACCAATTTTGTTCTACAGCTCACATGAGTTGTTAAAAATCGTTCGATGTACGAAATCTAGATACATGTAATATTCCAATAATTCTGTGTATCATTGGGCTATAGTGTTCTTGCCGTATGAATGGGATTAATGAATATACAGCAGACATTAACAGCCTTTTCTTAATTGCAGAACCATATGCAGGACATGCGTATGAGAATACATTATCAATGCGTCCTCCAGGGACAGTACAGGCTATGAACCGAACACAGATTGGGGAACATCGTCTCCTTAAAATGGATGGTAACAAACTGAAGCGATGCTTTTACTGTCAAATGGCCAAGGTCCGCACTCGATCTGGATACCGAGTGAAGACATCGAGTCACTGCGTGGCGTGTGAAATTCCTTTATGTGCTGGGTCAGCAAAGTGCTTTGAATTGTACCATGAGCTGTTGAAATCAAGTAACCAGTATGGGGGCGCATCTGGATTTAATGGTTGAATATGACAGATTTTCTTCAAACAACATTGGAAACATTATTACATGTACGATTTAAATTTCCTCTTGCACGAATTTGAAATACTTTTGGTGTTATGAGTGATACAGGGGTGTTTTTGACCAAACGAACTTGCTTCTTGCATGTCTCTTTCAATTCATTAAATATATGGCACTTCATCCTCTGTTTTTGGACAAAGGAACTACAGGAGCTAATATAGACCAACATAGACCAGTTAGCGGTATTGTTTGTTAGTCTCTATCAGAGTGCTTACAGTTTTGTTTTCTGAATAATTTTCCGTTCCCACTTCAGAGAGTGTTTTGGTGGCTGGGTACTCTTGTATGTTGTAAAATTAAGAAGTAGTTGGTAGTGCAATACAAAGACAAATCAACATTTGACCTGTATTTTCAGATCTCAGACAACCTTTTCCATCAATGTTTCCAAAACCTCGTCGCAACCCGCCAGTGGATGTCCCCCATCGCCTAGTTACGGGGTCGAGGAAGCGTTGCGCAATGTGCTACTACAACAAAGTGAAGACAAAGTCTGGATGGGATATCTACACGAACTATAAATGTGAAGCATGCGATGTTGCTTTGTGCAACAGGGACTCGACGCAGTGTTTCAAGTGTTTTCATGACGGCATCAAATTGCATTATGCCTTTGTAAATGTGGACATGTGATGCACCTGGCTAAATTGAATTTAACTGTCTTGATATTATTATATTATTAATGATGTGTTTCTTCATGTGATGAAGAAAAAAAGCAAGAGATAGAATTTCACTCTAAGATGGCCCGAAATACTTAATTTGGGGCTAGGTAGAGGAAATGTGCAGAATATTGTTGTTGATTTTATATTTTTATCAGTACATAGTGGAATATATACATTGATCGATTTGCACTAATTAACGAGGTTAACTTTTGATTTGTAGATATTTAGACGAAGTGTATTGGTATCCATATCATTAAATTATTGCTTAATATGTAGTTTTGTTTTTATTCTGATCAGATGGTCACAGAATGTTTTACGTTTTTGGTATTTTACAGAGCATCGTTCGCCTGTACCAGGATCGTACAATGTCGATATAAAGACCCGCGTCCCTGTGCCCCCCTCTTTTATTGTCCACACAAGCAAAGGAAGTCAGGTGCACATTGCAGAGAGATACGAGGGGAGAAATTATAAGAAATCGTGTCATTATTGTCGGGCTATTGGGGTTACAACCAACAGCGGTCATACAGTGGAAACTCAGTGGAAATGTGAACAGTGTGGAATAGCGCTCTGTATCAACAGAAGGAACTGTTTCATTCTGTTTCATGAAGGTTTGATCAAAGAGAGTGGCATACAAAACAACGTATAATGCAGCGGCAATACATAATGCTATTGTTGAGTGAGTGACTACAGAATCAAATTGCTGTTGTGTTAACATATAGTGTTATGCTGCATTCAGATCAAATTTTGGATGGATAATCAAATATCATGGTATAAAGAAATTCGAGGAAGAATGGGAATTTATTATGATTCAATTAAAATTGGTGTTCAGGAAGTTTGGCAGCTTGATTGTTGTGGCAGTAATAACTTGGAAATAGCCAGTCTAGAATTTTCGTATCTGTAAAGCTTGTTTTGGAAAAAGGGTTTATTCTGAAGGAGGATGCATTATCAATTTGTAGTTGTATATAGAAGCGGTCGTAAATTTCACTAATCGTTTTGTCCCCCTGATTATCACTGAGACATGCATCGACTCAATTCTATAAATGAATATAGCAAATGTTATCATATTTTGGTAAATGTCAACTGTTTGTATATACTTCCAGAAAATGTGTCAATAAATTCTGAAAGCATTGAACAAGAAATAGTGCAGAAGGGTCTTCACTTGCCAGATGTCACAAACATTGATGGAGAACCACATCGCGCCGTTAAATTTAGCAGACAGGAAATTCGCTGTGGGCGAAGAAGATGCCATTTGTGTAAAATGACAAAACGAAGAACGGATCGAGGAAGCAAGGTTGAGACTTATTTCAAATGTAACGTATGCCAAATACCACTGTGTAATTCAACGACGCGGAACTGTTTTGTCGAGTTTCATAAACAGTTTTATGGTTCAGTGAAATGAGATTTCGGTAATATATTCCGTGTAGCCATTGTGAAAACCTGTGAATTTTTGTTTGAATTTGATGGCATGAAACAGTGTTTTATATTGAACGGAGTTCATTGATTAACCTTTGTACTCATGAAACACATATTAATCTTAAATACTAATACGTTTTGTTTTACTTCTTTATGCATTTAATAAAATACTTTCGAGAATCTATTAAGATTTATGACGCTGGCATTGTTGCGAGTGATATGGTGGTGTTTTTGTGTTCATTTGTGTAATTGTAAGATATGAGAAATTCATTTTTTAAATTATTTTTTAACAAAATAGCTGGGCAATATATGTGATTATTTATACTATTATGTCTCCATTTGTCTTACTACCCAAAAAGGTGAAATATATATATATATATATATATATATATATATATATATATATATATATATATATATATATATATATATATATATATATATATATTGGAAATTTTTTTAATTCAAACTGATTTCATCTCATAGACTTGTCTCTAAGAACTTCCCATTCTGGATCATCACTTTGCTATTATACACACGCTCCGCATTAATGATGGACGGGGTAAAGCTTTGTTGAGCGAAATAACGATATCTCAAAGCATGATGGAATCTTTTGTACTTTTTTCTTTGTGATGATATTTTTGGAAAATTTGAGCAGGAAGAACTAAGTTTAGCTCATTAGAGCCAAAAGTTAACGTCAGCTGCTAATATCAAAGTTTGCATGACTGGTGTATATTATCTAGATTATACATGGGAAATCTATGATTTGAAAGAAAAGCAGGATCATACGAAAGAAAAGCAGGATCATATGTAGTGAGCATCTGCATGTAGCGGAGAATGCTGCATGATATTGGAGTTTCCCAACAAGAAATTCTGACTGCAATATATTAGTGAAAATTTCCTCTTTTTTTTTCTTTGTGATAACTCTTTGAAAGTTACTTGAGTTGATTTCTTGATCATTCTACCAGAATGTAAATTTTGCCAAGCAATAGGTCAGGAGCTAAGGTGGCCTAATACGCATGTAAATCTCGTGCGTCTGTCTTTGTGTCTGACACTAAGGAGGCCTAATATGCATGTAAATCTCGTGCGGCTGTCTTTGTGTTTGACGTCAGTGGGCGGGGACTATTGAAATTGACATGGGAGGCCTCGTGTAATTTAAATCTATTAGTGTACATTTTAAAATCTAAATTTACAATTTTATTTCACAATGAAATGGAAATATAAGGAATCACTGTCTAGTTAGTAGAATATGCCAGGGCATCAACGATAGTTGGAAACGTGGGATAATTTGCATAACGGGCGAAGCCACGTTTCCAACTATCGTTGATGTCCCTGGCATATTCTACTAACTAAACAGTAATTCCTTAATTGTAACGTATATGAAAATAAAACTGTTATATACTGGTATATAACAGTTTGGTATATCATATTTTCTACTACTTCATATTACTTCCTTTTAATTATGAATATCATTATGTTATTGTATCTATACGGAAACAAACCCTTTAAGAACCCTCAATGTGTACACCAAAGAAAAATATTTTCGGATTTTGAGAAAATTATATCGTTTAAAGGAATAATGACTGAGTTATCTATCTCATTAGGTACGAGCCATTTACCCTCTACCCACCCGAAAATTATTCAAAGACATTGAAAAGCTGATGAACGGAAATAACTGTTGCTTACTTTGAACAAACGCATACACATAAGAAATATTACAAAGCTTCAAGAAAACAGAGCACAGTATTGGGCAGACATGTGTAGTATAGATTCAGAGTTGTTCAAATCATGCTCCCAAGGTTTTGGTGGGCAGCATCAGGGTCAATCTTTGACAGGAATGATAAGGGAAAATATACTGAAAGGAAAAAGAAACGCAAGGTAACATAATATGCGAAATTTTTTTCACTGTATAACCGAAAATAATGAAAATTGTCAGAGGGATATCTTGGTTACTGTGCATTAAAATCAGTGTTCAGAACTACTCAACCGTGAAATGTATGACGTCACAAAAGGAAAAAACGTAAAAAGCTGAAAACACGTGCATATTGATGACGACATGTTTTTCAACACATCTCGTAGTACCATTTGCTGCACTTAAGTTATACACATCGTTTTTCGATATTTACAGTCGATTTGCATTTCTTGAAATCAAGGTACGGTTGACGGAAGTACCTTGGGGTCTGACTATTGCATTGCCTAAGTAAGGACAAAGGCAACGACAGGTTTCTGTGCAGTTTGTTGTGAATTTTTCCACAATAGAACGTCTTACCCGTCCTCAGAAAGGGCGTAGAAAGGTTTCCAACCAAGCCGTGACGATGACGTTGACGCGTAACGGCGCCACGTCAAGATCGGGCTATTCATCCTGCCACCTGTATAATCACCATCACATTACCTTAAAACTGCTATTAATACAGCAGGCTATCATAATCGTTACATTCACCCCAAAACCGAAGGAAATCGATAGCGCCATTTTGGTTTGTGAGCTCGTCAAGTTTACGTTATTGTTCCTCTAACTCGCGCATGCGTGCGTCGCTTGCCTACTTTATTTTTTTGGGGGGGGGGGCATGTTTACCCCCTCCCAATGCTTCCAGGGTTTGTCAAGATTTTCTTGCAAACGATCACATTTATCCACTTGACTGGTCTCCGTCAAATCCATCTTTTTCGCATCAAACGTCTGTGGGACTACGTGGACGATAGGGTTTAAAATGCCCAAGCTGGTCTCAATCAACTATGGGGTACCTTCTCGGAAGGGTTGAATAATATCCCTATTAGAAGGATAAACACACTGATGAACTCTATGCATAGGAGAATCAAGGCTGTGACAGATGCGCGAGGGAGACATGTGAGATAATGAGAATTTTCATTTTTTCTTTTTTGTGGGGTACCGTCATATGAGTTTCAATAACTCATGAATTACTGGGGAAAATTAAATGAGATTTTGGTTACGTTTTTGTTAAAGATGATTTTAAACGTTAGATAGGAAAACTGGAAAATACCTCTGAAATATATTACCTTATTTCACCTAAAGAGTTTACCCTGCGTTTCTTTTTCCTTTCAGTATATGCAAAACTTTTCCTTTCAAGAACATCGAAACCACAACACAGCCAGCAAACATCCCCATGCAGTTTTACATAAAAGTTTTGTTTATTATTTTATTTCTAATTACCCTAAAGGCTGAAATGAGTACACATAATAGAATATAGATTACTATACTGCAACAAGACTACAAAGAAACTGTAATTCAGTTTATAACAGGGTTTCATCACATATACCACAGTCAGAAAAGAAACTTGGTTGAGTTTCTTAATTATACACCCGCTCCGAAGGAGAGGGAGGGGGGCTATACAGTTTTACCCTTGTGTGTCTGTCTGTGTGTGTCTGTCTGTCTGTAACAAATTTTGTCGCAGTTTTCTCAGTAACTACCCATCGCTGATGCTTGAAATTTTATCATCTTTATTTAAGCATGCCATATGGTGGAATTCATTTTTGTACAAATCCGAAGTCAACTTACTGTTTATCCGTGCGTCTGCCGGTACCAATTTTCTGTCACAGTTCTCTCAGCAACTACACATTGCTGATGCTGGGAATTTTAGCAGGCTCTTTGTTAGGCATATCATTAAGTGGGATTCTTTTTTTTTTTTTTTTTATAAAAATCGGAAGTCAACTTCCTTTTTATCTGTGCGACTCTCCGTACCAAATTTCCGACGCTGCTTTCTCAGCAACTACTTATCGCTGTTGCTTGAAATTTGAGCACACTCTTTGTTTAGGCATACCATATGCTTGGATTCGTTTTTGTAGGAATTCTGTGTCTTTAACTGAAGTTATGAGAGCGTATATTCACATCAGAGCGGGGGTATTGCTAGTGAGCATTGGCTCACAAACTTCTTGTTTATGTCTTCATTTGCTAAAAATGAAGATGAAAATTCCAGAGATCTTGATAACAAAATCATAAAAGGGTTTGGTTATTGTTATGTGTTTGTAGGATAGTGTTAGTTTTACTGACATGTGAATGATTCCTAATGTGCATCTTGTTTGGTGCCGTAATCTTGCTTGATGTATCTGATGATTAGCAATTTCCCTCCTTTGTTTTCCTTTGTCGAAATCGGTTAGAACTGTGAGTGGTTGGGTAGTTTACGTTCAGAGGTTACTGGACGGGTTGACATTATCTTTCGAGCACAATTCTTTTTCGTTCAGTGCTCAAACTAAATGCATCGATTTTACGTAATTTAGAATATTTCTAAATAATTTTTCTGTTTAATATTCCAACGTGTTGATTTACAGACTGTTGATAGTCTATTTATTTCCTAAATCTGTTACAATTATTATAATAAGGGGGATGAGAAGACAAAAAAAGTTGTTACAACTTTTTCTTTCTTTTGTTTGGAAAAGGTATATCATATTTTCTACTACTTTGTGAGTTGCACACTTCTATTTTTTACCCTTCTTTATTTACCAGAATTTCAAAAATGAAATCTACTTGTTGTTTATTGTAGAAGATCGCCCTGCTCCAAAATCTTACAATGTGAAATATAGACTGAGAAACCCACCTCCGCCTACATATATGGTTGGAAACCACTTGCACACGGCGGAAAGGCTTCTTGACAAACGGAGAAGAGTTTGTCAGCATTGTCGCATGACAGGCGTCACCACCAGCAGTGGTCATGGGGTCGAAACCAGCTGGTATTGTTCCACATGTGACATGCCACTCTGCGTCAACCACAGAAATTGTTGGAACAATTTTCATGAAAAACTCAATATTCAGTAACTGCCATGGAAACCAGGACGATAAAGATGTAGGCGTTTTGATCCCCGTATACAATCTATCTTTTGGTTAAGAACGGTCAAACAGATAAAAGTGTATCTTTTTAATATGTCGACTTATGAACAAAAATGTTTTATTTACTTGCATGACAGATAACATTCTTATTCTTACGCATTCATTAAAAAGGTGCACTGGTGGTTTTTGTTGAAAAATGAAAAGATCCCTGATTTTCCTCCTATTTGTTTGAAATATTGTTTGAAGATACCATAATCGATGTAATGTTTTACTGAGTGTAACTCTGTGCTAGTCAGAGCTGAAACTCCTTTTTAGTCTGGCTTGGTTTTATGACTTTAGTTTGGAGACATTCCAGTATTACATATTCTGAATTATTAGAAATTTTATCAATAGAAGAACATACATCTAACATTGTTTTGCAAAGCTTTGACATTATATACGATTTTTAAGATTTCACTTGTTTAAAATGTGAAATGCATAGACAATGTGTAATATAGTATAAGTAGCAAGAATTTAGTAATTTTTTAAGCATGTTATATTTCATATTCCCATAAGTGAATTTTGAAAACGTTTATTTAAATATATATATAATATCTGTAATTTCAGTGATTGGTGAGAACGTGTTGTCCGGTGATCCTGCTAACCTGATGTTTGAGATCCCTGTTGATTCGGAAGAACAGATTGGTAGTCATATTCCCACAAAAGAAATTACAGATATTGTTTGGAACACAAATGAATGCGAGTGGAAAATAACATCAGCTTACACTTTAAGTCAAACGCCTTTCACAGAGTATGTCGAAGAGAAAGGCAAAATGGAGGGAAACGTAGAGTATGAAAAACTGCAATCTGCTGCAAATAAGACCAAACCCGAAAAAATTCAATCCAGGAGCAAGAGAGTTCAAAATTCAAAAAGATCGATGAGAAAAATTAAGAATATTACTTTGAATATTTCATCTTCTGATACAGCAGGCAAAGGTGTCAATCTAAAGACACAGAGAGGATCATCAACGGTACCACAAAAAATATCTGCGAGTAAAGCCAACAGTTCGGAAAAACAAGCCAAGAAATTGAATAAGTATAACAATTCTCAATTGCAGCATGAAAAAAGTGCTTTTCAAAATTCACAGCTAAAGGGTCAAAGTGGCAAAAGCAGGGGCATTTCTACAAAAAGATCTACTGCAACTTCGACAGTTTCAAAGAAATCACCAACTAATTATTCACAAAAAATGAAATCACAAGATAAAATAGTAAAACCAAAAATACGACAAGGTCTGTACCGTTATGACTTCAGAACTTTCAAAAGGAATGGAAAACGAAGTACCAAAACAAAAGAAAGCATGCCGCTTATTTCTTTCAGTAAAGTAAGCAAGATAAATGAACCGAGTTCAGTGAAAACAAGGAAAAGCCATCCTAAAACCACTGATTTGAACACGCAACTTGTTCAGTCTGATTTAAATGTCGAATATGTTCAGCACCAGTTAAACACTAAAGACATTCAGACAGATTTCGATGAAAATGAAAGTACAATGTCAGAACCTGCAATTGATACAACCATGAAAACAGCGACGGAAAACAGAGAAGAAATAGCGAAGCCCAAAATTGGAATACATATTGCTTATCCTTCGCATTGTTTGGCTTACCAAGAAAGAAAAGGAAAGTGTACATATTGCCAAAACAACCCAGACATGGAAAAGAAAATCGAACCTATCAACACTAAATGCAAGATCTGTAATGTTTACCTCTGCAAAAGTATCTGGAGGAAAGGTGGACGATCTTGCTTCGAGCGGTACCATAAGGAAAGGGCAAAGATTATCACCGAGTCAGTGGTGGGTCATCCTCCTAACAAAGAAGAGATCATGTCCGCCCATTACCCTGTGAATATAAGCATTCAAGAAGACAGTAGAAGAAAAAAGGTCTGCGAAATCTGTTATGCAGAAAAAACCCGAAAAAAAGACCAAGGATCCACCCTCAGTGGTTGTAAATGCAGTATTTGTACTGTGGGCTTATGTGCTAAGTACAAAGACTGCTTTCAGACATACCACAACAAACTTTTCGAGATGAACCAATATTCTTGAAACTTTGTCGGAAAATTTTCACTCCTTTTATTTGTGATCATGATGAACTGAGAATATACAATGTACTTCCAATCAACAAGTTGTTAGTGTTTGTACAGTGCGATTTTGTGCTGGGACACACGTTTGTTTGAATAATTGTGTCTAATGTATGTTTTAAATATGCCCTGATGTTTTATAGGGGAAAACTTTATTTTAAAAAAATGGACCAAAGAAAAAATACTTATCGATGATTTTATTTAAGACGAAGCAGTCGTGTAATTTTGATGGATACTGGTGCATTTGTTTTGTTGAGAGTTTAGTTTTTCGTTGCCTATGTACAAAGTAGTGACTATTCCCATATAGTATCATACTTGTTGTACCAATAAATGGACTGAAATAAAAAATGATCCATAATATCATTGATATAGTCTTTTTGAGAGTAAGCTGGTTCGTCTTTTTATTGTATTCAACTGTTTCATACTTTGATCTGCATTTCTTTCATTGTTTATCTATTGATATTTCTGTTGTGAAATTCGCTAAACCTGAAATTTCAGAGATATGGACAAAGTTGTTTGGCTATTTGGTTATACTGTTGTAATGTAGTAATGTAGATATATTTTGCATTGTGTGCTAGTACTATGTTAAAAAGTTAAATATAATCTTTCACAACACTAACCAAAAAATGCTTTCTCGTCCTTGGGACCAGGTTTCAAGACCACAAACTAAGAACAGAGGTACAATTTCAAATAAGTATACTTTTGGCAAAACCTTTGAAAATAAAACAAAGTTTCCACTTACAAATGTATGTTTGTATTGGACATAAGTCTTTTTTTCAGTTTATGGTCTTGGGTTCAGATCCCACTTTTGGTGTTTTCCGGAGTCCATGTTTGCCCTGTCAACGATTCGTATTGTTTACATGATCTATAAGATTAATCAATGTTTTATCTTCACCTTTTTCATTCTTACAGAATGTGGGCCCTATCTTACTGATTCAAAAGTCAGTCTATTTTAGGAGGAAAGGGGGTCCAACTTTTTATTTTGCAACAAAGTTTTTGATAGCATTACCGTTTCTATTGGAGGATTTGACCTTACTGCAACCAAATGGGGTGGCGGGGGGGGGGGGGGGACTGGCCTGCAAGTGTAAATGTCCATGGATACTAAATTAATGTTAAAACATAACTCTCAAAAGAACGCTCTCTCCTCCGATACTAAATGAATCATAACTTAGTAAGTAATATTTCATTAATGAATGATATTCATTAATTCATTTTTATCATATGTGCGTTTAGAAGTATCAGTGCCTATACAATTCTCTATAAATAAAATGGAGCCGCATTCACGTTGTATTCACAAAAAAAAGAAAAAAATTCTCTGAGAGAAAACTTCAAACACTTGTGGAAGAAGTCGAAATTCAAATATTTTCTTTGACAACGAGCAATTTAAAGGAAGAAATGTTAAGATGTCTTAAAGTTTAGACAATTCTTATGGTGTAAGTAAGGACGGTTTCAAGTTTGAAGAAACTAATTTAGGACTAAACTGTGTCGTAAGATTACTCTTAGACACATCTTAGTCCTTTAAAGATTTTATGCTCATGTCCACTGCTCTTTGGTGCATATTTTTGGGAGGCGGAACCTTAAAGGGGCTAGCGGACAGATTCAGTATAATATCATGACTTAATTACTAGAGCATTTCAGACCGATATATTATAAAAGCGTGTTTAGAAACTTCTTTCATCTGAAAATTATTAAAACTAAGAATTCCGGGACGCGTTTGATTGATGCACATTCTTGCACATTCAAGCCCCTTTAAGGTTAAGCCTTGGTAATGTTTGCATTCATATAGGCTGGTATTTTATAGAATGCACGCTTCATTTTGGTTTAAATATACATTAAATTGAGTTCTCAAGAATCGCTGGGCCATTTTCAACCAAACTTGCCACAAAATATCCTTGGGTAAAGGGGATTCAAATTTGTTCAAAATTAAGGGCCACGCTCTCTTTCAAGGGGAGATAATTAAGAATAAATATAAAAGAATATTACAGTATTGATTTTGTACAGGTTGTCGGATAATGTCATTTGTCATTCAGGAATTAAATATCTTGAATTTTTATAAATACAGTTGCTGTTTCACAATCTTCTCTCTCGATATTTTTTTTTAAATTTCCACTTCAGTGTTTTGGTAATCTGATACAATCATCATAAGTGAATAGCGTTTAGTACTCGTGTTCATGTAAAAATTCAACTTAAGAGTATACAAGTAGTTCAAAATCATCTCAATTTAACTTTCTGTTGTAGAGGGACCAGAAAGTAATACCTTTCCGCATGGAGACTTTGAGTATGATCGACACGTTCCTGTTCGTATCACCCAGGAGGAAAGTGTGTGTCGCCGGCGGGTGTGTATCGTCTGTAGGTCAAACAAACTAAAGACAACCAGCGGAGGAATGATACAATCTCGGTGGAAGTGTCCAGAATGCAAAGTGGCGCTTTGCCGAGGAAACCGGAACTGCTACGCTCTGTACCACTCCTCAGTTTTCAAAATTCCTTTCGAGAGTGCACTGGCTCTTAGCAGATTTTTTCAGCCTCCTGATAAAGCAGCTGTCACTGTAATATATCCTAGTGATAGAAGTTGATTATTGAAAATGGTGCAGTGATAATTTTTGTTCTAGAAAAGAATATAAGAATATGTTATATATTGAATGAAGATACACAGTCTAAAACCATTTACATTTTTGTTTTGCAGGAAATTGCGTCCTGTTCAGTTTGTTTTATCAGAGACATAAATGACATCTCTGTAATTTATGTCTCTGGTCTTAACTTTGTTTATTTTTTAATTGTGTGGTTGAATTCAAAGAAACTTTCACTTTTTTTTTTTATTTTTATGCATTTATCAATTGAATCCAAGTAGATGTATGTACTCTTACCCCTGTAATGTTTTTCTTGTTTTTTTTTTTTTCGCGCAGACAAAACATTTCTAAGTCTACAGAAGCATACAAGTTCCCAAATGAAAATGTTTGAATGTTTGTGTAGATATTAAGTTCGATAGACATATGCATAAAAATTATCTCATTTTATTTATTTTATATTTATTTTATACACATCAACTATGGAGAGCTTCTTCGACTTTAAATAACCCGTCATTTTTTGACCTCGAGATGTTTTTCGTAGATAGTCAGTATATTTCTGTATTTCCGCGCTTTATGATGGTGGACAATGCTGCATTTTTTAAGGTGGAGATTCTAATGTCTTAAAAACAGAACTTTCAAGGCTAAATGGATATTCCTCTCCTTCTTTGTCATCTACAAGTCGGACCCGAAAAGAATAGGAGGAACTTGACTTCAGACCTGATACAGAGGCTTGTGATGCATCATGGGATACAAGATCTTTGACTGATGTCCATTGCCCTTCAGGCATCTCCTTGTACTGTATATGATGTTTGAATTCTGAAGACAAATGAGGCACATGTTTCCAATGTATCGTTATGCAATTGGAACTGGCTTTAACCAAAAAAGGTTTTCCTGGAGTCATCCCATCTTCATCGTCCTTTAAGTTTGAATACCAGTAATTTTTAATTTTGACTTTGGAAAAGTTCACTCTATTTTCACCTCTAAATAACGAAAATTGTATTAACAACTTACCGTGTCAGAATTGGAAAACAGGTCAACAGGATCTGAATGTTCGTATAAGTAGCTAAAAATAATATATAAAAAGATCTCAACATTTTATGAAACATTTGTAAATGCTACGTACATATTCAATTACTTTCCAACATTGTCGTTGATTTAAATTCATAAATAAACTTCCCCTTGAATTTCTTAAATATACAGATGTGTATTGTCTGTACATTTACTTATTTACTGGTCCAATAAATTGAAATAATCAACAAAAATGAAGCTTAATTTGGTAACAATTTAATTTTTTGAAACAATTCATTTTAATAATTACTGATAAACATTTATATGCATATATTAAAATTTTAAAGAAAACTAAAAAGTTTATACTTTTCTTCAGTCATAATCAATTCATCATAATCCTTCAAGACGCTTTAATCCGACTGGCATACCGAAAGTATAAAACAAATAAAGACAAAAAATTCAATAAAATCAAATGAAATACTAATAAACTATAAATGATTTAAAATTCTAATTTCTTTTCGTATATATACTTACATGTACATACACTGTATGAACAATTACATTACTGCCAAAATCATTCCGAAATACCTACAAAGCTATGCTGAAATTGATTCCAAAACACTCGTAAGTAGCTTAGACCCTGATCATTCACAGGTATGTATACAGACAGGTATGTATACAGGTGTTTGAAATGCAACAAAAAACTGCAAAGTATCTGCATAATTTATCAACATTTGTAGGGGGGGGGGGGGGGGGGGGTTGGGGGGGTTATTACCCAATTTCACAAGTTTAAGGTCAGAAGACACGTTCCTCATTAATATATATTTTTTTTCCGAGAATTCGTCATTGAAGTATTGCTACCTTAACAAGTTTTCCCACAAAAAATTAAGGTACCTTACCAGGCATTTGTGTATGATACTAGAGGATGTTATTTACTATATAATCCTATTGGAAATCGCTAGCATTGCCAATATCTTAATTTTTGGTGTCTTTATCTACTTATAGACACTTTGAAAGCAGTTTAAAAATCAGAAGAGGTCAAAAAAAATTAAAGTGCTTAAAGTACATGGTAAAACTTTATTATAAAATCGGATAAAATCCTGAAAGGGCTGACTGTTTAGATGCAGATTTTTTGAAAGTATCTAAGTTTCGTCCTGTCGTACTTTCTTTACATATGTTTGAATGAACAGGGATCCAAGCTAATTTCCGTTGACACGGCTATTTTGGAATTGATTTCAGCATATCTTGGAAAGTACACATAATTTCGGAATGACCTTTGCTATAGTATAGATGTAAAAAGTAGAATTTTAATGATTTGGTTATTAGTATTTCATAGGCAAACTTTGATAGCCTATCTAAGAAGTTCTACATCTTTTTTTTTCATACCCCCAGCATGTAAGTCGGATTATTTAAGGATAAATTACATAAACTTTTTCCTGAGAAATTGAATTGTCTTTATGTATTCGGAAGCCTTTCTCACTAAAGAAAAAAATATCTGACCATTTTACAACTTTATGATTGAACAATTCACCAAAATTTGGGGGAAAGTGGGAAAATGTATGTTTATGGTTCAATATTTTTTAAAGAAAGTATCCAATATATTTTCTTCAATCTTTATGAACAATTTGTAATTATACAGTCATGAAGAACATTCTCCTTGGTCAACTATTTTATTGTAGACAACAAAATTTTCTTATTGGCTTTCAAATGTACCGGTAATAAAAAAAAATGATAAAAATTGATGTAAAAAGTGTATAAACAATCCTAAAATATGTTGATATTTTTAATAATTTCTTTACAATAGTACTGCTTTTGAAGAAACAAGGAATTGGGTACCCTTTCCACACTAATTAAAACAAGAAAAAATCATTTACACAGAAAAAAAGAAACTTATTGAACAAGGTCAAGAAACAGTTGTCCCCTCTAAAGTCTGCATGATGTCCGAACAAATATGTTTTTAAAATTTTTTTTAAAGCATGGACCCTGTGTTTATCGTCACATTTAAAAATAACTACATACTTACCGTTTGTAGCCACGCTGTAATGTCCTTTTGGAGAGCATGCCCAGAACTTGATATTGATCGCATCGCAGATCGATCCCATGTTCTCGAAGAATTTCTAAATGACAACGTTGCTAACATACAAAATATTCCCAGAGAGAATATCCCATTTTTAAATCGAGTAATAGCCAAAGAAATGTTAAGCTTATTTGAAATTTATTTTGTACATAGCCTACCACTGTTCCTTTTCCAATAAAGATCATGACTCCTAGCACATAAGTGACCAAATTTGCATCTCCCTTTGACAAAATAACTACACAGATGCAAAAATGGACAACGTTCGTTTCTGCTGCATCCTCTTGCCGTGTTATAGTACGTACAGACTTGCAGTGGTCGAGATTTCTTGTTGTGATGCTTCTGCAGCCATTCTTTGACTACCAATGGTTCTAATCTTTCTAAACCATAACCTTGTAGGATTTGAAAATTCTCCACTGAATGTAAGTCGTGCCCGCAATGACATGTCATCTGATTTCCTCTGCACTTGTTTTGAATGAAGTATTTACAGATATGTAGATTTTTACATCGAGGGTAACCTCCACATTGTCTTGGCTGTTCACATATTTTCAACTCAAACGCCAAGCTGGCTTGAATCTGTGGCATCCCTTTTCCGGTATCCACAAGGTCAAAAACATTATGATAAGACTGTAAGATTTTGAGTAGCTTTCCAATATTTAGGAAATTAAACTGTGCGTGCTGACGAAACAGAGGTAAAAGCTGGGAGATCGTCATCTGCCCTCCATTTGATACGATAAAATGAATGGCATTCTTTACCACCAGCATAGATGGATGAACCTCTGCTGTAGCAAACCTCTTGGCATTAAGTGCTTTTCTCATCCCTGGTACTGAAACCAAATACATTCACTAATATATTTCCAAAAGTTTCAGCAAGTAGGAAGAAACGGAGCTTTTGCACACAATATTTAGTCTAGTCTCAAACCACTGATAACTTTATAGGACAATCTTGATTATAAATAGCAGGGCAATCACTTCTGCAGGGTACATGTATGGGACAGTGTTTCACAGATATGTTTTAAATAGTATGCGTATACAGTTCTTTTTAATTCAAAAGAAGGTCATATGATTAGGCTAAACACTTGTTTATTTCCTGAATAAAAAGTTACTATAAAACTTCCTCGAAGCGGAAATAAAATCTTTATTGCAATGAAAACATATGAGTTATTGTAACCGAGACACATTAGTGAATAACTTTTGTCTTAGCATTCTCCATAACCAAATACAAATTCAGTTCCTTTTTAAATTAACAAATTCGATGCTATGGCGAAAGCTCAAGTTATAATCAAATGACCAGAAATGAAAAACAGATTGTAATTCTTCATACCGTTGTCTGTTCCTCCTTTCTGATAGGCTAAGGTATTTTTAGCTCACCTGAGCCGAAGGCTCGAGTGAGCTTTTCTGACCGAAATTTGTCCGTTGTCTGTCGTTGTCGTAAACTTTTCACATTTTCATCTTCACCTCAAGAACCACTGGGCCAATTTCAACCAAACTTGTCACAAAGTATCCTTGGGTAAAGGGGATTCAAGTTTGTTCAATTGAAGGGCCACGCCTTCTTCCAAGGGGAGATAATTCAGGGGCGTCGGGAAGTATTTCACATTGGGGAGGCGAACTGGATCGAAAAGGGGGGAGGGGTCCTAACTAACTTTCTGTGGCATAAACTAAATAATTAAAATTTCTGCCAAAATCTTGATTATTTTCCCTTTAAGTCAAGCTTATAGAGGACAGGTATAATTATCCTGATTAAAAAAGAACAATTAGATATGCAACTACAACCAAAAAAATGTGTTTTAAGTTACATATACTATTAATAACAAAACAAAACTGAGTCAATTTTAAATAGCTAGGAGATAGTTTGTTTAATTTTTTTTCCAAAACGGCATAGAAAGAACTTTGAAGGGTGTATGACGAGGTAAAGATTAAAATACATATAACTTTCTATTATTGTATAATATTTATTGTTACTTGCCGAAAGAATGCATAGTTGTGAAATTTAAAATGAACAGGGGGATAAATCCTCATAATACCTCCATTTTTGAAATGCAGAAATACGTATGACATTATAAACATCAACTGAAGTTGATTAAATAGTAATTTTACCCAGTATTTTAGTATTTTGCATTAATTTAATAGCTTACAACTTCGACTCATCAAAAGATTTCCTAACACTGATCTACCGATTGGTTAGACAATGAACAGGCCTGTTATACGCGGGGGAAGGTGTCAAGAGGGGGGGGGCTCCAATTTTTTTCCCACTTTCTCCATTTGTTTTCTGAGAATAGTCTTTTTGCTTAAGTTTTGATTATGTAATAATTCATTCATTTAAACGCCGCTTGCCCCCCCCCCCCCCCTCTGTCATACACACTTTTTCTTGCTGTTAGGTCGATCTCGGGCAAATTCCAGCATTTGAAAAGAAAAAAATTAGAGACCCCGCCCCCAAAACATAGAATTTCCAAAAACGTTGCTAGCTATGGGCCTGAAGAAGAATTTGTATAGCAAACTTGCAAGTAGTGATGGATACCATGCTTATTGTTCACACATGCCAGGTATAGGTACATGTACTGTACATGTACATCCCAGTTTGCGTCTTTGTAAACAAACAATAGCTTTCACACTTTGCCGCTCCATTGACCACAGATATCGCCGTTAAAAATTTTTGTATTTCTCATTAAAAATTCATTTTTCTTAATTTTGTTTTTTTTTCAGAATTATTGGGGCGGCGACCGCCGCCCCTTTGCTGACGCCCCTGTAATTATGATTTTGCGAAAATTAATGGCATCATTTAAAAATCTTCTGGAAGCATCCTCATGTAGTGTAGATTCAAGTTTGTTCAAATTATAACCCCCGGGGGTAGGGTGGGGCCACAATGGGGGATCAAAGTTTTACATAGGAATGCATAGGATAAATCTTCTTCTCAAGAACATAAAAGCCATGATTGTTCATATTTATATGGAAGCATCCTCAGGTAGTGCAGATTCACTTTTGTTCCAATTATGACCCCAGGGGTAGGGTGGGGCCACAATGGGAGATCAAAGTTTTACATAGGAAAATCTTTAAAATCTTCTCAAGAACATAAAAGCCATGGTTGGTCATATTTATATGGAAGCATCCTCGGGTAGTGTAGATTCACTTTTGTTCAAATCATGACCTCCGGGGGTAGGATTGGGCCACAATAGGGGATCAAAGTTTTACGTAAGAATACATAGGAAAAATCTTTAAAAATCTTCTTCTCAAGAACATAAAAGCCATGACTGATCATATTCATATGGAAGCATCCTCATGTAGTGTAGATTCAAGTCTGTTTAAATCATGGCCCCCGGGGTTAGGGTGGGGCCACAATGGGTGATCAAAGTTTTACAGAGGAATACATAGGAAAAAAAATTTTAAAAATCTTCTCAAGAACAGCAAAGCCATGATAATTAAACATATTTATATGGAAGCATCCTCAGGTAGTGTAGATATAAGCTTGTTCAAAGCATGACCCCCGTGGGTAGGGTAGGGCCAAAATGGGCGATAAAAGTTTTACAGAGGAAAAATCTTTAAAAATCTTCACAAGAACAACAAACTCAAGATTGGGCATAATAATATAAAAGCATCCTCAGTTAATGTATATTTAAATTTGTTCAAATCATGACCCCCCCCCCCCCCCGGGTCATAACAGGGGATCATAGTTATACAAGGGAATATAAAGGATATATCAATAAAAAAAATCATCTCAAGAACAGCAAAGCCATTATGTGTCATATTTATTCAAAAACACCCTTAGGAAGTTTAGATTCAAGCTTGTTCAAATCATACCCCCCCCCCATCACTTTTATATTTTAATTTTTCTATACTGAATTCTGCTTTTTCGTAGCCAAAGTGCTCAGGTGAGCGATGTGGCCCCTGGGCCTCTTGTTTTTAATTCCTGACAACCTTCATTCCAGGGGTTAAGATCCTTGTTCGAAAAGAGGGGGCGTAATGATTCCTGCGATTTTTTTTTTCACTGTTTTTCTAAAATTGTGTTACCTTTATTTTGACCTCATTGTGTCATAAGTAATAGGTATGATATTTCGAAGCCTTGATATATCGAATGACAAGCTCACATTTATTAGTTGCTGCAAATAGAGAGAAGAAATATAAAGCATCGACATAAATAAACGAAATGAATTAACGCATAACATGCTTCAACTCTCTTTCTTTTTATCATATATTTTACTATTACCGAATAAACTAATACAATACAAATGCAGCCTACTTTTGGGGCGTTTATGCCCCAAATTTCTAGTTATAAAGCTTCCACTTCTTATACTAAATATTTTCAAATACAAATGGCATGATTGCTTCCACGAAATTTCGGTACACCATTTAGAAATATAAAATTGACGACTAGTAGAAACAATGGTGGCCAATGTAAGTTTGGGTTATACAGTTAAATTAGAGTTGTTGCTGGGATCACATAACTTGTACACGAATCATTTCATAATGATGTACTGTTTTATCAATTAATCAACCAGTCAACCTTAATCTGAATTATACTTGACTTGTTAATTCTATTTTTTAAAAATTATCCTAAGCAAATAATCTCGGTCTTACCTACTGCGTAGTTTAATGTAGCTGTTTTGCAATCACTTTTGCCCTGCTTTCCAGGTCGCTGACTTGCAACATTGATAGATCAACATATGCGCGATTTTAAAAGGTAACACTGCAAATTACGCTTCGCGCAATCAATAATATGTTGATTATAATATTACGCAAAGAAATGACAAACATACCCAGCTGTACATGTGCAATATGCAGCAAAGACATTCCCTGTAACCTTGGACAAAAATGCTGACACATCAGAGTCAGGCCGCTTGTTCGCGTTAGCTGAACGAAATAATGGAATAACTTTACATCGTATGCAGCAATGGGTGCAATCATCAGTGACAGAACTATATTCCACGGAATGATCATGTTTATCCTCAAGAAATACTTTGGATTTAAGTTGTCTTTTAGTGTTTAGTTTGATAACTAAATAGTTATAAATATCCTTTTCTGAAAAATCTGGAATGCGTGATAAATCTGAGGTCCAGTTAGACAGATTGTTTAAATTGGGTACCGATTGTCCATCGGGAAAGAAGATGGGTGAACAAGGCGTGCAGAATGCCTATAGCTTCAGATATTAATAAAATTATATTCAATTTTTGAATTAAGTATTTAAAATAAAGTTCTCATTATTGAAATTTAAGAAATTATGACCAAAAAACTTTTCTGAGAAAAAAAGATCTCAGAAAAAATTATTCTTTTATTAAAAAAATTAAATGGTATTCGAGGGATTCGAACCCCTAACAATAAAAATCCGGAGTATCATATTGCTTTGAGACTAGCACGCTATTCACTACGCCACGCAGCTCCTGATAAATAGTGGCATTTAAATCATGTTTGTGATATGACCCTTGACTTAATGGACTTCAAGTATTTCTCAGAAAGATGCGAATGCTTTGTCATAAAAGTGTACTTTTAAGGTATAGTGGGTCTTTGCTCCATGTTTTTGTTAACCACAAAATGTATATTTTTATGCAAACTTTTAGGATCAACTTTCAGAAAAATGGAGCGAAGACCCACTCATATCGAAAATTTTTGTTAAAGTGTGAGAAAATGATCCTTTTTGTCCTCTTTAGTGTAGGTATGCTATTTCGTAGGCAAATAATTTCAGTCTTTGTGAGATTTTTGTAAATTGTAGAAATTTAACAATAAAATATACATTAATGTTAGATGAAATATCAAAGAAAAATTTTATATAATTGAGATTTTATTTTTCACTTCATGTTTGTCGCACTGTAGGCACTTCGCCCGCCTTGTTCACTCATCTTCTTTGAAATTGGTGATGGAATTACATCGTTCTGCCGTTCAACATCCGTTAATTTCAGAACAAGGACGCCTCGCGCTCTTTCTATCAAATCTTTTTTGCTACCTGATACAATTTCAAAAATTCTCTTAATTTTGCAAGACTCCAATCGTTGAAGAGAGTTACGCCTTCCATAACAGCTAAATGCCGTAGTCAGCGGAAGCTATGCTAATTAAGAAGAGTTCCGATTTCTAGGGGACATAACTCACGTTATTAAAATGGGGAGAACGTCAACAAGCTGCAGAACTTTATTTCTCTGGTTGGGAAAATTCAGACAAACAAGCCGGAGAGCTACAGACTCAAGCATTGTAAAAACCTTGAAGTTCGATATACAGCGCCGCTTTTTTGTCGCTCCTTTCGAGTAATACCGGATATTTCTTGTATACGTTCCCCCGCTTAAATATATTTTACTCCTATATATTCCTGATAATTTACATGTATTTACCTTTCAACGGTTCTAAACAACTCTATATGGCCTTGAAATGTCCGAGTTTTCATATAATATTTAAAAAAAATAAAATCCTCGAATTCCGACGTACGTCCATGTTAGGGCTGTGCAAGAATAACACACTCGAGGATCATATATCTAATTTCTTTAATATAATTTATAATATCTTCTTTTATACTGAACTAGAGTGTTTGTTGCCTGTTGTGTACTTCATTAAGATGTAAATAAATCTAAGAGTGACCAGGTTTTAATTCACCATTCACATGATAGTTCAAGAAATAATGGCATCCATGGATAGTGTAAGACTGCAATAGAATCTGACAATCGAAGACCATATAGTTCCCTAGCCCTCAAATGAATAATTAAATTGAAATCATTAGAAAAAACTATTTATCATTTAATTAATATGTGTGTCCAACGATCCTCCAAAAGAGATTTCACTCTGTCTTTACTGCAATTGTTAGTTTTCACGATCCATTGTGATATGCCGATCCCGATGTATTTTCATAGTATTTAAATATAAGTTTCTGTGGTAACTAAATATCATACAGTTTCAATGTACTGTATCATGAGCTCAACGTGATTCCAACAGTCCTACAAAAGAGGTTTCAGTGTTGAATCCGATCCCGATGCATTTTCATAGTATTTAAATAGACATTTGTGTGGTAACTGAATCATACAGTTTCAAAGTACAGTATCATAACCTCATAAACTTGTAAATGCTAATTATCAAAATCCTGCCTCTCAAAATTCAAGTCATAAATTAAAATAAACTCTCGGGGGTTATTTTTGGCAAAAAAGGTCAAGGTCAAGTGGATTGTAATGCTGGTATTTTTCATATTGTAATATGACAAACAGTGCACATGCTAGATAGCGTAGACTTACCTCTTAAATGTCAAAAATATGCTGTATATCGGAACTATGAACTATTTTGAAAAGGAGGTCAAAGGTCCAGCGTCACGAGGTCGGTAACCAGGGTTATTTACAAAAGCTATACTACCAAGCAATATATGTGCAAAATATCAAAGCCATACCTCTTACAGTTCTCGAGATATAGGGTGTGACAGACGGACAGCTAGAGAGACAGACGCCGGGTAAAGTGATCCCCAAGTGCCGCTCTGCTCTGCAGGCGATACAAAAAGGTGAAGATAACGAACAGAGATCGATCTTAAAACAAGAGGCCCATGTGCCACATCACTCACCTGAACACTTTGGCTAGGAAAAACGAGAAATCAGATATTTTTGAAGTTTAAATGTAAAAGTAGTCCTCGGAAGGGAGGGGTCATGATTTCAACAAATTTGGATCTGCACAAATAGAGAATGCTTCAATAATATGAATATGACTAATCATGGCTTATTTCAAGATTTTTCAAGTTTTTCCTTTACGTTCATCTGCTATTCTATTGTAAAACTTTGATCGCTCATTGTGGTCCCACCCTACTCCGGGAGTCATGATGTGAAAAAAACTTGATTCCACACTATCTGAGGATGCTTCCATATAAATGTAGTCAAGTATTGTAGTCACCAATCAAGGTTTTTATAGACTTTCCCTTTGTATTCCTATGTAAAACTTTGATGGCCCATTGTGGCTCAACCCTACCTCCGGGGGCTATGATGTGAACAAACCTGATTCTACACTACCTGAGGATGCTTCCATACAAATATGAAGAAACTAGGCTTTATTGATCTTTAGTAGAAGATTTTTAAAGATTTTTCCTATGTATTCCAATGTAAAATTTTGATGGCCCATTATGACCCCTTCCTACCCCCCAGGGGTCATGATCTGAACAAAATTGGATCTACACAATGTGGTAACAACTTTTGTATAAATATGAACAATCATGGCTTTGCCGTTCTTGAGAAAAAGGTTTTTTAAAGATTTTTTTTCTATGCATTCCTATGCAAAACTTTGATCACTCACTGTAGCCCGACTTTATTCCCTGGGGTCATGATTTGAACAAACTTGATTCTACACTTCCTGAGGATGCTTCCATGTAAATACGACCAATCAAGATTTTCTTAGGAAGAATATTTTTTAAAGATTGTTCCTATATATTTCAATGTAAAACTTTGATTCCCTATTATGGCCCAACCCTACCCCTCGGGGTCATGATTTCATCATCGTAGAATCTACACTACCTCAGGAAAATTTCACATAAGTTTCATCTTTTCTGGCCAAGTAGTTCTTGAAAAGAAAATTTTAATGACCCCACTCTATTTTTGTCTTTTCTTGATTATTTCCCCTTGGAAGTAGGCTTGATCTTTCATTTTAGGAATTTAAACTCTCATTTACCTAAGAATACTTTGGACCAACTTTGATTAAAATTGGCCCAGTGGTTCTTGAGAAGAAGTTGAGAATGTGAAAATTTCACAAAAAATCACTTGAGCTTTCAGCTCAAAAATCTACAAACAATGCAGATCCGTGAACAGTGCGTAAAACACTGATCTTCGGAAATTCCAGAGGTGGGATTATGTGTCAAGGAGGACTAAGCATCCCCTGAGGACCGGTCACACTCGCGTGAACCCTTTGTATTGATCAGGTTGATGGAACATTCAGTCGTCAAACCTAGTATTAAAACAAAAGCCTAACAATTGGTATGAAACACGTCAGTCAAATTATGACCGATTGATAGGTTAAAGTTAACAAGGTCATTTTAATGACATTATAACGATCATAGAATTTACGAAATGCTGACTGAACGAGGTTGTTGCAATCTCTGTAACATCAATTTATACGTCAATAGCCTACCTCTGTAGAAAAATTCATCATACATGTACTCAGAGCATGCTCTTGAGTATCGAATAAGCTGGGAGACGTTAACACCATATGCAGGTGACAATGGAATATTACTACATAAATTAGGAAAGTTGACGATGGAAAAGTTGAAGTCTCGTTTGTAATCCAGTTTGTTCTTAGTTGGTCCTTATCATATAAAGTCGGTAAAACATTCAAATATAAAACAGATGTTGCAGACACTGTGGCGTCTTTTATTTCAAGTTCACTGGGATATATCGAGTCAACATATGAATAGAAGTAACTATAGTTAATAGAAAAAAACGTCACGTCGATATATCTCAATGTCGATTTGAAGGCCATATATTATGTTTTCTCATTTGAGCCCCCAAAAGTTTTATTTAGATTTTCTTGGCATGTCTATGTTCTTTGATGACGAACAAAAACAAACAACAGAAATTCACAAGGACACCTAAGTTACAAATCTGACATTCAACAGGGATAAAAGAAAAAAAGGTATCCTCTAAATGATTTACTCAAATTGTTTAATTTTACACTGTAAAAAAACTTTATACTATTTATTCAGTAAATGTGCATGATATTTATATTTATGTCTTCGTCCTTACTCTGACAACAGAACGTCTGTTTCGTTTTTCTTCAGTCAAACATACTCATTTCGATCATTTACACAAAGTTCATTAGTGAATGCATTTTACTAATTACAGATGAACCCGAATCAAATATGCTCCCGGTGTCTTCCATATGTTTGGATGACGCAGATCTTCTGGTTTGTTTGGCTTTCTGTAGAAAATCTGCAGCTTCACGTCCAATCCTCGCTTTTTGACGACAATCTTCCAGCACCTTTATACGAGACATATATCCCGATTTTCTTTCCCTCTTCTCAGCTTCAATCATTAACTCTATATACTCAGCCGTATTCAATGGGTTCTCCTTCAAAGCGATTTTATTTAGCTTGTTGTTACAGCTTGATATCGTGTCCAGAAGATGAGCTATTCCATCTTCAAGATCTTTGACATTTTTTCTCATCTTTTGTAAAACCTGTTTCTGTGTGCTAACTTTCTCCTGGGCAGATGTGTATCGTTGCAATTTTTCACGGTAGGTTTTCTTAACCTTTTTCGAAACCCATCTGATGATATAGGGAGTGTTATAATGAGCTCTCCAATGACACTTTCCCGGACATTGTTTACAAGAACCGTCTTTGTCCATCGCTACACAATGGTCCTTGCGAGAATCCTCAGGAATGCGACAATTTTCATGACAAGTGTAATTGCAGGTCAGGCAATTTGTTGTATGCTGGCCTTTTCCAGATATATCCTCTTTTTCCTGAACCTGCTCTGTAACTTCGTAAACAAAATCCTTATTTTCTCGTATCTCTTTTTCATGTTTCTCAAAAATAGACATTTCTTCTCCTAAAACTGAGATTTTAGACATTCCAGCATTAATCAAGCTTTGTAGATTGTGAACTGTATTCTCGAGATCCTGTCTTGTCTTTAGGACTTCGTTTGTCATGAGAAGACTCTTCGTTTCCATTTTATCTAGACAGGCAAAGAAATTGTCAAAACTTTTCTTTCCAATGTTCCAGAATGCATACGCAAGACCATCTCTGTCCTTGTTGTCAGCAAATAAAGCAGAATTATTAAACTTGAAATAAGTCTGATGTGGCAAACGGGTCTTGGCGAGAGATGCAAGGACTGGGGGGTCTTGTGCTTCAGCAAACGTAATACAGGTACAAATGTTATTTTCCATATCCTTCCCAAACAAAGACAAAATGGCTTCCAGAATATATTTCTGCGATGCTGTGAGCCGTGCATCTGGAGCTTTTACCAGGAAACAGACGGCGTCGAGGCAAGCCATCCCTTTGTCTCCTGGAAGAAGGAACATTTCTCGAATCTGATTGATGATTTCCTGGTCTCGCTGCACTCCCCTTGTGTCTCCAAATCCCGGAGTGTCCACAATGTGCAGTGCGTAATCTAATTTTGTTGCAGCATCTGGATAAATGCTATAGCATGTGATCCATTCTGTCTGTGATACCGCCTGAAATTAAGTTTATTTTATCTAAAAGTATTTTTATACAAACCAAGGTCTGGTGTAAGTAGCATGTATTCATGAATATGCAAACATTCTTTTATAGAAATATACTTATTTCCTTTGCACTTGACGTCCTAATAGGTACACGTCAGCAAGTTTTACACCACACAAGTGTATATCATTTTTTAAAACTGAATTTCAAGAGAAGCAATGTGTCGTGAAAATATGTGTAAAAAAAGGAAAAAAATTAATTTTCTGTTCAAAATTCTTCTTTTTTGTGGACTTACAGACAAATATGGCAAAATTGGGGAAATATGGTTTTAGTCTTCATTTTGCCAGATCATCAGACTTACGGGGAAAATTTGAACAATAAAGATTCTCCCGAGGAAAATCTCATTCCAATTATAACCGCGCTGTGAACTCTGAACTTTGTAAATATATGACTGACTTTCGTCGATCGAAAAGAAGCTATTTCTCTATAAATGGGACAAAATGGCAATTCTAAAAAAGAATGATAAAACTACGAAAAAATCATAATTAAAAACATGTTAGAACGTATCCTTAAGTATTCTCAAATCCATTTAAAAAATTTCAGGGGAGTTTTTTTTTTTTTTTTTTTTTTTTTTTTTTTTTTTTTTTGAATAAAATAACTTTGGGTTTAATCAAGAAACTGTCCTCATTACTGTGATTTACTGTATAAATGTTCACCTGCTAGACACGTGAAATGCTTAAGTGCTTACATTTGTAATTCTAAAGTTACACTTCATTCAATATTCATAATACAAACCTGATCTTTAAGTCTTTTTCTCTCCTCGTTTTCAAGGCTTACTAATGTGAATCGAAAATTATCTTCCCAGTTAACCTCGAATAAATAATTTGCTAAACCGTCAATAAGGGTGCTTTTTTCCACTTCCGGTTGCTCCAACCAGCATAATGGTCTTTTCGCTTACACAAAGCCTCCCTGAACCTATAGAGATAATGAGATATTTATACGATTATAATTTTATCAAGTGCGTGTAGAACAGAAATGTTTCATCACTGCATGACTTTCCCGGTGCTATAATCCGTAGAATTTTGAATTATGTAAATACAACTTATTTATCGCACTATGAAGTGCAAAAAATATAATTTAGCATTTATATTTTCACTAAATACATATAATTTCAATTTAAACTAATGTAGTAATATGTAAACATCAATAATGAATAAAAAAAAATGAATAATACAACACTGTACAAACCAATAGAAAGCTTCTTTGACTTTATTCTGTCATTTCTTGCGCTCAAGACGTCTTTTGTGGGCAGTCGATACATTTCTGGATTTCCACGCTTCACCAAAAAGGAGCAACGCTGCATTCTTAAAGCTGGAGATTCGGGTGTATCAAATTCAGAACTTTCACGGCTAAAAGGATATTCCTGCCCTTCTTTGGCATCTACGAGTCGGACCCGAAAAGAGTAGGAGGAGCTTGCCTTCAGACCTGATACTGAGGCTCGTGATGCATCATGGGATGTTGTTTGGTTGTATATAGTCCATCGTCCATCAGGCAATTCTTTATACTGTATTTGGTATTCGAATTCTGAAGACAAATGAGGCACGTGTTTCCATTGTATCGTTATACAATCAGAGTTGGCTTTTATCAAGAAAGGTTTTCCTGGAGTCATCTCATCCTCGTCTTCCTTTAAGTTAAATAACACTCATTCTTAATTTTGACTCTGAAAAGTCCACCAAATATAGAAACAAATTCAAGTTGTTTGAGTCATATTCATTTAATAACTTACCTTGTCGGAATTTGACAACACGTCATCTGTGTCTGAGTCACCGGGATCTGTAGATACTGATGACAACCTTAAAATAAAATGTCAAAACTTTATTAGACGCGTGTAAATTATTGCTGTGAAGAACTGCAATTAATTTAAAAGCGTTAACCGTCACTCGTTTTGGTTTTTATTAATGTGCAGATAGTGTTGATCGTAAAATAAGTTCTCTTATTTTACTGATCGAATAAATTTCTTCGATTTTCAAACATTCAACCTAATTTTGGAGACAATAACAACTGCTGATAAACGGAGGATATATAAAAAAAAGGATGTAGAAAGTTTATTTTTGCCTTCGAAGAAAAGGGCTACCGAATACCGTAAGCTTGTTTTACTGAAGCTTATTCAGAGCTTAAAATCAACAAAGGTTTCAACTAGTCACTGTTTTTTTTTTTTTTTTTTGGTCATAATTCTTACAAAATACATCTCAATAGCAGATGCTAAGGGTATTTTACTATTTTTGGATTATTCAATCCAAAGTCACTTTTACAATCACAGCCTTTGTTTGTATAATTTATGTAAACCAATGCCAACATTAACCACCTTCGGTTTCTTAATAAAGGTTACCTTATTCAATACTGAAGAGCATGCTCCGAGTACGATCAATTTTTAAACCGAGGCAGGCTAATGACAAATAAGGTGGTGCTACAGGGATTTCAACAACCTCATTTAAAGTCAGCATTTCGTAAATTCGTTAAACTGATCTTGTTAGCAAATACAGTCTATCATTGGGTCGTATTTTGACTGACGTATTTCAAACCAATTGTTAGGCCTATGTTTTTATACTAAAGGACAAGACAGGCTAACAACCCTTTTGGCCCCTGGTTTGGGGTGTCTTTTAGAATGTTGCAATAGTTTATCAATAAAAAACCTGTTGTCACCCCTGCCACAAAATGAGCATTGGTTCTAAGTTATGGAATACACAGAGGTCACAGGAAGGTCAGAAAATATGTCAATTTCCGAATTTTCTCATTTTCATGCAAATTTTCCTCAATTTAACAGCAGATTTTGGTTCAGAAAACATAGAGCACAAGCTTGCCTATCTACCAAATTTATATATTTCATATACTAGTATCAGAAGCATCTTATATATAAAAATCTCAGATAGGCAAGCTTGTGCTCTATGTTTCTTGAAAAGTGTCTCAAATTTGACGGAATTCGACCAGAATTGAGGAAATTCGGGAAAATGTCCTACTTTTGCACCCTCTTGTGCCCTCCTTGTAAACTTTGAATCAAAATTAGTGCTGGTTTTAAAACAAGCATCATTTTAAGTTCTTAACTGCAAACTATCGCAATTTTAACTGTGTTCTGATTTTTACATCAAATAAGGGGCCAGATTCGGCCGTTACCATACCTTGTCCTTTGATTACGGAATATTCCGTCTTCCTGACAAATACATAGGGCTCACGGTGGGTGTGACCGGTCGATAATGGATGCTTACTCCTCCTAGTCATCTGGTCCCACCTCTGGAATTTCCAGAGTTTCATGTTTTATGCCCTGGTCACAGATTTGTATTGTTTATGGGTTAATACTAGTTTTTTAATCGATCACTATTCGTTATCTTCATCTATTTCATTCTTTAAACTTTTCCAGACTTCAGGGTTTGCTGTTCAATGCCCCGAGCAAAGGCGATCCTCGGAAAGTTTAAGTATGAAAAATATTTATATATATTTTCAAATATTACCCCCTCTAAGACATGATATTCTGACTCGAGGAAGAAAATAACATAATTTTGACCCCGTGCTTACTATATAAGTAATCTGCATTATAATTCAGTATGCGTATAAATTTAAAGCATTACATCAGCAGTAAATTAGCTTTACAATTATGTATTATATCCCTGGGCTTACAAAACACCATCCTAATAATTTTTACCTTTCGTAGCCAACCTGTAACCTCTTTTCAGAGAGCATATCAAGAATTTCCTCCTGATTGCATCGCAAATCGATCCCATGTTCTCGAAGGATTTCTAAATAAAAGCAGTGCAAACAAACAATATTTTGAGGAGAAAAACAACAACAACAACAAAACACCCTACTAGTAGCAAATGAAATGTAAAGCAGAATGTTGATAAAGCTTATTTTTACAAGTCCTACTACCATTGTTCCTTTTCGATCGGAGAGCATGGCTTCTACTGCACTTGTTACCGAATTTACAGCTCCCTTTTACAAAATAACTGCAAAGATGTAAAAATGGACAACTGTCGTTTTTGCTGCATCCTCCCGCCGTGTTATAGAATGTGCAGACTTGTGGTGGGCGGGAAGTCCTCGATCTCTTGTTGTGATGCTGTTGCATCCATTCTTTGATCACCACTGGGTCTATCTGGTCTAGGCTATGATCTTTCAGAATTTGAAAATTCTGTTGTGAATGCAAGTCGTGTCCAAAGGAACATTTAGCTGGATTTTCCCGGCACTTGTTTTGAATGAAGTATTTACAGATATGCAGATCTTTACATCGAGGGTAGCCTCCACATTTTCTAGGCTGCTCACATATTTTCAACTCAAACGCCAAGCCGACTTGGATCTGTGGCTTCCCCTTCTTGGTATCCACAAAGTCAAAAACATTAGGATAAGACTGCAATATTTTGAATAAATTTCCAATGTCTAAATAATGAAGCTGAGGGTGCTGACGAATCAAAGGCAAAAGCTGGGAGATCGTCAATAGGCCACCGTTTGAGACGATAAAATGAACAGCATTCTTCACCACCAATAGAGAAGGATGTTCCTCAGCTGCTGGAAACCTCTTGGCACTACTTGCTCTTCTCATCCCTGGTACTGAAAAATAGAAGATTAACAACTTAGGTAAAAATAAATAATTGTGTGTACATGGTTTCTCAGCTGACTCTATTTTTTCTCTCCCCTATACCCTACCTTTTCATCATTGCATAAAAATGATTTGAGGAGATTGGATCCGGATATTTAAAGTCTTTAACTTTTTTTGTTAAGTATATTTTTAGTTTCTACACACATAGCTTAATTAAAAATCAAAACAAAAAATAGGGGTCAATATGCTTCTTTTGGCGCTACAGTACATTTAATATGACCTTTTTGCACTGAAATTTGTGTCTTAATCAAAAATCACATCTTCGACGTTTTCCCTCCAATGTTTTTATCCAAATACATCATGGGACAAAATAAACTATTAGTCTATTTAATTATTTATTTAATTATTTTGATACGTCAGCACCCTCAGCTTCATTATTTAGACATTGGAAATTTATTCAAAATATTGCAGTCTTTAAAAATTTGTAACTAAGAAAAAGTTTCAAAATTGCTTGCATTATCAATTATTTGACCTTTCTGCACTCAAAAAATGTGATTTTTCTGGCATTAAAAATTTAACAAGCAAACAAGCAAGAAAATTATTTTAAAGTCTTAAACTTTTGCTGAATTTAGGCAGATTGATCAAAGTTATCTTATATATTCAGAAAAGAAAAACAAAAGTGGGGTCTATGATGTAAATTTTTAGATATTACTAAAAAAAAAAAGTGTTAATTTTATGTTAAAATTGGCTAAATTTTTTCCTGGACTTTCAGAATATATTTAATACATTTGTCACAATATAATGAAAAAATTCATAAGAAATAGATTAATAGATATTTCATAACCAGCATAAAGCATTTGACTGCAAAAATCAGCTCTGTGTGCAACCAGCATAGAAAAATAGGAATCTAAACTTAACAAAACTGTGTATATTTCAGAAGGGAAAAATTGATCATTTTCTCCTAAAAAACATTCCGCCACAAAATATACTTCCTGGCTTAATCCTGTTTGAATGGAATTTAATCGCAATTTTTTCATTGGATATAGTTTAATTTCCATTGTAGAATCCAGATTTAAAGTTTGCACTTGAAAATGATGCAGAATTTTATAAATTAAGGTCCAGACCAAACCAAAATCTGCTCAAAAGCTCAGGATCGAACCTCCTTAAAACGATCAGATTTTAATTTCTGGACTTTTCCCGGCTTCTTTTCCGGACAGACAGGAAATGCTTCGATTCCACGACAGCCATTGAACAAAAGGACCGAATATCCTGTCTAGTTAAAAATGCATTCATTGCATGCAGCACCTGCAGGCTAGTCTACATTGAATGTCCTATTGTTAAAATATACATAATGATGTATAATTTACTATACAAGAGGGGAAAAAAGAATTTACTGATGTGTCCCGAAATAATTATGTTTGATGCTTTTTATTATAATATATTTTACTTTTTGTTACTTTTCAAGAGATTTCTGTTCAGGTATCCCCCCCCCCTCAACCCCACCCAGAACTTAAATTGTTTCCTATGGGCTTTTTTCTCTAACTTATTCAGTAAATATTACCTTCACTTGTTGATTCAATGTCACACTGGTTTGCTTTTACTTTCGCTTCTCTTTCCAAAAACGATAATATTACGGTGGTATATTAAGGACATGCACAATTTTTTTCTTCATATGTTGGAAAATAAAATATCGTATACAAATGACTTATCGTGTCGCTTGTACCACAGGTACCCGTTTCTAATAAAAGCTAGCTTACCCGAAGTATTATTATATTATTATTTTTTTAATTACAGAAACGGTTTAGTGTCTGTGGTTTGTACTCCAGCATTAATCTCGTTCCAACGATAAATGTATATTGTCTGTTTACACGATTTTAAAAAAAAACTGATTCAATATTTAACGTTTCATCTATATTTTATAAGCTTAAATATGAGAGAAATTCTATGATATCTTTAAAATCATATTTTAACTTTTTATCAAAATTAATAACTCTAACAAATCAGCTCATCATTATACCCGTACACATATATTTTTCATTGCCGAAGAGGCTTTGTATCAAAGTTATTTTCAAACTTGATTCTTTAATCAAAATCAAGGGTGGTCACCCCCCCCCACCCCCCACCCCCACACACACACACACTGTAACCCCCTCTAGATCCACGGCTGTTTAGGCCTACATAATCATAAATTTAACTCTAATTTAATGATTTTGAAAAGTTTGTTTGTGAAGAATGGCCTTTGATGATCAGTCTTTTAAAAATAAAATAAAAACTAGCAAATCCATGAAATTCGCAAGCAGTTTAGGGCCATTACATTTCGAGCTGAATAACACATACCATTTGTTTGTACGAACAAAACGCGATTGTATATACAGTGTGGTAACGTCAAAAGTATAATGTAACATTTACAAAAATAAATTGGCAGATTGAAATAACTTTTACTCTTCAAACGGGGGGCGTAGAGTATTTCTAAGAATATTATATTGTTTTAAATGGCCAACAATACGCCTGTATTTGGTTCCCCTAAATGGAACCTATAGCTTCTCTTTTGCTTCTGAAAAAATTTAACAGCCTCCACCACCACCCCTAAAAATATTTTTTAAAAAATGCATCAACAAACAAAGTTAACAACTAAAAATAGAAAAAAAAAACAACTTGAAAATTCTTAGCATTGTGCTACGTCTAATAGCTTTCTTTGGCCCGTGTATTGAATAATTTATTTTTAAGTCTAATGTTAAAAGGTGAAGTATTATAGGCCTGCTCAAGATTAATTTCAAGAAGCTTGGCGCATACCATGAGTGATACGTTATACGCAGATCTGTCATAAAGAAAGTTGAGTTGCTAGATGTTGAATAATCTAAATTCAAAAGCTTTAAGAGACATAGTACTAATTTGTCATCCGTATAATGCATCAAAACAAAAAATATATGTTGTGCAAACGACATCAGATTATGTATGTCCTAAATATACCACCATAGGATATGGTTCGCTCACGTAATAGATTGATAATCATACATCCAATCAAAAAACGCGTAACTTAGCTTTGTTAGTAAAAACTAAAGTATGCAGCTCAGTACCTTAAGAACCATTATATATATTTAGAACTATGTATTGTAAATTTATGCATTAGAGCAATTATCCAATCATATTTTCATTAAACAAAATGATGAATAATATGCAATAGCGGAATATAAACGACCTTCCCCCACCATCACGTGCTATGTACTAAAATATATAACAAACATATTACGCCAGACTGAGAGATTAGTATATCTATAGCACTTCCAGCCCACCCACCCCCATCCCCTTTCAAAAATGCATTTTCTCTGAAAATGTAAAAATGACTGCGGTTCTGGAGAGTGGCGTACTTCAGGTAATTCGGAGTAAGATACCTTGGTTATTATTATACTATGAGGACATTTTTTTTTACAGAAACATGTGCCTGCGTTTTAAGTATCATATGTTAGAAATCAAGGTCGATATATTTAGTTATGATTTGTCCGACCATTAATTGGCATATTAGAAAATTACTTAATAATTCATGCTGTTCACTATAGATATAAAACGTTTTGGTGTTACAGATATTTCACATTTCAGCTACTCGACATAGATTTCCAGGTTGTACCTCTACGTAGTTGTAGTTTTTGAACGCAGTAAAATGCTAATTTAGCACAGAAAGGTGGCCAATTAGCAGTTTCTTTCTTATATGCAATATCTCTCTCTCTTTCTCACCTATCTATCTATCTATCATCTACATGTATCTATCTATCTATCATTTATCTATCTATCTATCTTACATTTATCTATCTATCTATCTTACATTTATCTATCTATCTATCTATCTATCTACATGTATATAGATAGATATATACATAGATAGATACATAAAGTGAATGTCCATCTATCTGTATCAGCCACGCCGATTTCATAAATATATAGGGTTGAAACAGTTTTGCGGTAAATAAATGAAGCATAGACTACAGTTAACGACCTTAATCTATTTTAATATTTGTAAGGCGTCCTTGTAATGCGAGCAAGCAATCTTAATTCCATACATTCTGGAACTATACTCTGGGTCTATCTCTTCTTTCATCTCATTTTTTTTAAAACCATGTTTCCTCTTTAATAAAATTTCTTGAAATATGCACATTTAGCTATTTATGAGTTACTCTGTAGATTAAGATACCCAGGCAAACCAGAATCTTCATTATGACAGAAATTAAAAAAAAAAACAAAACTTTATATATTGCTAATTGCAACAAACTGTACAGCAATGAGATTTGTAGCAAAGTTTCATGTTCATAAATAAATACATTTATTACATTTTCAACAGTGAAATACTGTGATTTATTTATTGAATAAAAGTGATATTCTCTCACAGTGTGAAAGGATACCAAAATGATATTCTCTCACAGTGTGAACGGATATCAAAGTAAGTAAAAAATAATTTCTGGCCTGTCATAAGATAGAGATAGTACCTAAGCATCTTGATAGAGCTAAAACTGCAAATTTCTTCATAAATATGTTGCTAAAATCCATGCTATGTAATGTTTTCAATCACACAACTACTAAACTATGACGTCAAGCCTATGACAAAGCAAAGGGAAAATCAAAGAAAATGTAATAAACAGAAAATTCAATGTTTTGTAGATGAATATGGAATTTATTTCACTCGTGAGACAGGATTTTTTGATATTTTCACTCGTGCTTCGCACTCGTGAAAATATAAAAAAAATCCTGTCCCACTCGTGAAATAAATTCCATATTCATCTACAAAACATTGAATATCCTCTTTGTAAACACCCCCGAAAACATGAGGTATAATAAACATTTCAAAATGAATAATAAACAAATTATATACAAATAATAAACAAATTATATACAGATTTAAAATCGTCCATATAGTTCTGAATCTTGAAAATATTTTAAATTTAGAGCTATTCACTTTGGGGGTTTATTCTGGGTACCTTGGTTTATGCAATATTTTCTAAAAATCATGCATCAGAAAAAGTGCAAATAATTTGATAGGGGTAATATCATATTAAAATTCTTTTAATTTAAAAGTACGCTCTTGAAACACTTCCATATCTGTTTTGATTTATTGTAGAGTGAGGGCGTTTACAACACACTTACAACATAGTAAAGAATAGAAAGTATATCACAAATTAAAATAAACAAAAAGAAAATAATATCCAGAATCGCCCCAGACAGTCTGCATTTCTTTGTAGCAGAAACATTGCTCTTAGTTTCTGAAGAGTCTTCTTTATTTGTAAAACAATGGAAGTGAACAAACAGTACAATAGCTTCTAATACGACGATAACTCCACTGACGACGAGTTGTGTGATCAGGTATATTGTAAATAATGGAACTTTCTCTGATGATTTCGGCATGGAATCGTTAATTATTGTCAGAAATACTGCAAAAGTTAAAAATATGGCCATAGAGAACCCCATTTTTTCACCAGAGTCGATAGGTACTACAAAACAAAACAAATTTAACACTGATAAAATCAGCACGGGTACTAGTGTTGAAATTACGACGTAAAACGACTTTCTCTCCAAGAGAATATAAAAATGTAATTGTTCTTGGATGGTTTTAATCGTTGGATCCTCATAATTGTAAATCAAAACAGAAGTGTTCCGGACATCCCAAACTTCGTTGGGTTTGAGATACTGAAGAAGGAAGCTAGAATATTTTTCATCAAAACGAAAATATTCGGTGCCTGAATTAATATTTCCGAAATACAGACCACAGAAGTGAGAATCAAAAGGATACTTAGTGACATCTATTGTACACTGGGATACACTCTCCATGTATTTCATGTACGAAACGTATCCTGCTGAATGCACTGTAACCGGATCTTCATCGGCATTAAAACACTTCTCGTTCCCGACTTCATTGAAAATACAAACGGAAGTCGGTGACCAGATTTTTTCAGCGTTTACTTGAACCGCGCTGATATTCCTGTAAGAATTCGGATCCCATCTTAGACGCCAGTCCGTCCAGGTTAACACAATCCAGTACGATCCTTTCACAGTCTGTTGTTTTTCGTTGACTTCTGAAATTCCCATTAGATTTAGATTCACATTTACAACAATTCCCGTATCGGCAGATTCAAACGGGGCGATGTCAGGATCCATTTTATTTATAACATCCTTGAATAACGTTTCCCTGTTCAGTGCCTCTATGCATCCAAGAAAAGATAGCAGCAACACTATTAGGCATGCTCCTAGGGTCTGAGGTCCCATGTTAATCCTGCGCATTCTGTAAAAATCAAAATTTAAGAGCTTTGGAACAGACACAAACCGATGTAAATGAAGTTCTAAACAAGTCCAACAAAGGGAAAGGGCAATGGTATTTTAGAATTAAATTGTCATCTATTGTGAATGGTCACGCATATTTGGTTAGTAAAGGATCTAGTTCAATGGTAACCGTCCTGTATAATTGCGCACGATAAACACTTGTCATAGCATTAGAGGCACTTAGCCATTGAGTCGACTATGGGTGCACTGAGTGAGGCCGAGTAAACGTAGCATGACCCTAAATCGAGATTTTTAAAAACATGAATTGAATAACTTCTGTTACAAATCTTTTAAATAAACATGACATTAACAGGTCCAAAGACAACTCAGTATTTCGATCTACGTAGTTATTTATAGTTACCTGGGTATTTACATGCAATCCTACATGTACTCCAGATGGCTATTTTTTTACCTACTTTTTGCTTAACATACATTTCGTGGATAAACGCGGAAATGTCTCAAATGATGAGTACCAAATTTCTCGAAAAGTCACACTGAGAATGAAGATGACAAAAATTTGACAAAAAATCATTCACTCAATAAAGCATCAGTAACTCCATCCAGTTCGATCCCTTGTTTAGAAGCTATAAGGATAAAAGCTAAGAGGTAAGAAGCCTAAAATAACTTAAAAATTTGTATTAATTTTAAAACTTTCCTTCATGCAATCTTAGATAAAGGTTTTCGGGAGGATTCTTCATTCATTTCCTCTCAAGTCTCCATCCTCGTAAACTTTACAAATTTACACCCTGAATTTTGCCGTGCAAGTGCACAACATGGAAAACAAACAATTTATTCTCTCAAAACCATGTAAATGGTACATGAGGTACATAAACATATAAAAAAGTATATACATATGATACAGTGGGTCAAGGAAAAGGTGAGATTTTTAGCTAAGGAGAACAGACCATACTATTAACTTTAGTAATGAATGTACGTAATTATTTCGAAGAATTAACATCTTTTTGGCACAGGACTTCACAAAACTTCATAGTATTTGTGTCAGCTGCGGAACTGCAGCTCTGAAAATTCGGATATATAGATAAAGCAGAGAGCTATACAGATCCAAGCGTTGTAAAACCTCCGATTTACGCTCGATTTGTCGCTCGCTCCGGGTATTATTTCTAGTATTTTATGCTTTCCCTCGCTTTAAGAATGGTATCCGATAATTGATTTTTTATTTTACTCCTAATCTTGATACATTATTTACCTTTCAACGGTCCCAAATAGCCGTTAATGGTTGTGGAATGTTGGATTAAAACATTCCAATTCCGACGTCCATGTTGAGGTCGTGCGAAAAAAGGTCTTACAAAGAACATACACTTGCTGAGAAAATGTATAAATATATATATATATATATATATATATATATACGTTGATAAGTTAAATTCTTGGTACAGTAAAAAATACTTAAATAAATGAAAACAGAATGCTACAGTCCAAATTAAATAAAATCTTTACTGTTAGCGCTTTCAGCCATGTTGGCTCTTCAGACAGTTATGAAAAGTATATATATATATATATATATGTTAAAATTTCAGAAGGTTCAAACATAATGTATATTGTCTGTGAGATATGGAGATAACTAACAGTATTCAAGCTCAAAGTCCATTAAAACAATACAAATCGGGAGCAGAGCAAACACGGACCTCCAAAAACATCAGAGGTGGGATCAGTTGCCATGGAGGAGTGAGCATCCCCTGCTGACCGTTCACACCAGCCGTGTGCTCCTTGTCGTGATCGGGAAATAACGGAAAAATATGTCGACAATTCAGTGTGTAAAAATGGCTAACAATAAGTATGAAATACGTCAGTCAGCATATGACTAAGGATAGATTGTATTTGCTGACAAGGTCATTGTATCGACCACAGAACTTAAGAAATGATGACTTTAAACGAGATTGTCGATATTCTTGTTTCATCAACTTGTTTGTCAAAAACTTATCTCGCTTTAGAAATTGTTCATACGTAGAGCATACTCTTGCGTATCGAATCAACTAAGAGATATACACCCCATATGCAGGTGATAAGGGTATATTGTTGCATAAGTAAGGGAATACGAATGGAAGTAACTATTGTTAATTGACAATACGTCGTCGATATTTCTAAATGTCGAGCTGATTTCTTTTTCTCATATACATGTATAAGATTTTGAATAAATTCTGCTTCATATGAATACAAAATAAGTCTGCTAATAATGGGGCGCAATAGGTATCCATGGGAATTCAAACAGATTGTTGGAAGACTTGGTCTCCAAAAACCACATAAATACATGTATTGTCAATCAGAACCTCAAGCATCTTTTTTAATGTCAACTTCTATAAAGAAGACAATATGAAATGAGAAAAAAAAAAACTCGGGCGTGTTATTTCAGGATTATACCAACATGACGTGGGAATGCATATTTTAACTGATACTCCAAAACCACATACGGTCGTTTGGAACACAGGAGTCGGCAGTTTTATCCATAAAACAATGTAAACACTAACCAGTGAGCTTCGCGAGCGTAGCGAGAATGAAAACTACGCTATTAGCTAATAACGCTACGCTCGCGAAGCTCACTGGTTAGTGTTTACATTGTTTTATGGATAAAACTGCCGACTCCTGTGTTTGGAACCGTTGAAAGGTAATTAAAGCATCAGGAATAGGAGTAAAATATGTGGTTAATTATTGGATACCATTCTTAAACCGGGGGAAAGTATAAAATACAAGAAAAACCCAATGCGAGCGACAAAAAAGCGGCGGCGTAAATCGAAGGTTTTTACAACGCTTGAATCTGTAGCTCTCTGGTTTATCTGTCCGAATTTTCTCAACCAGAGAACTACAGTTCTGCAGCTATATTTGGGTTAGAACAAAATTTTTGGTTCAAAAAATCTTTCCTCAATTGCATGGTTTAAAGCACTGCATTCTAAAATATAGTGATATTCATCTCCTATCTATTTACTATCGCATACTAGTAAGCTACAAAATCTTTCATTTCTCTGAATACCATTCCATCTACCTGTTTCAATTGGAAGGTGGTGGTTTGTGGTTCTAAACTTATCAAAAGTTTTTCTAAATTTATATGATAACAGTGTTAATTTTTTTTTTTTTTGCACTCAAAATTAGTTTTAAAAATTCTATAATTTAAACTTTTTGAACCTCACTATTCCACGTTTGAATGTATTGATCTTTTAATCTTTGTTTGACTGTAGCAGTTATCCATTTTTCATCATAGAAATATTCTCGCACCATATATTAGATAAACCACATCTGTCAAAAATATTTTGTACAAAGGAAATCCAGGAGGTTATCATTTCATCTTTATCATATTGTTAACATAAAACCATATATACAATTCTACATCATTTGTTTTCTTCAACAAGTATGACCGGTTTTAAAGATGAGTCTTGGTTATTATTTATTTCTATTTTTAAGACGGGTAAAAAGTAAGTATAAGTAGCTACTTTTAGCAGGTTTAAATACCTAAGTACATGTATCTGTTAATATCATTATAGAATGATTCGGTACTCAATAGCATGCTCTGAGTACGATCTATTTTTAAATTGCGACAGACTACTGACAGATAAGTTGATGTTACAGGGATTTCAACAACTTTGTTTAAAGTCAGCATTGCGTAAATACATGTACTAATTGTCAGGGGTTTGTTTTTATACTGGATTTGACTACGGAGTGTTCCGTCTACCTGATCAATACAAAGGGTTCGTGGCAGGTGTGACCGGTCAACAGAGGAATGCTTACTCCTCCTAGGCACCTGATCCCATCTCAAGAATTTCCGGGAGTCCGTTTTTAATGCCCTGTTCACAAAGGAGATGGGTGAACAAGGCGTGTAGAATGACCATAGCTTCAGTGATATTTAATCATATTCAGTTTAATTGTGAATTAAGTATTTAGAGTAAAGTTCTCATTATTGGAAATTATAAAATAATGATAATCAAATCTTTTCTGACGAAAATTTTCTCGGCAAAAATTATTTTGTTGTTAAAAAATAATGTGGTATTAGTGAGGTTTGAACCCTAGCAATAAAAATCCAGAGTATCATTTTCCTTTCAGACAAAAACGCTAACCACTACACTACACAACTCCTGGTGAATAGTGGCATTTAAATCATGTTTGTGATATGACCCTTGACTAAATGGACCAAGTATTTCTTGGAAAGATGCAAATGTTGTGTCATAAAAGTGTATTTTTAAGATATAGTGGGTCTTTGTTCCATGCTTTTTAAAACCAAAAAAGTATATTTTTACGCAATTTTTGAGGATATACTTTCATAAACATGGAGCGAAGACCATATAATATCTAAAAATTGTGTTATATTTGAGAAAATGATCCTTTTTTTCCCTCTTTAGTGTGTGTATTCTATTTCATAGGCAAATAATTTCAATCTTTGTGAGATTTTTGCAAATTGTGGAGATTTTACATGAAGTATATACATTAATGTTAGATGAAATATCAAAGAAATTTTTTTTATAATTGAGATTTAATTTTTCACCGTCATGTTTGTCGCACTTTAGGCATTTCGCTTGCTTTGTTCGCCCATCTTCTTTGTATTCTTTGTAGATTTTTTGAGATGGATCACTGTTATCTTCACTATTATCTTCACCTTTTACGACTTAAAAATTCTATTTGTAACTAATGAACCTTAACAACTTGACATCATATTTCTTCTTGAAAGTTTTTTAAGTATGTGAAAGAATATATGAATAACTAAAAATACTACTAGCTAAACTATATGAGAATTCGGTTTTTCTACCGTCAACTTCTCATATCCATTACAGTACTATTCCATTATCTCATTCATGTGTATTGTGTCTATGTCTTCCATATGATTCGATGCACGGCAGCATCTTCTTTGTATGGTCAGTTTTTAAACCGAGGAAGACTGTTAATACAAAGATTAATGTTGAAGGGGTTTCTCAATCTCTTTCAAATTCAGCATTTCGTACATTCTATAGTCATACAGCTGTTGCTGTTCAGCTTGTTTGATATATTTTATAAATAAAAATACTATAATTGATAGACCATTGTCTTTATACTTATTTTGGTTACAGATTACAATTGCAAGATTAATACTTATATAGTGACCGGTTCACTCCTCTTTGGGACCTGATTCCGCTAAAGTTGCCCTGTTCACGAATTGTATAATGATGAGATTAATGACTGATCGTTATTTTTCCCTTTTTTATTACAAAGGCACTCTTAACTGATATGTGCTAATGGACATATTGCTTACTAGTATTTTAGCAATTTCTACATATCGTTTCATTGTTTGTTTATCTAATGGCGACAGCACTTCATTTCTGTTATGAATTCTGTCGAAGAGCATTGCAGACGATGGTAAAATATGGGGAGGAAGACTTCGATACTTTGTCAGAATGGATTAATGTGAACCAAATGTCCTTCCATTTCCAATGGACTATAGAATGATAAAGACTACATGAACAATATGTTATGGCTTCAGCTGATAAAACTTGTAACGACATAGTCTTTGTAAGGCTCATTATTGTTCCTTCGCTTTTTACCAGCATTGTTAATTCGAAAGTTGACTGACCTTTTTATTACAAATTGTTAGGCCATTATTTTCTCACTGAATTGTCTGAGGTTTTTTTTTCCCGTTTACCCGATCATGACAAGGAGAACACTGCAGGTGTGACCGGTCGGTAGGGAAGGCCCGTAGCGACGGTTTCAAAAGGGGGCAATCCCCCCCCCCCCAAATGACCAAAAGTGGGGAGGGGGGTAACTTTTTCAAAATAATCTGACAAGCGAAAAAAAAAACCAACCTAGTTTACTGTCCTGGAATTCACCAGTGCTCGATCTTACAGCAACAAAAAAGGGGGGCCAGCATCTTAAGGAAAATTTATTATATATAGCAAAATACTATACTCAGAAAAAGTGGGGTGGGGGCCAGCTTATTCCTCCATGGCACATGATCATACCGTTGTTTTCAGAGGTCCGTCCGTGTTGGCTCTGCTCATAAATTGTATTGTTTATGTGGACTTTTGAGAATGATCACTGTTTGTTTTCTTCACACTTCTTTTATACATTGGTGACAAATAATGTTCAAATAACTTGGTAAAAATAAATTAATAAATAACATGTTAACCCACCCATCCCCGACAAACATTCTTCTATCGGTCTGGAAAGGCCCTAAATATTTCAATGTATGCAATATTCTAATATTTCAGCATATAGTGTTCTCATATTTGAATGACATATGGAGGCCGGACTACTTATTGGTAGGGATGTCAACGAATAGTCGACTATTCGACTATCAGTCGAATGGACCGACGATCGAATAATGAAACGACATTCGAATATTATTTTAACTAAATAAATGCAATAAATGAGTGATAGATGAGATGGAATTCTCATCAAAAAATGAGAAACAGTCTTTTCTCATAGACAGTCGATAATTTTCCTCAACAAAAAACGGTAGATTATCCATGTACGTATAGAAAGTACAGCAATTATAAATGCTTCACTACTGCGAGAATTAATTGTCAGTAACTGCCTGTGTTGTTTTTGTAATATTTACATTTCCAATGTCTTTGTCCGAGCTAAAATTACAAATTGTAAAAATACTTTATTTCTACATAAATCTACTGGTTCATCGATAGGCGCGGTTAAAAAAAATCACGTGCAGGGCGGGACAAATAGAGACAGAAGCGGGGCTATTAGCACGGGAATTTGCAGAATCAGGAGCATGTAAATATAAGGAATAACTGTCAGATTTTTTGGATTCATGACGATGATCAATCGATTGGCTTGCGTGATAATTTTATGCATAAACGCCTTCGGCGTTTATGCAAATTATCACGCAAGCCACTCGATTGATCACATCATGAATCCAAAAAATAAGACAGTTATTCCTTAAATAAATTAACCAATATAATGGGCTTTGTTTGTAAAATTATTCATTGGACAATTATCTTCTGTTATTTTAAGTTTGCTCAAATGCAAGGAATAAACCTGTTTTGATACATCGATAATTATTAAAACAATGCGCTTACATTTTAAACTGTTTGAGGACATTTTGATAGCCCCCCCCCCCCCTCCATTTTATTTCATAATAAGCTTTAAAAAATATCGGCTGGCAATTTTTTAATGCTTACTAAATAAAAAAATGACCGCATGTACAGGCCGATTTATGAATTCTATTTATGGGGAAATAATAAATTTTGGAGAATTAGGTTTCTAAATTTATTTCATAGAATCATGCTATCCACGCGTTGCGTTGCATTAATTTTGATGTTACTTTTTAAATAGATTTAAGTAAAAAGGTTTCTGAGTATGTACCAATGAAGTATGAAATAAAATTTTATTTTCAGAAAATGTTCCGAATATTCGACTATCGTTCGAATAATGCAATCGAATGATCGACTAAGGAAAATAAATATTTTGACATCCCTACTTATGGGACGGGTTAGTGGATACATCTAGCTTTAATGAAACGCAATTCAATACTACAGAAGCAAACAATATTTTCTGAATAAACATATACTAGTATTGCAAGGGGAAATATTTTCATTATGCATTCGTTTATTTCTTAAAATAGCTTGATGACCATTTGGACGAAAAATTACAGCCCAGAAGTCACAGTACTCGTAGATTATTGGATTATTTTGGTCCCATAGTCTGGCTCGTTTATTTCGTATAATTTCATCTGAAAGTAACCTAATAGTTTAGTTAAAACACAATATTATATTTGTAAATAAAAAAAAATGATGGAACGTTTTGACACGCATTGTTTGTAGAAATGACCAAAATTACTACTGTATACAGTGTTATTTTCGCCCCTTGTTATTTTCGCCCTTTAACACTTGCAAACAATTGTGCCCCGTTTTAAATTCGCCCACTTGCGGTTAGTAAATACTATAAAAAACTATGATCCTTTATCATGCAAGTGTTAGTAATTTCGTATTTTTCTCGTTTCGGTACATACACCAACAGTCTCATACATGTAAACCAGTTGTTGCATTTACAAAAATAGAAACTCGCTGTTGTATAAATGTTTTACAGGAACCAGTTGTAGCATCTACAAAATGACTTTGCTACTTATTGACAAATTCCTTTATTCAAAGCACATTATTTGCCTCGTTCAAATTGTTCAAATAACGTTTAATTAAAGTTGGATTTATCCACTTACCTATCCAATTAGTCTTCAAGCCGACTTTGTGTCATTCGAATGCGAGTACATGAAAAACTCGATGTTAACAGCTATTTACATGCAATGTTTCTACATTGGGCTTTTTTTCGGGCTTGAAAGCAATTCAATCACTTAACTATTTGGTCAATTTGCTTTATAACAATATTTTTAAAAAAAAATTTCTTTCATATAATATAGATTAAACCAGACTATTTAAAGGAGCCAATAGTAGCGAGTGTCCGAAACCAATATTTTCTCTATTCGCTCTTACCAGCAGTAGGCTTTGATTCCATATCTGGTAATGCAACTTATTTTCACAGTTACTGTTCAAAGGATGCAATTCTACAAACACTTTTCAGTTTTGAATACTTTTAACATATCAGTCAACGGTAGTGAATTTGAGTTGCCGTTCCTACATTGGATTCCAAAGCTTTATAATATCCTTACCATGGTGCAGGATCCACTAATTGTTCCACGAAGTCTCTATATTTACTCACAAAAATAATAATTGCTTTGAAGGGGGACATTCAAACGTACAAAAACACATTTAAAAAGTGGTGCAAAGCATGTGGATTTTCAAAAACCCAAATGAACATTTAGAAAATTTTCAATAACAATTCTCTTCCAAAACCATAGCATCAAAACATATTAGTACTTTTTTACGCTTTATGGAATCATTTTCTCACGATAAATTTAAGACAAGACTTCAACTGCTTCTTTAGAAAAAAAAAGGAACTTGGAAACTGATTTTTGTCATTTACAAAGTTATTTTGACAAAAATCATTCTGATTCTCCACACAAACACTCAGAAGTTGACATTAAAAGGTTTCTGGAGTTTCTCGTTGACAAATAAAACCGTGTGCTCGTTAGTGACTAGGTCTTCCAATAATCTGTTGGAATAATTTTGTTTCTATGTTAACCGACCTGTTCTTATATTCTTACGAAGCAGAATTTATTTTAAAACTTTCAAATGAGAAGAAGTCTCTTGCTGTGGCCTTCAATTCAACATCTAGGTACTAGCATTTCGATGACGTTTTAAATATGGATATAATAAAGAGTTATCGATCTCTCACTAAAGTTATTTTCATTTATGTGTCGACTAGGCAGCTGCAGGTATATTCCATTTAACTCGAAATAAAAGACACAACAGAACATGGCACATCAGTTTTATTTTTTGGATGTTTTACTGTCGATAGATGTAAATAACCAACTAGCACTTACACTGTAAACTATGACAAACGCAGTAATATTCCAATATCACCTGTATATGGTATTTATGTCTCCCAGCTTATTCGGTAGGTAAAAGCATGCTCTGAGTACTATCGATTTTTAAATCAGTGCAGGCTACTGACAAATAAGATGATGTTAAACGGCTTTCAACATCTTTTTTAAGGTCAGCATTTTGCAAATTCTTTAATGACTTTTCAAATAAAATCTAATGCCGGGTCGTTTTTTGACTGACATGTTTCATATCAATTTTTAGACCATTGCTTTACAAAAAAAAATATACTTCAGATTGCTCCCTTTACCTAATCAATACCTAGAACTCACGGTGGAAGTATGTAGCAGATCAACAGGAAATGCGTACTCTTCCGAGGCACACCCCAACCCACCTCTGGTGTTTCCAAGGGTCCGTGTTTTTATTTTGTATTGTGTACAGGATATTTGGATGTTTTACCGACAATAGACGATAAGGGCCAACTTACAACTAAATTGTATGACAAATGAGATGACTTCAGCTTTTTCAATTGTCAACTTTCCTTATTTATGTAGTAACATTCCACTATCACCTGCATATGGTGTCATTTCTCCAAACTTATTCAATACTCAAAAGCATACTCTGAGTACGATCAATTTTTAAAACGAGACAGGCTACTGACAATTGAATTGATACTAGTGTTACAGGGATTTCAACGACCTCGTTTAAAGTCAGCATTTCGTAAATTCTATGGTCGTTATAATGACTTTGTTAGCAAACACAGCCTATCATTGGGTCGTATTTGACTGACATATTTAATAGCAAAGTTTAATTAAGGTCGATTCAATGACCTTGTTTGAAATAAAATCTGTCGTCAGACCGAATGTTGACTGACGTTTTACTTAGAAATTATTGGGCCATTATTTTTATACTCAATTGTCTACGGACTTCTTTTTTACGGTGGGTGTAAAAAGGTTGACAGGGGATGCTTACTTCTCAATGGCACCAGATCCCACCTCTAATGTTTCAGGGGTTCTTGTTTGCTCTGTTCTCAATTGGATGTTTGAGTATATTCCATACTCAAGCATGACGGTTCAATAAATAAGATAGGTCGAGTAACAAATAATTATTTTAAACAGTTTGAAATAGTCGGTGATATGATAGATCAGTGTAATTTTTTCTAGTATTTTTTATAAATGAAATTTAAGTTATCTATTGTGTTGCGTTTGGCTTATAGTACGTCTGGGGATTATGTGCTAGTGAGGTTGTTGATAATGAAGTGAACATCTTCGACGTCTGTGTCCATGCCTTGTTGGTCATAAGAGAAGACAAATAAAAAATTAATTTCTATTAAGAAGAAACTGCAATTAATGCGGTTGTCAGGGATGGCCAGTTTAAACCCTTTTACGAAGTTTTTTAATGACAATTTCACAACGACTCTTTTCAGTCTTTTGGTATCCATTTGATATGGCAGTATGTGGACAGTATTTCATAATTTTCATTACAAGTTTTTGCGGACAGACACAAACCGACAAACAAACGGACGGACGGACAACCCGCTCACTATACACACAGTATAGTGTATAGCAGAGAGTATCTAGGGTACTAGTAAGCTAGCTTTTCTGGTGATGTAGTATAGAGTCTCTCTCTATTTCAGGCAAGTTAAACTACATCCTGTGAAAAATCTTATTAGCACTTTTATCATCGTTCACTTGTGATCTTCGATTGAATATTGACAATGAAGCTCAAGACTTCAACGTATGTATATATATATAATGAGCCATTAAAAAATTCTAACTTCTTCAAAATGTTACTAATTCCAATATTCAATCATTTTTATGCCCCTGTTATGTACAGAGGATTCGGGGGCTTATAGTCTTTGCTCTGTCTGTCCTTCTGTACGTCCGTCCATTACGCTTTGGGGTACCCATCTCTTACCCACAACTCCTCTTTAACCACTACATAAAATTTAATGACACTTTCACAAAATCTTTGTTACATAGTGCCATTGTGCACCTCCTATTTTTTTTCTTGATCGGACACATATTTCGGGTTTCCAATAGCACAACATAGAACACTGGCTTCTTTCTATAATATTGAGGGGAACCAATCTCTTATCCGCAACTCCTTTACCACTGAATAAAATTTAATGAGACTTTCACAGAATCTTTGTTACATAGTGCACCTCCTATTTCACTTTTTGATCGGACACATATATTTTGGGTCTCCCATAGCAAAACGTGGACTTTTTCCATTATAAACATATGGGAGACAGGGGGTATCATTTTGTAAGCTCGGTGCTCACAGTATCTCTATTTTTAAGACTATTCCTACTTTTTTTGATGGCATGCTTACAGCTTTTCTTTGCTTTGAATATGATGTCAAGTTTGTCTTTGAATCAGCATATATCTCTTCCTATCATATACTAGTTCCATTGATTGAACAGCACGCTACAAAAAAATCTACAGAGGTGGTTTGAAAAACCGGGTAGCAGCATTTACGACTTGGTAAGTGACCGTGGCTTTCACTAAAGAAAAGGAGATAATATTCAGTGGTTGTAAATATAATTAAAGACATAGGCACAAATTAAATTCAAACTTCCATGCACACCTGCAAATCAAGAGGTTTTTGTTTCACATCTGATGTAAATACATGTAATTCGTTTGTTCCACACACACAATTGTAGTATGTCAAGACTCCACTAAAAATAAATACCAAACTTATACAGGTGACAAAGGATGACAAATGGATGAGAGTGTTTGTCATTATTGGTAATTAACAATAAAAGCCACAAATGTACATTTTACTGTGTTTTATTAACATGGATAACAGCATAATATAACAAGAACATTTGGACAAACTGTCAGTGAGGAAGCAACAGCTGTTTGAGAAAGATCAATTTTTTGGGGGGGGGGGTGTATTTTCTAGCTAATTGATTTACACATTTCTACGATAATAACTAATATTATTTTTCTAATATATGTGATTTTGAGGGATTGAAAGATTCTGTTAATAAAACAGCTGTCACTTCATCATGAATGATAATAAGATGGAACAATGAAAGATCAAAACAAAAAAGCAACTTCAAAGACACAGCAATAGTTATACAGTATAGAGGAATAATTCAAATATACATAGTATATGTAAAAAAGTCCCTGGCATTTTGTCATTCCAGGGTTAAATTAAAAATCTGAATGGCTTTTTACATAAATGCATGCATGTTTATCATGAAACATGCCAAAGATTTAAAGTATGACAAATTTACATTTTCTGTTACATCTAGTAGATTGTCAATAGATCAATACACTCTCTTATACAGTAAATGGAAATGGTCAATTTGCCAACTTCAATTTGATGTAGTACACCTGTTGGATTTTACTTTCATTATTTAGAAGATCCTAGTATTTGGTACATCTATTACAATGTACTAGTAATACTAATCACTTGCACTCAGTCTTTCAACGAGGTTAACAGGCATATGAAATTCTTTTCTTTTTTTGTTCTTTTTTAAATTACTCACTTGTCTTGGTCTATTCCATCATGTTCTTTAGACATTAAACAAAGAATTTACAATTCTCAGTCATTTAAACAAGTATAATGCATATTCAATAAAGGGAAGTAACTCCCTGCTTAATAACTCGTAATGATAACAATTTCCTTAGAAAAGATGGAAATTAAAAAGAAAATCAAGTAAACTTAGTCTACCATACAGGAGAATATTTTGAAGATGAAATACATTGTAAGAGTTATCTATCTTACATTACACTCATAAACATATGTCTCAACAACAAAAAAATGCACATCAAAGTATTATACAAATATAGTCACAGTGACAAAATAATTCAGGAGACAAATTTAAGAAGTTTGAGGCCTAAGGCATAACAAAATCTTGAAAGAAGAAATGTATTAATGTATTAATGCAAACACAATTTTAGGAGGAATTGAGTACAAGAGAACATATATAAATTTCAGTGTTTTATAACTACACATTATTGAGTGTTTGTCCGCTTGTCTGTCTGTCACACTCAGGAATCTTCCTGGACATACTGGACCACGTAAGTTTCTCCATCCCCAAACTCCCCTGTCATTGTCTGGATTATCTGGAAAGTAAAAACTACATTAAATTCAGGATAAAAACTTCAGCTGTTTTAGTCAATGCCTTACCTCAGTATCAGAGTGCCCTAGAAGCATTCTTAAGTGTAAAATAGCTCAAATTATATAACTGATACTACTGAAGAAATTATCTTTCTGTCTCAATGCCAAAGCTTATAGATACAAGTTGCTGCTTTAGATTTATCTTGAGATCATTTTGACCTTTTATGTAAAATACTTGACACAAGTGTTAATAATTTTTCAGAATTCTTCTCTCAGAAAGAAGTTAAACAAAAAAATTATTATCCTCTCAGGCTATTGCACAAGAAAGTTAAAGACAGCAAATCATGTTTCAAACATCATCAATGTAAAGTTAGTTTTTATTTATCTAACAAATAAACTAGTCTGAGGAACTTGTGAGTCATGCCAAGGAAGAACTCATTTTAATACACAATGTAAAATACATGTCGTATAAGAACACTTATATTAAACAATTTTGAACTTACTTAGCTTTTTTTAAATTGAACCTACCATGTGATAACAACATCATCGTAACGCCATGACAAATATATATATATATATATATATATATATATATATATATATATATATATATATATATCATACATGTGATAAGTCAAAGACCACAAAACTGTACAGGAGTCATAAAAAAACTGGAATCTGGGTGAAAAAACTGTACACTGCCTATCAAAAAACGGTACAAAAAACGGTATAAAATATCGCTTAAATTCTTATGATAAGGCACCTTATTTCTAAACCAACAAATACATATTGTTGCAAATGTCTTATTTTAAAAGTTGTAATGGAGATTTGAATGCTTTAAAATTTCATATATTGTGTTTTATAATCACAATGTTCTTATGAATCTATTATAAATTAAGCTTGTTAAGATGATAGTTTGTTTGCCAGCTTTATATAGTATTAATGTGAGAGTCAATGTCTCCAATTTACATTTTGTTCATATTACTGATATATACAGCAGCAAACACAATCATACATGAATTTCAGCACATAAAAGCTAAAACTATATCCTTTATTTCAGCGTAATCATGGTAATAAACATCGTATATTTTACACCTACGAAGATCTGGGTCAGATTCATGTATATTAGGTCTTGTATATCAACTTTAGAAGTTAGCTTGATTTTTTTTCAATCAAGTTACAAAACATTAACAGTTAGAATTAAGTACCTCTTTAAAAATAAAGCTACCTAAAAGGGTATCTTGATACAGATTTATAGCAAGATAATTATCCCAATTGGCAATTGACACCTTCACACACAATGGTTTGTGTACACTACACAATTATCGGAAGGTCAAGTGTCAAACACAGGTGACGTTTTCCAGTGTCTCACGAGCGAGAATGAGAGGAAAATGGCGGCATTTAGCGAGAAATTCAAAATACTGTACAAATTTTCATATTCCGTGAATTTTGGTGTCCCGCCTGTACACAATGAATGGGCTCGAAAAACTGTACATTTTGCGTACAGCCGGTACATATCACATGTATGATATATATATATATATATATATATATATATATATATATATATATATATATATATATATATATATATATATATATCCTACAGTATTCTTACTGTATATAGTAAACATTCTTGAATAGAAGATGATAAGTTAAAAGTAAAATACTTCTTCAACCCATGAGGCTCATAAATAAGGCCACCACTTATGCCTAGTTTCTGTGGTGTTATGCAAATGAGTCATCAACACTAGTCCTTCACAGACTAACCCCAGCACAAGTCAGTACCCATTTCAGCCGAGTGGACTGAAATAATGCAGAAAAAGTGCCTTATCTAAGGACAAGCACAAAACATAAAGTGCCCACTGTATGATTTGAACCAGCAACTCTTCAGCTGCTTGCCAAACACCTATGACCACTGAGTCATGTGCTCAACCATAGAACAAGAAAAGCATCAAAATTTGTAAACAAGCTTTATGGACTTTGTTTGACATGCTTAGAACTTCCCCTTGTCTCTGAAGCTCACCTGTTTGACACCTTGACTGTTTACCTCACCTGTTGGACATGCTAACAGGTTCTCCTTAGCTGTATAGCTCACCTATTGGACATGCTAACAAGTTCCCCTTAGCTGTATAGCTCACCTGTTGTTCACTGCCATCAACTTCTGTTATAATGATGTTCTGTGCCAGTCCATCCGTCTGACTTATATCTGTAGGCTGATCTTGACTTAGGACATTCTGAATGACCCCAGTTGTCTGGTTGCTGCTAGGAATTAGCAGGTCTTTACTGTCTACTCCCTGAACAGCTGCTGTTGTGATGACAGAATTAGCAGGAGAGGGCTCGGTACTTACATCACCTGGCACCTGCTAAAAAAGTAAATTTTAAAGTGCATTTCAATTAATTCCACACAGTCTTTACAAAAACCCAGTCAGCACTTCTTTAATACCATACTTCCACTTGATGTTAATCAAACCAATATGAAAAAAATTACTGTTATCAAATGTGTATCTGTCTCTAAGTAAATAAATCTCCTAAGTTATTTTGTAGAAGGCAAGTGTCCATTTCAACCAGAGACTACATCAGATTAGCCATTCTTTTATTAAATATCTTATCTGTCTTGTTTATAAAATTGAAATTAGAAATCTTTAATATATCTTTAGAAGTTGGTACCTGAAATAAGGAAAATGGCTATGACATGGAAGTGACAAAAGCACAAGCTGCCTGAACTACTTGTTAACAAACAACAAAATACACAATTTTTGACAGATAACACTAGTTGAGTACTTCAATGAATGGTCACATCTACATGAAGGACTAAGAGTTCAAATTATGGTTGTGCCTTAGTATGGTTGGTCCTGATCTTAAAGTTTTACCACATGCACATTAACAATGTGTTGTCTTAATTGTACATGCTGGATTTTAGCTGCATGGGCCTCATTCTGCACAGTCTATACAAGATTACTACATATACACAAACAAGTCTAGTCTTACATATACATGCTGGACATTAGCTGCCTGTCCCCACAGTATTTAATACTACAAGTACACTTACAAATCTTATTTGACCTGGATGTAATTGACCTTAGCTGCCTGGGTCCCTAGTATTTAATACCACATGTACACTAACAAGTCTAGCTTACCTGTATATGCTGGACATTAGCTGCCTGGGCCCCACCCTGCTCAGCACTAGTGATCATCTCTACCAGGGTAAGGAGACTGCTGGCAATGGAGTTCTGATTAGTGTCTTCTGTTGCATCAATCACCATCTCTCCATTTTCCTCAGACACCTGTGGAGTAGACTTAGACCTTAAAAGAAGTTCTTGCTTTCAATAAACATAATTACCAGTGCCCAGTGGTGTCACATTCAGTAAGAAATTCCTTGCAGTTTGCACAAGAAGATTTTTGTACTTGTAATTACAATCTAATTAAAATTAGATGTTCCGAATCCGCTACCGCTTCTCAAACATCTAACAACATCCCATTAGGGGTCAAGTCAGAGCGACCTTTCGATTACGAATAAACATAAAAATTTTGGCCAATCAGATTCAACCTTCTGTATACGATTCTAAAATTAGTTCGACGGCTACATCTTAACATTATTGATGCTCAGTAGACTGTCTTACGTTGAATTAAAGTAATTTTGTTATAAACTGAACGTATAGTCCGCCAATCTGGCATTCTTACCTAAATAATGCAAACGAAAATGTACAAACTAATGTATACGTCTATATATCAGGCACGTCACATTCATATTTAGCACGGTCTTTACCAAGCATATTTTGTTTACTACGAAACCTCTTGGGCGTTTAGGTTTGGCAGTAAAAAAAGAAACGCATCCGAACTATAAGCCAAGATTTCAGAGACGGCGATTTTATTGGGTAATCGAAAGGTCGCTCTGACGTGACCCCGAATGGGATGTTGTTAGATGTTTGAGAAGCGGTAGCGGATTCGGAACATCTAATTTTAATTAGATTGTTGTAATTATTTCCTTCCTGAGAGTTTTTCACCATCAAGTTTGAGTACAGCTTCATATTACTATTACATGTATGAAATTTACGTTTTATTTCATCATGGTATGAAACTGGAACCCTTTTTATTTCTCCATGATCATACATATCTCACAAAGAGATCTTGGGCTCAAGTTAAGTTTAAAAATTTATTTTTCACCCCACTCCTTTTTTTTTGATATCTACAATGATTAAAAACCACTACACACAAGAAAAAACAATGACCCTGATAAATCAGTAAGACCCACCTTCTGTGTGGCCGCCTCAGTCTCCTCTTTGGTGTCCAGTCCCAGATGATCGTGATCCAGTCCCGATACCTCCTCCTCAATGATATTCTGGCTCTCCATGCTGAGTTCCTCTATTCCCTCTGTCTTACGACTTTTCACCATCTCCATGTGATCGTGATTTAAGGCTGAGAAATCGCCACTCACGTCCATCTGCAGCCCTCCCTCAGCTTCGTCTTCTGCTCGGAGTCGCTCCATCATTTCCCGTTTGAGGCGAAGTTTGCGTTTGTACTTTGGCTCATCCTCTGAATGGACACACATGTGAACCTCCAAGTTCTGCTGTCTCAGAAATCCTTTAAATAAACAATACAAAGGCTTTACCGGTATATCTGTTATTTCATAATACATGAATAAAATTTATTTGTATTTAAAATATTAGACTATCTACTATAATTTAACATAAGATTTGAAATGTGTTCCTTTTTTGAATCAAAGATCTATAAAAGCAATTCCAAAATTTCTTCTAAAAAAGACGAATTTAGCACAAACCTATGTGGCAGTCATAAAATTTTGTAAATAATCTTGTAACAATTGAACATTACTGTGTAGGACAAAAAGATCTGGAAAATAGTTTTAATCTGATACAGAACCAAATGAAATTGAAGTGTATCTAATTAAATCTGATATTCAGATGTGTGAAATTTATCTCTCTCCCTTTAAAATTCCAGCCTCATTCTACCCTCAAAAGTTTGAGTGATCATATTTCTGACTTTCATCACATGATGTTAGTCTATCAATCTAATATTACGTTTTACTCTGAATGATTGCTGTGCTGCTGAGAGGCAAAATTCATCACTGTTCAGTAAGTTGATTCATTGTTTGCTTTTCTTAAATTAATCAAGTAGAAAATTGTGTTTAATGTAGAGTAATTAGTTCATGTACATGTAGCTGCAACTGACTTCAAATACTATTCCTTAACTTTGGCACATTTTGAATTTAATTCAACATAGCATGTTCAGATATAATAAAATAACATGCAGTTGAACTTCGATATCTTGAACACTTATATCTTAAATACAATGTATATGTTGAAGTAAATTTGAAACCCCTATCAATTACTCTTTAAGTATTTAACCCTTGATATCTCAAATATTTGGATATTTCAAAGTTTATCTTGGTCCCATCAAGTTTGAGATAATGAGGTTTGACTGTAGTCATTGTTTAAAGTACATATTAATTTCAGCCTATATGCATAAAAAATTTAGTATACATGTACCGGTATATGAGTTATATATAAATTAAAAATCAGTTTAAAACTTATAAATCTATTTTAGTTTTTCAAAAAAATATAGTAGTGGATCAATTTAGAACTGGTAATAATGTGTTTTCTTTATAATGCTATAAACAGTATGCCATATCACACTACATACTGTTATTCCTGACTATACATGCATTTACCCTGTTGAATGTGTTTTAATTAGGCTACACACTTTTTAATTTAAATAGAAGTGTATTTTTATGCCCCCGGATCGAAAGATCCCGGGGGTATATTGTTTTTGTCCTGTCTGTCTGTTTGTCTGTTTATCTGTTTGTCTGTTTGTCTGTCTGTCTGTCTGTTGTCAACTTTAACCTTGCCCATAACTTTTGATTGGTTGGAGCTATGACTTTCATATTTCACATGTGTATTTCTTGTGACAAGACCTTTCTTTGGGTACCATCATATTTGACCTTTTGACCTGGAGTTTGACCTACTTTTGCAAAATTTCATGAGACTTTAACCTTGGCCATAACTTCTGAACAGTTGGTGCCTGGGGTTTCAAACTTCACATGTGTATTCTTTGTGACAAGGCCTTCCTTTGGATACCAACAACTTTGACCTTTTGACCTTGACCTTGGAGTTTGACCTACTTTTGAAAAACTTTAACCTTGGCCATAACTTTTGACCAGTTGGTGCCTAGGGTTTCAAACTTCACATGTGTATTCCTTGTGACAAGACCTTCCTCTGGATATAAACCACTTTGACCCTTTGACCTTGACCTAAGAGTTTGACCTACTTTTGAAAAACTTTAACCTTGGCCATAACTTTTGAATGGTTGGAGCTAGGGCTTTCATACTTCACATATGTAATCCTTGCAACAAGACCTTCCTTTGGATATCAACCACCACTTTGACCTTTTGACCTTGACCTAGGAGTTTGACCTACTTTTGAAAAACTTTAACCTTGGCCATAACTTTTGAATGGTTGATGCTAGGGCTTTCATACTTCACATACGTAATTCTTGTGACAAGACCTTCCTTTGGGTACCAATCACTTTGACCCTTTGACCTTGACCTAGGAGTTTTACCTACTTTTGAAAAACTTTAACCATGGCCATAACTTTTAAATGGTTGGTGCTAGGGCTTTCATACTTCACATATGTAATCCTTGTGACAAGATCTTCCTTTGGATACCAACCACTTTGACCTTGACCTTGACATTTGACTTTTATTTAAAAAACTTTAACCTTCGCCATAACTTCTGAACAGTTGTATCTAGGTCTTTCAAATTTCACTGGTGTATTCCTTGAGACAAGACCTTTCTTTGGGTATCAACATTTCTTATCTTTTGGCCTGGATTTTGACTTGCATTTGAAGAAACTTTAACCTTCGCCATAAGATACCATACGGGGGCATCAGTGTTTCACAAACACATCTTGTTACATATATTTTTACACTAAAGTAATTTCTATTTTTTCATGTATGCCAACCAGAATGGAAGAAATGCATTATTTCTGAACTACACTAAACTGTGTTTTGTTACTAACAATGGACTTTGATGTTAATAACAATGGACTTTGAAGTTAATAACAATGGACTTTGATGTTAATAACAAGGGACTTTGATGTTAATAACAAGGGACTTTCATGTACCTTTGAAGTTAAATGTGTTACTAACAATGGACTTTGATGTTAATAACAATGGACTTTGATGTTAATAACAATGGACTTTGATGTTAATAACAAAAGACTTTGATGTTAATAACAAGGGACTTTGATGTTAATAACAAAAGACTTTGATGTTAATAACAAGGGACTTTGATGTTAATAACAATGGACTTTGATGTTAATAACAAGGGACTTTGATGTACCTTTGAAGTTAAGTGTGTTACTAACAATGGACTTTGATGTTAATAACAATGGACTTTGATGTTAATAACAATGGACTTTGATGTTAATAACAATGGACTTTGATGTTAATAACAATGGATTTTGATGTTAATAACAAGGGACTTTGATGTACCTTTGTAGCAGATAGGGCAGCTGAACGGCATGCCGTTTTTGTGGATGAGCTTGTGACGTTTTAAGGTCTTGCTCTCTTTGAATGCCTTATCACACTCGTCACACTCGAACGGTTTTTCTCCAGTATGTGTTCGCTGATGTGCGATCAAATGAGCATTCTGTGTGAAGGCACGTCCACATTCCTGACAGCTAAAATATAATACACAGTGATGCTGATTTCTAAATTTACACACTCAGTTACAGTTCAAGCACCTTGTAGAGAGAATAAACCACTTCAGTAACAGTTTACACTCTCATCGATATCAAATGAAACAAATAAACTAGGGCTGTCACGAGTACCCGAAATAACCGAGAACCGCGGTCCATGTTGTTCGGTTCGGTTCCGGTTCCATTTTTCTGGATTTCGGTTTGGGCCTGGTTTATATATTAGAGTCTGTTCAATACAAAAAAATGGCGTCGAAATCAAAGGAATGATGACAATAACAGTGAAAAATAAACATCACAACTGAAATCTACTTCATTCCATGACAAAACACTTGTCACGGGAGCATTAGATAATTATCAAAACGAGCAGGAATGGTCAGGTTGTGGCTAATAGTAGGCCAAGTCACCGATGTCTAGATGTTCGCATGGTTAAGACTTGTTTTTCAATGAAAATTTAATGTAACAAATAAAGAATTTTCAAGTTCAATTCATGAAATTAAGGTTTAAAATAGATGTAAATACCCGACCCGAAAAACCCGAAACCGAACTGAAAATTTACAGAACCGACCTGACCCGAAAAATTTTGGAACCGTGACAGCCCTAAAATAAACCAGAAAATTCTGACAAGACTGTAGCTCTACTGGTTTGTACTATATCAAACAGAAAAGCAGCACCTGGACTTGAATCTTAGTAATGGAAAGAATTTCACAGAAATTTCTATTGTATTTACCATGGGTCCATGGCAACTCTGATCGTCAAAATCAAATTTGATACATGTATATAGAATTATGTATCTAAATATAGTCTACTTGTGTATCAAGTCTTATTTACATGTAAATAAGACCAAAACTGTAGACGGAGTAGTGTTTTGAAAGAATTTCTTTAATTTTAGTAAACATCGCAACACTGTTTCTGATATATGTATACAGGGGTATGTCTTTGTGGTAAAAAGACAAAGACATACCCCTGTATACATATATCAGAAACAGTGTTGCGATGTTTACTAAAATTAAAGAAATTCTTTCAAAACACTACTCCGTCTACAGTTTTGGTCTTATTTACATGTAAATAAGACTTGATACACAAGTAGACTATATTTCAATACATAATTCTATATACATGTATCAAATTTGATTTTGACGATCAGAGTTGCCATGGACCCATGGTAAATACAAATAGAAATTTCTGTGAAATTCTTTCCATTACTAATTCAACATTAATAAATGTACTTGTAATACATGTATTGTAAATATGGTTTATATTTGCATTTGTAAATGGCATAGTAACTGTTTATTGTATATACTTCAATACACAAAATAAAAGGATACTCGCTTAATAACTAAAGGATAGGCATAAGTTACCACAAGGACATCCCAGGGTATACAGAATTATAGTATAGTCTACTTGTATACCAAGTCTTATTGAAATCAGACCAAAACTGTAGGAGGAGTAGCGTTTGATAAATTTTTTGATAAATTGTTTACAGACAGACACCTTACTTATACATTAACTCTTTCCCACTCACAAGCGCCTCTCGACGCCTAGCCAGGATTTCCGCACAAGCGTCTCTCGACGCCCATCCATGATTACCGCAATAGCGTCTCTCGACGCCTATACAGAATTTCCGCACAAGCGCCTTTTGACGTCTTGTTATTTTAAGACTATGTGAAAACGAGACTATGACGTCGACAACTTTGGGGCAGGTATCAAATTGAAGCGTTATTATTGGCCTACAAAAATAAAGTATGTGCACTGTCATCAATTCACGTGTACCTATAAATAAAGATGGTTTTTACCTTGTAGGGTAGGAAAAACGAAAGTTGTTTATTCAAAATGGCGGATTACGAACAATGTACGGTGAGATTATTTCTATTCACGCGACGATTTAGATAAACTTTTATGGGTTTTAGGATGCTGAATCGAATACATATATTCATAAAGAATTCATTTGTGCAGAAAAAAATAATTCGGAACATTATAATTGACCAGAAAACCTTCGACATTTCATGGCGTGCGAGTTGATTAGCGTGTGAAAGTCACATGGCCAGTATTCCGTAGCCGATTTTTGTGTGAAAACAACTGCAACAAAAGATTTCTTGGGTGATATGTTTTATCCAAACATTATTACAAAGTATGTGCATCACTAGAATAAAAGTGCACGGCGAATAAATGCACAGAAGGGAAAGGAAAACCGTGTCTGGTATAAAATCACTGAAGCAGAAAAGAAGGCTTACTTGGCCAAAAAAAGAAATTAAAAAGATTATCTCTGTGTGTAAACTTTGCAGTGTGCATCTATGCAAAAAGTGGATCTTTTCACATACCAAAATAGACATTGAAACCTTTTTAATGACTGTAAGATGATTAAATTCTAAATATTTTGTCATGAAAAATGTGTGTATATACACTTACTCTTGACATTTACCAAACTTTTTCATAGTTTGAAAATAATGGATTGGCTTTAAATTATCATCATTGTAAAGATGAGATTGTGCTGAAAATAAAAATACTTGGTTTTATATATTTTACCCAATAATTTGAGAGTATTAAGAATAAATATAAAGCACTGTGATTTTTTTCTTTATTTCTGAAAATGCCTGAGTAAATGGGGTTATCACTGATGCTACACTGCTGTGGAGATAAGGCTGCAGCAGTGGCTTGCTACGGGAGTATACAGTAAGGCCTTATCTTAAAAGCTCTGAGTGGGAAAGAGTTAAGCTCTGATCTCTGACCAGTAGAGCTAAAAAACAAAACATACACACAGTAATACTCTCACAGGGCCCCTCTCACAGAGAGATCCATGACATTACTTCATCTACAGTCAATATTACAGATGATCTTATTTTTACCTACCTGTATGGCCTTTCTCCACTGTGTGTTCTGTGATGTTTCTCCAGGTGGGGCTTAGTGCGGAAACTCTTATTACACACTGTGCACTGGTACGGCTTCTCACCTAAAAGTACAAAAATCCAGTTTTTTGACAACACTCAAATTTACACACTTTTCAGCAAGTTTCTCATCCGAAAACAAAATAAATGGTGAATGAAAATAACATAATGAAAATATGACATAGAGAATATACATGTACAGTGGCGCCTCGTTTATCCGGACGCCTCTGTCCCCAACGAAATCGTCCGGATAAATGAATCGTCTGGATAATTGAATCACATCTCAAAAAGCATTCTCTAAGCATGTACATTGTACATATATGCACATTCTTGTTTCAAATGTGACAGCAAAGAAAAAAACTTTTAAATTATATTTTGGTTTATTGTTTTAAAAGCAGTAATTGACTAAAGAAAAAAATATATTAAAATGTAATTTACACAATAAAAAAAATGGATGGGCAGTTTTATGCTGAGACCTCCTATTTTAATTCGCCTTCTCTTTGGCCTGTGACTTCATGGGCTGAGCAAATTTTGATCTACAGTTGTTTTATTTAGCCATATATTATAATTATTGAAGCTCGTATGATATGACAGAACTGTTCAGCATCATCATTAAAAATGTTCCCCCCCCCCCCCAAAAAGTGATTATGAAATATGAAAACAGTACACATGAATTGCAGGGGTTAGTACATTAGTGTTCGGGGGATTCTGTGTTGTGAAACACTTTCCTCAAATGTCATGTTTATATTGTACCTTTGTAAGTACGCTTGTGTTTGGGGAGTTGATTCTGTGTTGTTAGACACTCTCCATAAATGTCATATTTACATGTATATTGTACCTTTGTTAGTATTTTTATGTTTGGGAAGCTAATTCTGTGATGTAAAACAGTTTCCACAAATGTCACATTTGTACTGTACCTGTGTGAGTACATTTTTGTGTTTGGGAAGCTTATTCTGTGCAGTAAAGCACGTACTTCCTACCAATTTCACATTTATCTTACCTGTGTGAGTACGTTTGTGTTTGGGGAGCTGATTCTGTGTCGTAAAACACTTTCCACAAATGTCACATTTATACGGACGTTCTCCAGTATGGGTCCGCATGTGGATCTAAAAACAAACAGACAAACAATCTATAGAAACCTTAACAAACAGACAAACGTGAGAAACCAATAAAGATAACCGGCTTTTCTACAAATCTAAATTTCAAACGACACAGGAAGCCCTCTTTTTAAATGATAAATATATATTATTTATACTAGGGATGTCAATTTTATTCGGACAGCTTAGTCGAATAGTCGGAGGCTTTAGTCGAACGATAGTCGAATATTCGTTGAAATTAAAATTAATTTTTCATGCCATTTTCACTATTTGTCTATTATAGACTAGTTGTAAAATATTTAACCTATGATATTACCATTATACAGCCAATTTCTGAATCGTAAACATTTACATAGTACAATAAATACTGTATATCTACATTTATCCAATGTATTTGATTTCAAAATTAATATAATATTCACCTCACATTTTATCTAAATGCAGGATATCAAACGCTCGCATTTATCCTTTCTTTTCATAATGATAGTACATGTACCTGTAAATTGTAGCCATTTTCTACGTGTCGTGTCAGTGACCTATGACTGGTAAACAATTAAAGCGTGCCTCTTATAAAAACAGTGAGAGCTTGCGATAAATTTTAATTATGACATTTTGTGCAAACAATCAATACAATCTTAAAATGACTGCATGATATTAATATACAAAAGAAACACCATTTAATTACGCTCATAACTGTCCCCCAATTTACATGTATTTACAATTTTGTAACAGCTGTTTAATTATTCTTTATGAACAGTTGCATTACGTCAGATGTTATGGAATTTCAGGTGAAACTTTACAAATTTGAATCTACAAAACCAAACAATTCTTGAACGTCCTCGCCATTTACAACAATAAGTGGTAGACAATCCTTGATAATAATGTTTGTGAAAGCAACATTTTTTCTTTCCGGCTCTGCTTTTTTAGCATTTTTTGTGGATAACTTACTTTAGAAAAGTTTCACTTGAAGACTGTGTTTACTACACGTATGTTTGACGGATTCGGCATATGATATGTATCATATTTGATGTTCCACTGCAGATTACAAGTTCAGTTTCACATAACCTTGATAACGTGCTTTTAACTATTTTTCCATCCTGACATCTTTTAAAGAGTACAACTGTAGATTTTGGAGGCATATTTGCCGAACATAAATCGACATACAAGTAATTTCCTTTGAACAGTTAAACCATACCCTGAGTTTTACTTACAAGAACATTGATCTGTAAATAAATGAAATGGGCGAATCCAAGTTTATTACCTTGAATTTAAAATTACTTTTTGGTAACACATTTTTAATGAATAACCGACTAAAGAAATTTTAGTCGATAGTCGGTATGATCGAACGATAGTCGAGTACTCGAATATTCGTTGACATCCCTAATTTATACCTATTCATAGCATTATTCATTTTACACAGTATCACGTCATATCTCTGACATACTTGTAAGTCATCTTTGCGGCGGAAGTTTTTGGGACATGCACTACATTGGTAAGGCCTCTCCCCACTGTGGATGGATGCATGGGAAATCAAATTGTGCTTGTAAAGGAACTCCTTCCCTGAAACAAAAAAAATCATTATTCAATGACATGTAACAGAAAAAGGATTGATCATGCCTCATAGGAAAATTACTACTTAAATTGAACAAGGATCCAATATATGTAAGAAGACAGTTTTTGAGAAGATACCTCATTGTTCTACAGGGCTTACAATAATTTTGAAGTGAAGAGGTGAATTTTCCATTTGAAGACTGAGGATGTTTTAGAATTATTTTGCCAATAATGAAATTTGTAGCAGCGAATTCCTCTCATTGAAAACAGTGATAAATCGCCTCTTGTCACCCCTTATTGAAAGCCCTATTTCTATGATAAACTTCTGAGTAAATAAATAGTATTCTTTGAAGAATGATGTAGGTCTGATTAAATTCTATCTTTATATATTAGTATGTGAAAATCAGGTCCATTATAGACTTTTCTTTATGTGTCTTTTTTGTACTTAAAAATTGAATAACTATATCAACACATGCTACTATTTTCTTAAATGTCTTTTGTGGCATATCGGATATTAGTGAGATCTTAAAATTAGGTCTACACAGTTAAGTGATCAAGTATGAAAACAATGCAACGGTATGGGGTTTGGGGTATCATAAGAGTAGATCATCTATTAAAGGATAATTATAAATATTTGTAAATTTTTAAAAGACATTAACTTATCAAATTAACATCATATAGCTATCTCAACATAAGAAGAATCTGAATGCTGTGAGGTCTGACTCACCACAGACATCACATTTGGGCAGTGTCTCTCCATTGTGGTACTTCATGTGAGCTAAGACATGCGTCTTTTTTCTGAAATGCTTCCCACAATCCTCACACTTGTACGGCCTGTTCTCTGCACTGTTGTTCATGTTATAGATCTTTGGGGGTACAGCCTCAACATCACCTTTCTGCAATGTTACCCCCAGGGCCCTCTCAACATCTGCCTTTTGCTGCTGGTTTGCTTCCAGTATACGTTCAATAATGATTGTTTCATTGTTGTTTGATTGCTAGAATTGAGATCATTAATATTCATTACTTTCAACTTTTTTTGTGTGTATCCCTTACATTTTTTCAGTAGATATATTGAAAAATTGAGGACTTGCAAATGGCAATTTATTCTCAGAGAAGTAAGGTTTAAATTTTGGATGTGACCTTGAAATCAATTATAATTTTATCTCTTCGTGACATTTCCAGGATTTTTTTTTTCAAAAATAAAAAGACACATGGTGCTTAATGTTAAGATTTTCAAATCAACTGTGTACATAGAGTAAAAATTGAACTATGCTCTAGTTTGTGACCTTGAAATTCTCATTTGATTTGAACATATATTTCACTGTAATAAATATATACAATCAGATTGGGCAAAAGTTTCTTACAATTTAATTTGCCCTCTCCCTACATGGCATGTCAACAAAAATTTAATTTGCCCTCTCCCTACATGGAATGTCAACATGTGTCACACAATTGTATGGAATTAATTTGATAAACTCACAATATGATATATATACTGCTAAAATACAATAATATTACACAAGAAAAATCATTTAAATCTACCAGAATGTTGAATATATGAATGTAAAATTACAGAAAAAAGATATTCATTTTCAGCAACACTAAGTAGTGAAGTCCTTTTCCCCTCCAAGTAAAGTATGGGTGTAAACAATATGGACTTGATCAAATCTGAAAAATCTTATCAAAAAAAAATAATGTCCTAGCCTCAATATAATTAGGACATGAGAAAAAATAATGATCTGTGCCTTCTGCCTTTCCACAAAAGCATAATGGACTACATATAATGTTACATCAAGATCTTGAAATATTTAGTGCACAATTATGTTTAAGTCTAGTCTGCATTCTGTAGTTTAATTATAATGCCTTTTTCCAAAACTGAAATAAGGTGGAGTTACTGTTACTTTTTGTGAAATTTTACTTTTAAAAACAGGGAGTGAGCTTGAAATTTTGAAATCTGTTACTGTGCTTGACTTGTAACAAAAATATTTATGAATATTTCATTTGTGTGAAAGTTTGACTCCATCCACCTACATAGACATTTCACAGTTAACAGACTTTGTAAATCACATTATACATGTATTTTAAATCCCACAAATTAAAATGATTCTGATGGTTTTTGATAACTTCATATTCCCCTCATTCATATGTACCTGTGGTAATGCCTGAATCTTCTGATTTGTCATTGTCATTGTGTTTCCAACAACTACTACTTTTCTTCCCATCTGATCTTGAAGGGCTATGACAGAGCCTTGTTGTGTATGATTGGGCTGTTGTGTTATCTGCTGAATAACAGCTGTCTGTTCCTGAGATTCTGTTTCAGTTTGCTTGGACTCCACTTCTATCACCTTCTGACATTTCTGGCAATGTGTAGGTTCTGGGGTCTCCCCATTAATCGCTTTCTGACATATTTCACACTGCTTTGGGACCTCTGTTTAACATTATATTTTTTTATGAGATTAAGAGTAAGGAAAAAGTTCCTCATCATCTCAATACATTAAAACCTTTTCTTTCTATCTACATAATCTTCTATTACTTTCTAAACACCTCAGTCTGATTTTATTGTATACTTATGAAACAATTACAACTTCAAATGAAAACTTATTTTTATATTACTTTTTTCAATGAATAAATCTCTACCTTCAGTGATGATCGTCCATCCATTGATTTGAAAGAATGCGTAGATAGCTATTTCCTGTTCTGGTGTGACCCTCAATGACAATAGGCGGTTCTCTCCTCCAGGGGTGGCTGTTAGCTCTAGCGTTGCCATCCCTTCTCATCTGAATACCCTATAAGCATATCATTTAGTGTAATGGTTCTTTTGTAAATTTCAATGTTTCAACTAAGAGCAAGCTATTTTTTCTGTCAAGTGATGGATGGAATACCTGTACACCATTTTTTTTTAGAAGTTCTTCAGGGGCTGACAAATCCCATTGCCTGACGCCCAGGGCTAGTGAATTTTAGGGGTGGGCAGGTGGTATTTTATTAACCACTTGCCCCTGGGCATGTGACTTTAAAAAAAAATAAAATCAATATTTAAGTCATAGATATATAATTTAATTTTGTTTGTATTCTAGCCTCTGATTGGTAAATATCCAAAAAGGAACACAAATTATTTCTGTATAATCTAGTTTGGTATGGGGACACCCCCCCCCCCCCCCCCCTGACAACCAGCTAAATCATCTCCTCTCATTTCCAGTCCTCGGGATTCATGGAAAATTCCATATTTAATAAATGTACCTTTAACTTCAAACAATAATTCGATCTTACCACATGTAAACAAACAACAAGGCTGCTAGGCCTATGTATCAGTTTTTACCTCCCCTCGCTTCCCATCACTTCCTTACTTCTGTTACTACGGTTGTATTATTGATCGGCAAATTTGAACTAATAAAAAGCAACGAAATTTTACACCCATAGTTATTTAATGATTTTAAAATTAAATTATAAGGAATGACTCTAATTCTTGGCCAAATTATTCGAGTATAACCTGGTTTGGATCAGTTTACACTGTTTTATAATCCGCTTAGCTGAGCACAGGGCTTGCAATGATCAACTTAGTATTTTTCTCCCTATTTTTGAAATATATATAAATACAGTATTAGTTTATGGTGGGGCAGGCAAAAATTCAGGTAGGGTAAGTGAATTTTGACCATGCACTTGCCCTAGCTTGGACAAGTGCCTAAAAATCTATTTGTCAGCCCCTGAGTTCTTACTCTGTGTTTGTAGTTGCATTATCTTTTTTTAAGTGTTAAAAACCACGCAAATTTTAAATACACAAAATACTCCACATTTAAAATGTTTTAGAACCATAACTGAGTGAGTCTGCTGCTCAATCTTAGTAGCATTGCCGGAAGGATAGGTGGCGCTGCGCGACGTGAAAGTTGTGATTTCGCGGGAAAGTGTCCCAACGCATACTACCCTTGAATTACGGCTTTCGACTTGTTCCCTGTAGATTCTGCTGATTTCTTTGGTTGGTAATTTTAGAGTAGTGACCTTTACCTTTATGTAATGACAAAAAACCGGGGAAAATCTCACAATAGTATTGTAATTATCGTCGTTGAAAATCTTGGATTTGCATTTTTACAATCTTAACAATTTATTACAGTGCATCAACACATTTGAGTTAATCAACAAATACCTCTAAATATAATTGGCACCCTTTTTAATGTCATTATTGGCCGTAATATATTGAAAACACTGTGAAATATTCAGGTACCCTCAAACCGGAAGTGACCTGTTTAGGGAAATTTGAACTGTAAACAACGTGATGACAAGCACGAGTACTGACTCGAAGTCAGTCTACGAGGTACATATTTCTTTTAAATTCTAAAGAAGATTTTGTATACATATATTGCAAACTTGAAGAGTCAAAATTAGAATTTTTAAAGCTATGTATGGCGTATCTGAACTAAAAAAAAAGTACTTGTACGAGATTAAGTGTAGATATAAATATTATTTATATGTAATCATTCTGAAATAATTGTATATGCCCCCTGACGGCCCTTGATTGGTGAATAAACATATAAATAATGTTAAAATAAAAATTTTCATCGATTTTTAACTCGAATATCCTTACATTTTATAGTTAAATGTCTGTTATTAAATGTAGAGTCGGTAGTGAAATAAATCGGTTATTGTGTTAAATTCTTGATATCTGTTGAAAAGCGGTATTGATTTAAATTTACATAACAGAAAAGTTCTGTCTTTATACAATTTAATAAAATACATATTAAGATTTTTTTAATTTTATTTACCTGAACTTATAAAAAATATGCAACACATGTCTTTATTATTAAATAAATAAATTTAATAAAAATGTTTGAATGTTATGCATTTATAAATATACTGTTCCCCTTTGTATGTTATGCTTTTACCATTCAAGAAGAATGGATTTTTTAAAACCAATTTTGATGGTGATGGTTCTTCAGTATGATTTTTTTCCTACTTTGTTAATTTGAATTCAAGTTGAAAATCCTGTTTCATACCCTGACCAGAAATATTTGTACTAGTAATATTAATAGTGTGACCTGTTCTCAATGTTACAATCACTGAAAATTGAAAGAATATTTATAGATGACTTGTAAATAATAGATATTGAAATTCCATCCATTTATCATTCATAAAAACAAGTTACATGTATAATTATTGATGTCAGTAGTAAATGAAATTTATGCAAATTGAATACAGTGTATATTGTACACAAATTAGTAATATAAATACAATATAATATGCATGAATTTCATTTACTTCCCACATCAATAATTATAACTTTTTTTAATGAATGAAATATGGATGGCATCTCAATATTTTACTTATATATAAAGTAACTTCGTTGTAATACAAGTTTCCTTTCAATTTTCATTGATTGTCACATTGAAAACGGGTCACATTTCTCATTTTCAAAGGACATTCTGTATATTAATTAATATTTGGTAAGTGGTTACTGCCTTATTTTATAAGAAGGAATGTATAAAAACACATTAATGAAAAAAAAATTGCCAGAAATCAAATATCTTTCAAGTTTCAAAGCTGGGACAACTTTCTTTGATAAACGGGAAAAATGCTTCTTTTACTGCTGAGGGGGTTACCCCTAAGAATGTGTCTAACAAATACCCATTATAGAATATTTTATTATTTTTTTTTAAGAAAAGCAATGTTTTATCATTAAACTACAAAATACAATTGCAGAAAACTCTACAAGGATATTTTTAGATTTTGGTCTGGCATTGCTAATCTTAGACAGCTAGTAACTTCCTACTTTAAACACATTTCTTTAGACTTCCTCCGCCCCCCAAAATTAGAATTTCTTGAAAAAATTCTTTATCTTTCTTGCAAAACATTCCAGTTTAATGAAAATGAAAGTAGAAATTTGTTTGGACACTAAAGCCAAAAGGTGGATATTCAATACCTTAGAAGCGGGAAAACATGCATCACACGCAGCCACCATTTTGAATCGTCAATAAATTATAAATTGTCTATGCTTTGCTTCAAATCTCAAGAAATCTGTTTTAAATCAATCTTTTAGTTATGAAATCGGCCCAACTTCGACAGATTCTCTCGGAATACCTTTTTGGAGTGTATCCGAAGGTCTTCTAGAAGTTCGAGATGCCCTTCTTCTCGACTTGGCGTCCCTTCTAGAACGGAAAGAGCCGAGGTAATCCGTGATAAGGGGTGCTTAATACGCTTTACAGTATGGACTAACTGACAGTGAAGCGTCTGAGTGATCAAGATAATTTTCATTGGGGCTTCATAGGGGTTTTCTTTAAATTGTCAAATTGGATAATGAAAAATAAAAAATGGTATTCTTTACAAATAAATATAATTACTTCACAAAAATACACACAAAAATGTATAAGAATAAATTATTTCGTAAATTCCAGATAAATTAATATATCTTGCGCGGATCGGGGAAAAAGGGGGGGGGGGTGTCCACACCAACTCAATGTCGGATTTGGAAATATTTTGACACCCCCCCCCAAAAAAAAATGAAAAATAAAAAACACGAAAAGGAACTAAATTGCCTACATTTTCCTAATATTTTACGGGGGTCTGTGTTTCCTAGAAGGGAGGGAGGTTAATTCAAGGTCATTTTTTGATCAGTATTTAAAATTTAAGTACTGAAAATATTGGTTCTGGACCCCCTCCCCCACCACCACACTCTAGATCCTCGCATTTATATAAATGCTTGATGAATTTAGTAGTGATGGGTTCCAAAGTGGGTCAGTATAATCCATGTTTAGTAGAAATAATAAGAATACGCTCAAATTAATCCGGCAAGATTATGGAGCGATCAAAAAATATGATTTTATTAATAATTAGATTAGAATAACTTTAATCTACAATTTTACATTTCGTATGATTATCCAGAAAAAAAAAAATAAGACAGATAAAGACAATCTACTTAATCCCAAGTTCTTTCATTTTACTTCACCCAGTTCTTAACTTTATAAAAATACAAATAAAAACAAGTATAAACAACAAATAAAGAATACTCATTCTCAGTACATATTTGTCCATGTATGTGAATAACCAGCAATTAATTTTATACTAGGTACCAAATTGGGAGCTTGGAGATTTACAAAAACTAATACAGCGCCGGTCCTCGACAGGAGTTAGGAGCTGGAGAATGGGGACCTACAAATAAAAGTGTAAAATTATAGGTGAACATTATATATTTAATATAATTAATTTTTGATATAATTTTAAATAAATTAAGTTATTTTAATTATAATTTAATATACATTTCATATTATAGATGAGAAAATGAATTTGATGTAAGTAGGACATTAGGAAATCATAATCATTTACAACTTATAAACATCTGTGATCGAAAAGAACGAGCTGCCATATTTATTCTGTCCACACATTCATTACACAACTGTTATAAGTATACTACAATTAATGTACACAGCGGACCATGATGCTCTCAGCTTGTAAAAACAAAAATAAAAAAAAGAAAGAAACTAAAATTATAAATACTAACAACAAAAATAACCCTCAAAATTTGACATGAAAAAAAAGCACAGAAATGCAAATACGTACAGACGCAAACCATCTTGTTATGGTTGCATGGTCCTTGATAGTGTCGGTATAACGTGTATAAGAGGAAATTATAAATATTCCTAATCTCAGCTTTAAAGTTAAAAAAATTAAAATTAAAAAATACATCAAAATAAAATAAATATAACTTTTATTGTTTTTGATTCTCACAATTCTCCTTTTCGATAATTATTCCAATACATTAAAAGAAAAGGGCGGGGTGGGCAAAGGTGGGGGTTTACATATATGAATCACACCTCTAACAAATCCCCTTCCAACTCCAACGAAAAGATATTTTATCATCTGTGACACCCCCCCCCCCCCCATGTCACTATACACAGTGTTAGATCGACATTAACATTTATCTATTTTTAAATAGGTAAAAGAAAAAAAAAGACATCCAGTTATTTCTATAAATTACCAGAATAAAACAATCCATACACGAGTTATACGTGTGGTAAATTATTTATTGAGATAAGGGACAAGCAACAACAAAAAATAAATCGTCAAAGAAATGTTTGCAATAGACCATTTTACTTGTTGACCTTTTGTGCACCTCATACATCTAAAAATAGTTTAGTTGTCCCGATGCTATCTTTAGACCAAAGGGGCCAGTATAAAAAAATGTATTTAAAAAAAAAAACAAACAAACAAACATTTCAGTAATTAAAATAATTTATAGCCTAAATGAAGGTTTGATGAACTTTTGTGATTATTATTTTTTTTTCATGACACACCGCTCAATGTATCAAGGGATTATAAATCGAAACTTTGGTACCCAAAGGGAGCCTCAGTATGTTATTTTAATGTTCGTTGACGTGTGACGTATCTACAATTTATTTTACCTCGTTCTCACGGATCGAGGTCAAGAAGTTGGGATCTAAGCTGAATAGTGTATATATGTGTAGTAACAAAGACAGATTTTCTTTGAGAGTTTCGTCTTTTTCACAATAGCTGGATCCCAATGACGGAATATAAATTGGTAGTTGTCGGTGGTAAGTTATGAACCTTTTGAAATTTTTATGAGGTCGCGCCCAAGTGGCATACAATAACTAATGTTTTTTATGCTTTGGATTTAGCCAGTAAACTGAGATATCTGATAATGTACATGATTTTTCGGATTTTATTAACTAGTTAGATAAATATAACGCAAGTTTAAAATAAATATGACAAAAGGATCACATATTTTTTGAATAGATAATCAACAAATGTTTCTCCCGAATTTCCTTAAGGGGCACCTGCTGAGCTGGATTCAAAATAAAATGACTAAGTGGGCTAACCAAACGATATCTATCTCTCTTGAAGTTAAACTGATAGATCAACTAGTAGCTAGGTGTAAGATTCTGGGTACAAATATCAGAGGTAATTAATTTTGGGGACAAAGTTAGGTGAATGTATGGTAAATAAACATATACGTGTACATTGTAATTCCTTAAAACTAAGAAAAACAACATCATTTTGCGTAAATACAGTGAAACGCATATAACATACGTGCTCATAATGAATTCATGCTTGCAGTGAAGTGATTTTCATTCCCAGTGGTTTTAAAATGTATTGTGAACTTAATAGACATATAACAAATGTTTGTAACGAAGCAAAATCGTCCATCCCTGGCACTTTGTTATAAGCGTGCTTTACTGTATATCATTTGAAGTGAAGTGTTAACTAAGGTGACCATTTTTGAATTGGTGCATAGCATCAAATATTTATGCTAGTTTTCTCAACTTAGAGGCTAGACTATCTATGCTATATCAAGAATTATTATGCTTCCTGTCAGTTTGTCTCTATATAATCAATACCCAACTATTTTCGCATAGTGTTCTAAGGATTTATATAGCGTAAGCATACTATGCCAAAATAGTGCACGGGTGTCTTTTCTAGAGAAAATGTAATTAGCACCCACGCTGGGGATCGAACTCACGGTCTGGAGAACGTCAGTCCAACGCGTTACCGATTACGCCACAAACACCGCTACTTTACGGAATGTATTTTCAAGTATATAAACGTAGTTTTTATACATTTGTCACAAAACAAGAAATAAATGAATATAATTTCTAAAAGACTGATATTATTGATAAGGATCTTAAAGAAAAATTCTCTAACAAATAATCGAATTTATCAGTAACCAAAATTGCAACGTAACATGAACTGGTTCTTCGGAGTCAATAAAACGCTTTTTGATATAACGCTTGATTAAAGAATGTTCAAGAAAATTTTCATTTAGATTTAACGTCTGCAAACAGGTTTGGGATTGAGAATTTAATTAAATTGTCGTATACAAACAACAGTCAGCATAATAATTATAATAGTGTTATTATTTGGATGTACTATGCCGAAATAGTAGTCAGGGTTTGACACATAGTGCACTCGCCTCCGGCTCGTGCACCATGTGTCAAACCCTGACTACTATTTCGGCATAGTACATCCAAATAATAACACTATTATATAATTATGTAGCAGGTATAATATTGGATTCACCCTATATATATGATTGGATATATTCAAAAAGATATGTTAAAAACATTACCATATTACTATTTTTGAATACCATATAATTTTATTAAATGAAACCTAATAGCTGTTGTGCTTGTTGATCATTCATTTTGTATGAATTTGAAGTGATTTAATCATTTATTCAGAAACTTTTCTTTTTACCTTTTCAGCTGGTGGCGTTGGAAAGAGCGCTTTAACCATTCAGTTAATTCAGAATCAGTAAGCAATTTTTTTAACCTTCTAATTAAGTCATATTTGGGATACATTCTATGTAAATCAATAGCTGCAGATCTATGAGCTTATGACCAGAGAGCAATAGTATTTATTGTGCATAAAAAAGTTTACATGTTAGAGGATTATATTTAAAGTGTTTTCAAACTGCCATCACATAATGTGACAATGTGTTATGAACATATTCTTTTACTACTTAGACAAGAACAAAAACATACCCCACAACTGAATTTAATAAATCTCCTGCATATGAAATTTGGACCATTGAAAAATGTTGCCTGTTTTTCATGATATTTTGGATGGCAAAAAAAATTAATTTTTTAAATTCAACTCATTTCATGTTATGAATGAACCAAATCTTTTCAATTGAAGTAGATATTGGAGGAAATAATGGTGTAGATATATTCCTCTGAGATAATAACTTGCCATTTTGTATTCAGGATTAGTGTTTACTGAAGTCTAGTATAAAATAATAAATTTCAATATTTACTTTGGTATAGCTGCCAGTAAGCTGGCATAGCCCCCAGAAGTTGCTACTGTAGTTTCTGAATAGTCCCACCAGTAATTCCTATATAGTCACACACAACTATTTATCTGATATTTTACCATCTACATTAAGTCAATGTGACTGAGATTACCGGTAGTTGACATAAAACCTACTCTCTGCTGAAGTGGCAGTTTGGCACCTTTACCAGAATGCAGAGGGGTTCACATACAAAAAAAGACCAATAACTTGGTAATACAATGTTCCGGCCCCAATGTTACCTTTAGTTTCTTTTACATAGATGTTGGCATTTTTTCCTAAACAGAGGTCGAGTCAGAACGTATATAACGCAGAACATGTAGAATTTGAGGATATTGTGTTCGAATACCTCTGGTCTCTCTATTGTAATTTCTTGTATCTTGTGCATAGCTGGAAAGAAGAAATCTCCTTCCCTAATTATAAACTATACTGGTAATTAAAATTTATTTTTCCACAATAATTAAAGGTTTCTGTGAGTCTCTTGGTACCTGATCTCCTTTCTTTATTTTTAAAGAACCCCTCCCTCACCTCCACCCACCCCCAGCTTTTCTATCTCTTACAATTTTCTGTCATGTTTATTTTGGAGGTCCTTCTTTTCCACTTAAAACAAATGTGAAGTCATCTTCATGTCCTTTGTATTCTAGTCATATCTCTCCCTTTACCCTGTTAATATGACCTACAGTTGAACTTCAATATCTGAAACAATATCTCAAATACCATGTACCGGGTATATATGTCAAAGTGTGATGAATTACCAGCCACCTTTATTTATTTTAATCTCAACTATATCTAGAATCTTTGGATATCTCAGGGTTTTTTTTTTCTCGGTCTCATCAAGTTGGAGATAATGAGGTTTGACTGTATATAGTTATGATTGAAATCTACAAGGTGATAATTTTTTTTTTATATATTCTTATTCCAGTAGCATTCATTTCATAGATTTTAATAAAACATATATATCCCTTTCTAAGGATATAGAAGACAATCTATATTAGAAAAGAAATTTAATTAATGAATGATGGTGTCAAACAATTACTCTAGTGTTACTGTGTATTGGTGGCCAGCGGAGTGCTTTATTAGGTTAACCCAGATCTATGTATGAGGGATGAGGTGTCTGTGTTTCTCTGTGTATTGATCTGCTGTGAATAGTTTATCCTTCACGTCCCTCATGACTCCTGATGGAACTGCTTGAACAGAGAGTAAAACCATTGATCTCTGGCATATTTTTATTATGGTAATAAAATTACTAGGGCAGTGGAGTAGATGATTAAAAAAAACATTTGAATCCACTCCTGCTTGTGGGAGGGTTAGCAGAGCATATACACGAATTAGATTTGATAGATTGTGGTAATGGTTGTTTGGCCAGAAACACACCAGACTTTTCCTAGTTGCCATATGTGAAAACTAAGAGGAAAATGATACTGTAGAAGTTCTACAATACTGAAGTTATTATCCTTAATATTTGGCTAAATCAGTTTGAAGTCTTGTCTTCTGAAGCAATTTCACAAATTTCATTTGTGTGTAATTATAAAATACAGTGAATATAATGCAGTGATCTAGACTAATCAGAGGTCACATGAGGATGGTATGAATAAATCAGCTATAGACAGCACAACATTTTTTGATATATATTGGATTTGGCAGAATATTGATTAAATTAATTTTTTATTGACAGCAGCAGAATTTAATATTGTCATAGCATTCACCACATGAGAATACCATTTATCTAGAAAATAAAGTTTTATTTGTATTGGTAATTTGATAGTGAAATTAACAAGTAGGTTACCAGTGAAATTTCACATGCTCTGTGTTTTTATATATCTGAGTCAGCCAGGATCCCGATTGTGCTTATTAAGCATGCTGGGTACGCCAGAGCTGAGTAATATTTCTGTGTATTAATTCCTATTAGATTAACACTATTGGTAGCACCAGCTATAGAACCTGATACCCCCTCTAAAGAAAACATGCCACTGTTTCTTGTCAAAAAGTTCTCTTAATTTTCATTTTCATTTTTCTCTTTTCTTTCAGTTTTGTTGAAGAATATGACCCAACAATAGGTAAGTTGTTGAAGTGGACTCTTCAGAAAAGTTTGTATAGGTCTACTGAACATGAAGATAAAACATAAAGAAACTATGTAAATAAATAAAATTTATACAAATGTATTATTGTTCAGAAGTACATGAAGTAGTAACAGTCAAGTTTCCAAAAAAGTATTTAAATAGATGATGATGAATAAATATAGAGAAATTATTTTAATAAGAAGAAAAAAATTACTTGAAGTATTTTAGTATGCATTTAACACAAGGAAGGAAGGGACATTTCAGAAAATTATTTAAATTCTTCATTACGAAGTGAAATTGATGAAATCAGAGATCATGTTTAAATAGCATACTAAATGTAGGAGACCAAGTTTCATTTACGCAAGCTCTTTTTATTTAAGTAGAAAGTGTTTATATCAGAATTGGTACAAGGATGTGACAGACAGCTTCAACAGCAATATACATGATGTACTAGATTTAGTAGAATGTAGGAATCCTTCCTGATTAGAGGCATACTGTTACTGTCAACTGAGAAATGAATGACTCGGAAAAGTCAAATACGATAACCCAAACACTGAAAAACGTGTAACAGTAGCTCAGTATGTTTATTATTTGATCCTGGTGACTTAGAAGTAATATACTTGTATGCCATTAATCAAGAACCATAACAACTACCAAACAATGATACACAAATGTCTGTGATGGAAGCAAATATTTTATTGTGCCCTAATGGCATTACAAGGAGTGGGTCAGTTTTTTATCCTCATGTGAGTTGAAACTTGAGTGTGATATATGTAATAGCAGGCTAATCTGTAGCTGATTTGTTATGTAACAGCATTCTTCGTACTGTAAACATACATATTTTAGGAGTAATATTATTTTGGCACCTGTCACACTGCTTCATGTTCACTATTTTATGTTCACGCTAATACATGGTTTAAACTAATATTGGTCATTTTCAGAACTCAAATACGCTAATTATCTAATTTTTGATTACCTTAATGAGTTGAAGAAGAGCATAGCACTAAATTTTGAGTGACTAATTTATGTACATTTACAGTAAAATACAAGATTTACTTATTAAGATATAATTAAGTGCATCTTTTGTAGAGGATTCCTACAGAAAACAGGTGGTGATAGATGGAGAGACATGTCTGTTAGATATTCTAGACACAGCAGGTCAAGAGGAATACAGGTTAGTGTTATAGACATTTTAGACACAGCAGGTCAAGAGGAATACAGGATTGTGTTATAGATATTCTAGACACAGCAGGTCAAAAGGAGTAAAAGTTATTGTTATAGACATTCTAGACACAAGATGATAGAGGTTAGTGTTATAGACATTCTAGACACAAGATGATAGAGGTTAGTGTTATAGACATTCTAGACACAAGATGATAGAGGTTAGTGTTATAGACATTCTAGACACAAGAGGAGCAGAGGGTAGTGCTATAGACATTCTAGACACAGCAGGTCAAGAGGAATACAGGTTATTGTTAGACATTTTAGACACAGCAAGTCAAGAGGAATACAGATTAGTGGACATTCAGACACAGCAGGTCAAGAGAGGTACAGGTTAATGTTAGATGTTCTAGAAAGAAGTACAGGTTAATGCTAAACATTTAGGCACGTCAGGTTTACAGGTAGGTGTTTTAAATGTGTTCATGTGCAGAGTACAGGTACCTATTAGTTAGAAGGAAGTTATTAGAAAGAGTATACCAAGGTTAAAAGTGCTAAGTGAAATCCTGTAAAAGTGAAGGGTTGAAAGTTTTTATAGTTTCCTTATTTAGAATATTTAATGAGTGGAAACTTTGACTGCCTTGCGGTAAATAATTATTTATTGAGCAGAAAATGAGGAGTGGTAAAATTTGTCAATTATTTCATCAATTTTCCCAATGTTTACATTCATCAACATTTTCTGTTGGCAATATCATGAGTATTCATAAGACTATGTATGACCATAATTTTAATTAAATTTTACTAATAAAGATTTTTGTATCAGTGTACTTTTCGGTGTACTTTTCTCGTACTACACCATAGGTCTAGAATAGCTGAATAGTAAAGCTTAAAATTCTCATGGAGTTTTTATTTTTTTTAAATTTTGTGGGTTTTTTAACAGAATTGACAAGTAAATTTTCAAAAATTTTATTAGCATAAAAACAAGAAACTTTAAGATTCATGTTGATTTCTTATGTGACAGGTTTATTGATAAGATTGCATTCAATTCAGAAATGACAAGCAACTGAAAATCTCTAGCTTCAGGAAGCCCCCATTAGTGGTTCTGAGTAATATAAAGTGCCGATTTCCATAGAGACACTGGTTATGTCTCTTATCACATGGGCATTTTATTAAGATGATGCTCTCACACCATAAATCAGGAAAAAATTATTATCCTTAAATCCTTGCACCATATGTACATGTAGTAAATAAAACTCTATTATTATGTAATGCCATGGGGGAATTTCCCTTGTAAGGTGTTGTATATTTACCTTCAGGAAGTGGTATGTTAATTTCTACTTATCGATCCTGTACTGGAAAAAGTTGCATCTTAATTAGATTGGCTGATATTTAAAACTAATTAATCTACATCTAGTTTTCATAAGTAAACAAAATGATTTTGAACCATGTTTGCCTTGTTAAGGAGTGAGTCCCTGGCAAATTTTTCACCTTGTTCAAATTATTGGACATGATCAAAACTGAATGTGGATACATGCAAATATTTTCTGCTGAATTTAGATTCGCAGAGTTATGGATCTTTGTTCAATAATTGAATTTCTCTTCAGCAGACATCTTTTTTTTTCTGAAAATCAACTACTACAATTTTGATGTTTTAGGAAAAAAATCATTGTTTTATGAAAAGTGTTTAAATTGAGATAAAAATCAATTGATTTGATTACAAAGTCAAGCAAGATCATATAAACTGAGATAAAAGTGAGTTGTTTTGATTGCAGTGCCATGCGAGACCAGTACATGAGGACGGGGGAGGGCTTTCTATGTGTGTTCGCTGTTAACAGTACAAAGTCATTTGAGGACATCAACCAGTATAGAGAACAGGTGTGTTTTTAATTAACTAATACTGATTTATAATAGCAATAGGGAATAGGAATAAAATTATTTTTTTTATGCTAAAGAATAACAAAAATCGATGCATCATTAATTGTATATTCCAAAGTTATGCAAATAGGACGTTTAAACAATTAATATATGTGTAAATTTTTTTGTTGACAGATTAAGCGAGTTAAAGATGCTGATGAAGTTCCCATGGTGTGTAAGTAAAGCAATGACATTCAGTCTGTCTCTGACACTGAGTCTTATAGTGACCAGAAAGGCTGTAATTAAGCTTGGAAAGCTTATGACCATTCATTTCATGTAAATGCACATGTTTGGCTAAGCTGTGTACTTTCATGTGCAAGTTGAAATAATTATTTCAAAACACTGTGATAATGTATCTAGGGCCAAAAACTTAGATGAGCTCACATTTTTATGGCTCAAGTAGGCTTTTCTGATTTGGGCAAAGGGGATTCAAGTCTGATCAAATGAAGAGCCAACCTTCTTCCAAGGGGAGATAATTAAGAATAAGTGGAAATTTAATTGCATCCTCTAAAAATCTTCTCAAGAATCACTGGGCCAGAAAATATGAAAGTTATGTGGAAGCATCCTCAGGTAGTGTAGATTAAAGTTTGCTTAAATCATGACCTCCGGGGGGTTTGGTGAGGCCACAATAGGTGACTAAAGATTAACATACCTGGTAGAAATGTATAGTAAATGGTAGGTAAAAATTTACCTCTCAGGGACAGCAAAGGCATGAATAGTCATATTTATATGGAAGCATCCTCAGGTAGTGTAGATTAAAGATAGTTCAAATCATAACCCCTTGGGTAGGGTGGGGCCACAATAGATCAAAGTTTAACATAGAAATATACATGTATAGGAAAAGATCTTTAAAAATATTCTTCTCAAAAAATAGCAAAAGCATGATAAGTCATATTGATATGAGAGCATCCTCAGGTAGTATAGATTCAAGTTTGTTCAAATCATGATCCCCAGAGGTAGGGTGGATCCACAATAGGTGATCACAGAGGAATATATAGGAAAAAATCTCAACAATGAGAAAGACATGATTAGTCGTATTTATATGGTAGCACCCTTAGGTAGTGTAGATACAAGTTTTTTTTCCTTCAAATTATGACTCCCAGGGGTATGGTGGGGCCTCAGTAGGTGGCTAAAGTTTTCCTAAGGAATAAATAGGGAAAAAATCTGCTGATGAAGAACAGTTTGGCCATAATGACTCAGGGGAGCGAGGAGACCTGTTGTTTTATCTCAGTCTCACTTTTACAAAAGGAATTTGTAGTAGAAAAGTGGGAGTGAGATCAAGAATAAGCTTATCTAAGTGTCTCAGGCAGTGAGTTTAGTGCATCTAGCTTTAAGGTACTGTAGATCACCAAATTTTAATGAAAGCTTATTTTCTCAAGATGGTCTATTTGGTATCTATTAGTGAGACATAATTTTCACAAATTTGGGTTTTTGTTCTATATAACCGTTGGTAATTCAAATATAAGCAAGAATAAGATTTTTGCAAGCAGGCAGTTTCACATAATTATGCGGAAATAAAGTTCTCAAAAATGATTTACAGTAAAAAGTAAACTTGAAGGTTAAAACAAGTGAAGTCCTTGTCCATAGTAGACTTTTTCTCCCATCTAAAATCAGCTAAAATTTCACTGAAAGAAAGCATGTAGATGAAGCTAATACCCACTAAGCCTATATCAGCCAAGATCTTGGGGTAAAATCCCTGTCCGGAGTACTGTAAATCACTTTTTATTTGCAAGAACTTTATTTTCGTGTAATTACGCCTAACAGTGTGCTTGTGAACATTTCATTCTCACGCATATAAGTATTCCTTAAGAATATAAAGAGCAGTAACCACAATTCATGAAAATTTTGTTAATGATTATCACACGAAAATAAGCTGTCAGAAAAAATTTAGTGATCTACAGTATACATTTTCTGCCCTTGGACCAATGTAGGTCAAACTTCACCCTCAAAATACCTGGTTGGATAAAGTGTATGTGCCAATCAAAGTTCAAGGTTAAAACATTTTGGGAAAACTTTATTATTGAAAGGATTATTTTTTATTTATAATTCTGGTAGTCAATTCATTAATGACATTTTCAGTAAAATTTGAGAGGTAAACTTTCCTTTTTCTTCTTCTATTTTTCTCTTACATAATTTTTAGCTCACCTCAACGAAGTTGGGGGAGCTTATGTAATACCCTCAGCGTCGGTGTCCCAGGTTAAGGTTTTTGGAGCAGTTTTCTTTTCAAGTACTTCTATGGCCTATATTAGTCAGAGATGCATGGAGGATGCTTCTAGTGTGTTTCATTGTACCAGTCAAGGTTTCAGATGCTGCAATTTCAGCTAAAGAATGACCAGGTTAATGTTTTTGGAGCAGGTTAAGTTTTTGGAGCAGGTTAAATTTTTGGAGCAGGTCTCATTTCCAAGTAACTATAAGCCCTATATTGACCAAACTTGTATGGATGATACATCTAAGGATGCACACTACTGAACTTGCTTCAGATGCTGGATCTGACCTACATTTTCTGGATGAGTGACTAGGTTAAGATTTTTGTAGTAGATCTCATTTCCAAGTAATTATAAGCCCTATATTGACCAAACTTGCATGGATGATGCATCTAAGGATGCACACTACTGGACTTGCATAGGATGCTGGATCTGACCTATATTTTCCGGATGAGTGACCAGTTTAAGGTTTTTGGAGCAGATGTCATTTCCAAGTAACTAAAAGCCATATAGTGACCAAACTTGCATGGATGATACATTTAAGGATGCACACTACTGGACTTGCTTCAGAAGCTGAATCTGACCTATATTTTCCGGATGAGTGACCAGGTTAAAGTTCTTGGAGCAGATGTCATTTCCAAGTAACTACAAACCCTATATTGACCAAACTTGCATGGATGATACATATAAGGATGTACACTACTGGACTTGCTTAGGATGCTGGATCTGACCTATATTTTCTGGATGAGTAACCAGGTTAAAGTTTTTGGAGCAGATCTCATTTCCAAGTAACTATAAACCCTATACAGTGCGGACTCGTTATTACGGTGAAGGTTTTATAAGATAGAACGCTTATTACGTTGTAAATTCAAAGCACAAAACCATTTCTTAACAATTCTATACAAAATAGAACTGTTTATTACGATTTTCTAAAATGCCGGGACTCGGTATTACGATGTAAAAATTCACCCCGTGTTTATTCAGTGTTGATTGACTGTAGACAATTAAGGAGACGCTAAATAAACATTGAAACACCTGTGCTCTGACAGAGTGTTAACTTGCTAGGGTCGTTAGGTGATTAGTGACGCTTGACTGCACACACCTTGACTGTTCTAGCGAGGTCAGCAGAATTGGAGACGCGTCAAAGCCATTGTTAAACAATTAAACTGTTTATTTATAAATGTAGTCTCTAGTTTATCTATCTCTGTAAAGTTTATTTTATTATTTTTTTTTACTGTGGTTAATAAGAAAAATTGATTTATTAAATAAAGGGTTACATTTAATCGTATGCATGTATGTTAAATACGTAATGTGTAATTTCGTTTGCAGTTAAACAGCGGGAATTGACAGCTTGGGTATCAAACATAATTTTGGCAAAATTTGAACTCCACTTACATTTTAACAGTTTGGATAGTGGCTTGGACTACCTCACAGGTGTCAACAGAAATACAAATCGATAATTGCTGAAATTGCAAAAATTGAACTCTGTTCAGTAATTTAAAAATTCAAATTTATTTTGACATTTAGCTTGTGTGTTCTCAGATCCTGTCCAGGAATATGCCTATCACACTGCCCACTTTCATCAGTTGTTCACTGCAGCTCTAAGCTCATTGAACACCCAAAACCGCCCAGTCATGTATTGTTGTTACCTATGTATTTATGTAGTAACGATACGAAGACATTGAAAATTTTACGAAGGCATTATCTAGACAGAAACGAAAGTAAAAGTAAACGGAAATGGCGGCAGATAAATGAAGATATATAGCGTTTTAATGAAGAATTTAAACAGAAGAAGGAAACAAAAGGAGAAAAATACACCTCCTAATACAACAACAAGCTTTCAAAACAATGTTTTACTGGATTTTATTGGGAACTTTTATTACGTTGCCCTCGGTATTACGATATTTTACCGTGACAAAATGAACATCGTAATAACGAGTCCGCACTGTATTGACTAAACTTGCATGGATGATACATCTAAGGATGCACACTACTGGACTTGCTTCGGATGCTGGATCTGACCTATATTTTCTGGATGAGTGACCAGGTTAAAGTTTTTGGAGCAGATGTCATTTCCAAGTAACTAAAAACCCTATATTGACCAAATTTGCATGGATGATACATGTAAGGATTCACACTACTGGACTTGCTTCGGATGCTGGATCTGACCTACATTTTCCGGATGAGTAACCAGATTAAAGTTTTTGGAGCAGATCTCATTTCCAAGTAACTATAAGCCCTATGTTGACTAAACTTGCATGGATGATACATCTAAGGATGCACACTACTGGACTTGCTTCGGATGCTGGATCTGACCTATATTTTCCGGATGAGTGACCAGGTTAAAGTTTTTGGAGCAGATGTCATTTCCAAGTAACTATAAACCCTATATTGACCAAACTTGCATGGATGATACATCTAAGGATTCACGTTACTGGACTTGCTTCGGATGCTGGATCTGACCTACATTTTCCGGATGAGTAACCAGATTAAAGTTTTTGGAGCAGATCTCATTTCCAAGTAACTATAAGGCCTATCTGAACCAAACTTGCATGGATGATGCATCAAGGGATGAACAATCTCAAAACTTGTTTCGGATGCTGGATTTGATTTACATTTTCTGGATGAGTGACTAGTTTTAAGTTTTCAGATAAGTCTATTCCCAAGTAACTGCAAGCCCTATCTGACCAAAATTGCATAAATGTTGCATCTAGGGATGCACACTCCTAGATTATTAGTTTAGTGTGGGACTTTGCCTTACTTAAAGACAACATTCGTTGAGGTGAGCTCTGTAATCTCTGATTACCTATGTTTAAAAAATCAAATTCTTCTCCCTACACCATGATTCCATACGGGTACAGAAAGTTCCTTTCTAATTCCAGCTGTTGAAAAGTCCCTTTACCATTTTGACTTCTACTCCTAAAAGCAAGGCCATTAGAGATGGTCACCACTCACCATTTCAGTATGAATTATAGCTAGTGTAGGTTTGGTAATTTAGTAGAAAAGTGTAAACAATGACACTTTCAAAATGGAAAAATCATATGAGCAGTGGCATTTAATATAAAAATTAAATATCTGTGTCAGGATGTATTCTGCTTTTGTAATTTGTGTTGTTGATGCAATTGTGTAATATTACAGTGGTGGGTAATAAGGTAGACCTACAGTCAAGGTCAGTGGAGGGTAAACAAGCCAAGCAGGTGGCAGACAGTTACAACATCCCCTACGTAGAAACCTCAGCCAAAACGAGGCAGGGCGTGGATGATGCTTTCTACACCCTCGTCAGAGAAATCAGGAAATTTGTACGTATAATCGTATATATATAGGATATCTTAATACTACAAGTAAAAGCATTGCATTGGTGTGCCTTAGCATCGCATTAGAATATTTCTTCTGTAGTAAATCAAAGGTTGCATCTATATTCTGTTAGTCAAGAATTATATACTTGAACATGTTGAACTCAAAAGTTTGTTATAGAATTTATCTCATGTCATGAACTTCTGTTGGAAAGTGAATAATAGGTAAAATTAAAAACATCCCCCACCCCAAAATAATACTGCTACATCAGAGTTCAATACTTTATTAGAGTATAATGGGAGAGCAATCTTCTCCACACAAAGAACAAGAATGCTACAACTTTATCTGTAAATATTGTATAAAGTAGATCTAAGTCAAGACCCATCCCAGTTAGAAGCAGGTGTTGGAAAAAAGGGATTTCTTGGCATTAATAATTGAATTTTCTTCATTTTTGACATTTGTACAGTTTTTTTATTTGAAAAAAAAAATGGTTTGTATTGTGAATTTGATATCTCACTTTCCCAACACTGATTCCTATTTCCTGTATGCCTCGTTAAGCCATTCTTACATTTAACTGATGAATCTGTGTAATATCTAAGTCATCTATGTATACTGATTGAGGGATATAAAGCTGTAAGTGGATGCAGATCTAATCCCTGATGAGGATTAGGGGAAACTAAGAACCTCTCTTAGGGTATTAGTCAGTCTGGTGCAGTTGTACCAAACAGTATTTTGGAATCCATGCAATGACCTTAACACATTCTTTAATTTGTATATGTGCTCATGTTCTTAGTTTATATGGCTGTTGTTTTGTTTACAGAAAGAGAAGAAGGGAAATATTAAGAAAGGGAAGAGGAAGTTATGCCGATTGTTTTGAGTTCTGTGATTTCAACCTTCCATTTCTTTGTCTGCAGTTTGTGATGCAATATACAGCTCACTCCAAAATCACTTCCAGTACTGGTCAGGAAAATTCACTTCCATGTCAGCTTGTAGAGAATCAAACAAAATCATCCCACTCCTCTATATTTATTGGTACAAGCTGTAAAAAAGTATATTTAATTTTTTTTTCTGTGGAATTTTATAAACAGCATATTGATTTGATAATAATTATATGTGGAATATTTCATTTTTGATTTACCTGTATGGTTATTTTTTTTCTAAATACTGCATTTCATACTGTATTTCCCGTTTTCCACTCTGATTAGTATATTTGTAGTTAATTTCATTTGTAGTGGCATTGGTTTTCAGGAGTATACATATATGCCTCATTAATGCCAAGCAAATGTTATTTTGTTAATTTATAAAACTGCTTCTATACATAGCTAGAATGCGTCCGTGATTGGACTTTATAAGCAGTGGCTATGTTTTATTCTCATTTTATTATTTGGGTGTTTTTTTTTTAATCTTGACTTATACATGTAACTGCATTTAAAAGTCATGTTAAACAATTTATTTATCACTGTATTGGCATATTATAGCAATTTTCATGTTTGTGATTGTGGTCTGATTTTTTTTTATCAATAGTGTACTCACTATAAAAATTTCAATGAAAAAGTTTATTAAAACCGAATTATTGACTTTCATTTAATGTCAGTAACTGATTATAAATTGTTGAATATAAATATAAGTCATGATGATTTAATGTTTGAAAAAAATCATGAACATGTAATTTAAATCTATGTAATAGAGATTTTTTTTTTAAAAAAAGTAAGAATTATTTGTTAGTTAATTTTGATTCAGGAATGAATCGTATAAAAAACATATGTGGTTAATATTTATAAGATGTATGACTGTCTCTACTAATTGTAAACATGATTTTAAAAATGATTTAGATTCATCATCCCTATGCTCACACATAAAATTTTGCTTTAAAGCTAATGATAAAAAAATCTAATCTATAAATTAAAATACTTATAATTTCAGCATACGATGTGGGGCAAAGTTTGACAGAAATGGCCTTTTAATTCAGCAATTTTTTAAATGGAGAATAGTTGTTTATCCCATTGAGAGTTATCTCTCTTAGTAGAGGGTCAGTGAACCTTAAGTCATCACATTTTTATTAATTGAATGAATATATTCTATTTAAATCATACAATGCATATGTAAGTGTAATGCTAATCTATATGTTAATAAATTATGAATATAAATTTTTACCGTTAATATTTTTAGAGGTTGCTGTATGAGGAGCCTATGCTGTAAAAATTTTTGTCTGCTATGAAGAACATTTCCATTATATAGTTCAATAAGCAGCTACTAGTTTAATTTGATATCTTTTTTACCAAGGTATGGGGTGAAATAACAGACATGTTGGTAATTTTTTCTAAGAGCAGAGAATAACCTGAATGTTCCAAAAACTATACATAGTAATGTGTGCTATGTTCCAGCATATAAATGAAGTAATATTTCCTCTGTATTTTGAGTTGGTCCATCCAAAGATAAGTAATGGCTAGTTTGTAAGGCATTAACCAATGAATAAGGATATAATGTTCTGTAGATTTAGCTAGTGAGTGGGTCATGTCATGGAACAGTAGCCATGCTTCTGCTACAGTAGCAAAATTTGTTATATTTAATATCAAGGGAGGTAAATAGAAATGAAAAAAAAATGTATCAGTATGTTTATTTCACTGTTTTTTGAAGGATTTTTTTGATCTGTATTGATGGTACATGTATAATGGATTTAGACGGTTGTGTTGGTATTTATTGAGCTTGAGCTCCGTTTCTCGGAAGCTTGATGTACTAACAATACCTTAAGAAATCAATAATTAAGTTTATTTTTTTTTCTCTGTATGTAATTAATTGGTACTTAATTGGTACTTGAATGTACAAGAATGCTTCGAGTATGATGTGCTTCAATTTGATAAGTGTGACCCCAGATTCAGTAACTCGGATGTTAAGGTGAAATAACCACTGCTTGGGACTGCAAAAAATTCGCGTTGCAGCAAGCTGTCTTAACGTCGTGGTTGAATTTTTGGTTAGAACAGAACTACAGCAGGGTTATCCTGTATTTACAGTTATCTAAAAATGTTTTCATAATCTTATTAAAAATTGTATAAGTGTAATTGTTTCTACTTTATTAAAATGTAGTGAAGGAGTTGTCTTGTTTATGAATCATGCACTTTGGGTTCCGTTTTTGAATTTCAAAGCTTGAATGATTGCTCTTCAAACTATTCGAATATGTTATCCCGGTAGAAGGGGAAATGGAGTGTGAAGGCACATGCTTGTATAAAATGCTTAACACCACGTAGAGATACAACTTTGTAAATGGTAGTGTAGGGAAAGCTTAACAAATTTGATGCCAGATACTTGAACATCTATTTGAAGTCAAATATGTAACCGCTACATAAATAATAGGATCTTGAATTATTGCAATCTCCATTTTTAAAACATTAGTATGACATCATCTTTTGTTCTTTTAATGCTTTCTATATCTTGAAAGACCCAAAACAGTCCTATAAGTTACCTGTAAACATCCAGTAAGTTAAAAAATCTGTCCATCACTAAAAATAATGGACAGTGTAAATTTAATAAATTATTGGACTGCTACAGGTAAGTTATTGGATTAAGAAAATACAACAAAGACACAACTTAAATAGAAATTTTTAAGCAATGAATCCAACATGTTTCACAATGTAATGAAATATATATTCAAAGTCACAGAAACAAAAATTGAAACTTTGTTCCAATAAATGATGAAATGTATATTCCAAATCACAATGATATCAAAACTTAAATTGGAAGGAAATATATCCGAATTCTATTGGAATATAACTTGCACCAACAATACACGAAGGGATATCACTTCTCCTGGCAAGAATCAATCGCCCCTTCTTTCTCACTAGTAAATGAATAATTTTGCTCATTTTTCTGCAGGGGCACATCTATCGTTTTTTTCCTACTAAAGGAATGCAAGGGTGTTTGGTTAATAGACTTGTCTACTCTTTTCCCGATTCGTTTCTGATTTCAGTGGCAAAAAGCTAATAATTTTGTTGATTTCTTTGTCACCCGACATCGTGATATTCTTAAAGGCAGAGATTTTAAGCACTGCCTTCAAAAATACCTGGTCTGTGTACCCCTGTCAGTCAAGTGCATTAAGGTCCATCATTGGTTCTAGAACTTGATTGACATTTATACTTACTTTATGTATGTAGAGTAAATATATGACATTAATCAAAATAAAAGAAAACTAAGTACAACAACCACAGATTAAAAATTGTTCAAGGCATCACCATGGGGCAAAGGGCCCGGTCTCAATGTCGCTTCAAAGTTTACGAAAAATTATGTTTTGTTAAAACTTTGAAATTTTGCCAGTTATAAGAACTAGGATCATCAAATCTTGTTGTTTGATGCATCTTAGGACTTCATATCACTTTTACTCAAAAGTAGGTCATGATGACCTACTTTCTGAATTTTGCAGGTATTTATTTTCAGTTTGATTTTGCTGCGTAGCTTGAATACTTTGAAGCCTATGGTCATCAAAACTTATCAGTTAATGCATCATGGGGCCTTGAAGTGTCTCAATCAAAAAGTAGGTCACCATGACCTACTTTCTGAATTTTATGGCAAATCATATTAAAAACATTTAAGGTCATTTCAGATACTGAGGGGTTTAGAATCTTCATACCTTGTAAATTGATGCATCTTGGGGCCTAGAACATATTTTTCAAAAAGTAAGTCACAGTGACCTACTTTTTGAATTTTGCAGGTATTCATTCTCAAATTGTTTTAGAGGCATATTTTGGACACTTTGAAGCCTATGATCACCAAACCTTGTCATTTGATGCAACCTGAGGCCTTAAAGTATTTTAACCAAAAAGTAGGTCATAGTGACCTTCTTTTGAAAGTGTATGGCTATATTTAAATATTTTCAGCCATTAATTGGCTTAGAATCATCAAACTTTGTCAGTTGACGCATCTTTAGTCCTTGAAGGGTGTCAACCAAAAACAGGTCGACGTGACCTATGATTTGAATTTCATGGCTATATTTAAATATTTTAGATACTTATTGACTTAGAATCATCAAGCTTCGTCAGTTGATGCATCTTGGGTCTTTGAAATGTGTCAGCAAAAAGTAGGTCATGATGACCTACTCTTGGAATATTAAGGCAATATCTAAATGATTTAAATAATAAGAGGCTTATAATGATCAGTTCATGCATCTTGGGATCTTGGATTATATTAACCAAAAAATGGATCACGGTGACATACATGTACTTTTGGAATTTCAAAGCTATATCTGAATATTTAAGGTAATAAGGGGCTTAGAATCATCGAACTTTGTCAGTGAATGCAACTTTACATCACGGTGACCTACTTTTGGAATTTCAAGGCTCTATCTAAATATTTTATATACTAAGAGGCTTAGAATAGAAGTGACAGGCTGCACAACTTGTCAGTAGAGCGATTTTGGGCCCTTGGGCTTCTTGTTGTTAATGTTTACTTTTTACCGTGTGTCTTCAATTTGTTTACTCTGAACAGATCACTGAGCAAGTACTGACAATACTGGTGAGTTGGTTTTCCTCTCTCACATTTCTACTCTGAATTTCCTGGATAAAACTTTTCATATTTTTCATTAATACACAACAAAATTTCTACTTTTCTTAAGTATTAAGGATACAGTTTACTTCGTGAAAGTGCAATGATATGTGTCAACCAAACGTGTAATGAAATTCGTAGTTTTAATAATTTTCAGATAAAAGAAGTTTCTAAACATGTTTTCATTATATATCAGCGTTAAATGCTCTTACTAAATGCCAACAGTCATTTGGTTTCGTCATAGCTCTCTTTTCGTTATCCCAATACCTCACCAACCCCCATCCAAATCCACGCCTTAAATTTTGGATCTGCTCCTATAGGCGGACATAGATGGGGTCCAGGGGATACCAACCCTCCCCCTGAAAATTTAAATCCGAGTTATTAAATTCAGTTTCTATGTAAAAGTAGCAAAAAAAAAAAAAAAAAAAAAAAAAAAACAACTTTGAACCCCCCTCCCCCTCCTGGGAAACACGGACCCGGCCCTCTTAAAACGGTAGAGTCATATATATGAAGAAAAATCAGTTTTACTTAGGAAAGTGCCCCCCCCCCCCCCCAAAGCTGAAATAGGAATTTCAGGTTTGGGCGAGTTTTTTTAAATTGTTTTATTCTGTTAAATTTTCTTTCTTTTCATTTTTTTTCGGGGGGGTCAAAAAAATTTTTGACACTGACATTTCTTACAGTTGATGTGAAAACCCCCCATTTTTAGGGAAAAAATCCTGGATCCGCCCTGTGCTCCTGATTTAATTCACAGATCTTAATGCCAAACATACTTAAATTGTATAAATGTTTAGTGTATTTCAGTGGGGCTTAAATTGATAGAGTGATTTATTATCAGAGGGACAAGTGTGTTGTGACAGTTGTTATCTTTATCAAATATCAATATAGCAATATATAAATTATGGCATGTCAAACGTTGCAATATTTGATCTTTTCCATTTGTATTGTATAACTTTCCATTTGTATTGTATAATTTTTATTTGTATTGTATAATTTTCCATTTGCATTGTATAATTTTTATTTGTATTGTATAATTTTTCATTTGTGTTGTATAATTTTTCATTTGTATTGTATAATTTTCCATTTGGATTGTATAATTTTTATTTGTATTCTATAATTTTCCATTTGGATTTTATAATTATCCATTTGGATTGTATAATGTTTATTTGTATTCTATATTTTCCATTTGTGTTGTAAAAAAAATCATTTGTATTGTATAATTTTTATTTGTATTGTATAATTTTCCATTTGCATTGTATAATTTCTTATTTGTATTGTATAATTTCTTATTTGTATGCGATAATTTTTCATTTGTATTGTATCCGAGGATTGTTTATTTATTTCGTTACGAAGGATGTCATTGGTCATAAAATTTAGTCTGTATAAAGGTCTCAGGTGCCCATCTACAGGTGCACTCTCTACAAACACACACTCGGCTCCTCTATTTGCGTTGCATGCTAAAGGACGACCATTTGATTCTCGGGGGGTGTCGAATCCGATTATTTATTTTCATTCTCTCGCAGGAGAGAATATTTATTTCCAATATGACCAGAGACAAGGAGAAAAACAAAGAAGAAAATCCGCCCAAACCCGAAAACTCAGTTTTTTGGGGGGTGGGGGTAGGTACCACCACTCAAAGTCAATTTATTTATTTTCTTAGTCAGCATTTCTAAGGACAGATTATTTATTTGCCATCTACCAGCGCTCCTTTTTTAGAATCCAATGACCGTCTAACATGCACGCAAATACATATATCGCCGAAATATGGCTGAAATATTGCCGACTCTGCGTTAAACAATAATCAATCAATCAATCAATCAATCAAATACATATGAGCCCAGTTTGCTTTGAGCATCCGGAACATCTTCAACCCGATACAGGCTGAAACTTGACCAATGAAATCCTTCGTAACGAAACAAATAAACAGTCCTCGGATACAATACAAATGAAAAATTATCGCATACAAATAAGAAATTTTACAATACAAATAAGAAATTATACAATGCAAATGGAAAATTATACAATACAAATAGAAAATTATACAATACAAATAAAAATTATACAATACAAATGGAAAATTATACAATGCAAATGGAAAAGATCGAATATTGCAACGTTTGACATGCCATAATAAATATAAATTAATTACTAACCATCTTAGTTTTTCAAAAATACTGTTTATTATAGAGAAGGTATACATAAAATGTGTTTATCTCTGGTTTATGAGTTAGAATTACTACAAGGTGTCCAAACTAGAAAATTAATGCATCATTTAAATTAAAAAGACACTCTAGATCTACCGATTAGTCATAAGACCTCAAATCGATCTTTAAAAATCCAGTTGAATTACGACATCTCTCCTTTTATACATGTGTAACATTTAAGTATTGCATGATTTTTTCATGTTATGATGAAAGCTGAGAAATGTACTGTAATGAAAAAGTGTTTCATTAAAGTTATTTTCGGGCTGTATTGTATGCATATGTTAATTGTTATTTCATTCTATGTCGGTGCATTTAAAATCAATAATATAAAAATAGGTGCAGGTTCCTTGAAAATAAACCGAAAGAAGAAAAAAACACACATCTAATCATGTTTTGATATGGCGGCTTGTGCGTACAATGAATTCGCCTTTGTATATAAATCCATTTTTTCTTTCCTCTTTCATTATTCTGAAGTTGTTTTGAGGTAGTACCTTCAGAGAGACCTAATCAAATCCTATTTCGTGTTGTAAAATTATATTATTGTAATCACGTCATCAGTGGCTCACCAGATTTGTATTACCGGCCCAGTTTCTGGGTTATATAGCTCTAAAACATACAGTTTCATGCAAATTAAATCAATTTATTATGAAAAACACAGTGCTCAATTTATACTTTTTCTTAGAGAATAAAAGCTACAAAATGTATGCTAATTAATTTGAAATCGAATTTTGTAAATTGTTTTCTTTTATTTGCTCTTTTTTATTTCTTTCTTTATTTATTTATTTTTTTTTTTTGTGTATATTTATGCAAATTCTATTTTTAAAAAAATCCAAATGACTAGTTATATCATCAGATAATTCCATCCATGCTGAAAAAAAAACTACATTTTATTCAACCATTTCAATAACTGCGCGTCGTAGATCGTCCGGAAGATTTACTGAAAATGATATCTTAAAACTAACTTGAGTTTCAAGGATGATGGGTTCAAATAGGTAGGTAATATTCATCTCTCTCTTTCTCTCTCTTTGGATTCTTAACCTTAATAGAAAAGCCCTATTGATAAACTATATCCTCAATCACAAGTACTTGTACTTGTGGAGAGTACTCCCATGTTGTAAATTTTGTATTTACTGCCACATGGGTAAATTCAAAATTTACAATATGCCAGTACCCCCATCTTAATGCCAGGTAAACGTAAAGCACACACCCCATGGCTATTGGATTTTTTAAAATTTACAATTCATTTCTTGTCAGATGTCTGATAAAATCCTTAAAAAATATTCTTTGTAAAATATAAACCGACTCTACATTAAATAGGTCTTTATATATAATTATTATGCAGTCGGTATGTATTTTTGTAAAGAATTATCGTTTACTTTTTTCAGACTTTTCATATGAATTATATTGTAAATATCCATCACAAAATAATTCATCATTAAAGGTCCGACAGTCTCGGCTATGTACATCGGGGGTGGGGTGGGGGGGCGGAGCTGAAAGAGTCATTCTGTCCGGAATAGTTATTTTTGCTGTATGTTATTTTGCTTTATACTCACGTTGTTGTATCAATTTTTGTTTAGATGCAACACATTTACAGCAATCACCAAAAAAAGACAACAGGTTTCAGAAAAATGATGTTATTGCTATAAGTATTTACACATATGTTAAATTGAAGGGCTCTCTTGCTCCTTTATAGTAAATTGACAAATTGTGCCACTGTACAAGGATACAATATATTCATGACCTAAGATCTAAACTTTCAAACAACAAACACCGATTTTTTGTTAAAACATTCCTTCAGGTAATCTACAAAAACAGACGTAAAATAAGTATCATATGTTTAATACAATCAGTATGAAATGCATCTTTCAGAAAATGGATGACTCTGTGAGGGGATTCAGGGGAAGGGGAAGAGGGGGGCGACGGCCGAGAAGAAATAGATCCCACACTCCACACAGGACCACAGAAAACACTTTACCTTCAAACTTAGTCCATGTTTACGATGATGACAACGATAGAGAAGACGAAAGGGAGCAAATGCACACCTTGCCAATCTATGACTCGTCAGAATTCGACGACACTAGCCAAGGAGGATCGCAGCGAAGAAGAGGTGGAAGAGGGAGACCAAATTTTCGAGGGAGGGGTAGAGGAGGAGAATCATACAGAGGTAGAGGATCAAGCTCGGATTCTAGTGGAGGAAGAGGTGGTGGGCGTGGTCACTCCAGAGGTCAAAGATCAAACTATGGTCACCGCAGTGGCAGTCAATCCAGAACAAGAATGATGGGGTACAAAAGACTGGAAGAACTAGACCTTGAAGACGATCCCGACGACGTCCTTCTTCAGTTGGTTACAACCAGAAACGGATTTGAAGATTTGCTTGAAAAAGAATTACAAAAGGATTGGATGGTCCTAATTGTGGCGATTTTGGTAAAAGCATACAAATCAAACAAAGAACAAAATTGTATGGAACTTACAAAAATTTTAAGCTCAAAGAATCTTATATCAAACCATATTTTACGTTTTTTGTGTAATGTCGAAATTGGTATATTTGAATTTCCTGATGACAAAATGGGGAAGGTGCTATGGAACATGACCCAGTTGACCCTTATTTTATTTCAACGTATGCAAAGCAGTGTGTATTTGCTTAGCACCGTCTTGGATATATTGGAGAGATTGGTATCCCATAAATACAAAACCATTTGCATTATATCCTGTCCAGACATATTTAAGCAGCTTGATATATTGAATGAGGTAAAAGATGCCATGAAACAAAAGTATGTTAAAATTCAAGAAGAATCGGAGAAACCAAGAAGACATCCTCCGTCCACAGAGCAGGAGCCACCAGATGATTTCCGAGAATTATCTGTTCTCCCAACTCTTCAAGACCTGCAGTTTGACAGAAAACCTTTTTTGCGATGCAACAGAACTAAAGGGGGTTATGATAATCTGCAACAGTACCTAGACATACAATTTCGCCTACTGAGAGAGGATTATTTGCATCCTTTGAGAGAGGGAATTCTTGATTATCGAACAGAACTTGAAAAATTCAAAAACGTGAAAGGAAAACGACAAACAGACATCAGAATGTATGAGAATGTGGAGATACTTCGTCCACTGTGTTCCAAACATGGAGTCAGACACGTCATAAAATTTGATAACACTAAACTGACTCACGTACGCTGGGAATCGTCGAGAAGATTGCTATTTGGGTCATTACTTTGCCTTTCGTCGGATGGATTCCAGACAATGTTGTTTGCCACGGTAACTGAAAGGAAGATCACAGATTTGCAAAATGGAATAGTGGAAGTTCAATTTACAGAAGAGACAGAAACATATGCTCTCTCCACACAGACATACGTCATGGCGGAAACAACAGCCTATTTTGAAGCTTACAAATACATACTTCAAGGATTACAAGAAGTTGGAGATGAAATGCCACTGCAGTCGTGTATTGTTCATTGCAAGCCAAATGCAAAACCCCCAAAGTATTTGTTAAAAGGTGGAACTGTGATACCGTATGATTTCAGTCCTCTTTTAAATACTGAAAGGAGAGCCCAAGTGTACAACTGTCCAGTACTTAGGACAAATAGATGGCCTTCAGCTAGAGATATTGGAATGGATGATTCACAACACAAGGCATTACAAATGGCAATCACAAAGGAAATTGCAATCATTCAGGGACCTCCAGGTACAGGCAAAACATACGTTGGACTCAAAATCGTTGAACTTTTACTGCACAACAAAGAGAGGTGGACTGAAAACGTAAAAATGGATCCTATTTTAGTGGTATGCTATACCAATCATGCGCTAGATCAATTTCTTGTGGGGATATCCAAGCACTCAGAAAAATTAGTTCGAATTGGCGGAAGATGCAAAACACCAGATTTAGAAGAATTTACTCTACAAAGCTACCGGAAAGAGGCTCGTGAAGATAGGTCTATTTCGAGGACGATCCATGAAAAAAAGTCTGATTGTCTTAAAAACATGTGGAATTGCAGAGAACAAATAGAATGTGTCAGTAAGAAATTAAAATGTGCAAAACAAGGTATTCTGCGTCTTGATGAATTAAGACATTTTATGGACAATGACCATGTGCAAAGCTTAAGTTTCCAAAATATTGCATTTGAAAATGAATTGTTTATGGCCAAAATGCCAGGAAATCGATTAGACGAATGGCTTGGTTTTAATGCAGACATTGCATTTGATCCAAATGACATTGAAAATCAACGAAAAAATATGCTGATGACAGAATGGGAAGAGGAACTAACAAATGGATCTCAAATAGAGAGGTTAACAAAAGACGAGGCAAGACAAGTAAAACAACCGTGGCAACTATCTTTGCAAGACAGGGGATCTTTATATAAGTATCTTTTGATAGAATTCCAAGATTTTTTAAGTAACGAGATTATGGTTCTTGCAAACCAAACTGGAAAACCCAAGGTTTCAAAAAAGCAACAAAAATCTCCAAATATGCAGATAGATGAACTTTCAAAACTTCGCACAAGAAGTGAAAAGGTTGTCTTACAGTCCAAAATATTGGTTGAACATATTCCCAAATATTTGAAGAGAATGCCAAAAATGATTCAAGATCAGGGTGATATTTTGGACTGGTTGTGTCTTGATGGCTCACCAGAAAGCTGCAGCCGAATCGCAGAAGTTCTTAAGGAGGAATGCGTATATGCGAAAGAAGAGGGAGAATTGGAAGACGAAGAAAGAAGATTGGAAGACGAAGAAGATGAAAACGACGATGAACTTCGATTCTTTTCTGAATACAGCAATGAAACTGAAACAAATCCGTCCCAGAATTTAAGCGAAGCATCCCTTGCAATACTCTACAGTAGTATGGATCGATCGTCAGATACGGAAGGCTGGGTCCATCAAATTAATCGCAACAAATTGCGTCGAAATCTTAGGAAAATTATTGACAGCAGCGATATTATGAGTGAAAAAGACGTTGAAAAGGTAAAAAATGTGTGGAAACTTGATTCACGTGATCGAGAGAGGCTTTATCGTTATTGGTTAAAGTGCTATACCACCAATATGAAAGATTCCATAAAGGAAGCAGAGAAACAGTATGACGATCTTTGCAAAGGTTATAGAGAAGTCCTAGATGCCGAGGATGTAGAAATAATGAGAGGAGCTGACGTCATAGGTATGACTACAACAGGTGCAGCAAAATACAGGAATATCCTGCAAGCTATCAAACCAAAAATCATTATTGTTGAGGAAGCTGCTGAAGTGTTGGAATCACACATCGTTACTACAATTAATTCAAACTGTCAACATCTCATTCTGATTGGCGATCACAAACAACTGCGTCCTACTCCTACAGTTTACCATCTTGCAAAGAAATTTAATCTTGATATTTCATTATTTGAAAGAATGGTTAATAATGAATTGAATTATGTGACATTAGGCATTCAGCACAGAATGAGACCGGAAATATCAATGTTAATGAAATATGAAGATCTCTATCCAAATCTCGATGACCATGAGGACGTGAAAAAGTACGAACATATCAAGGGTGTAATTTCCGATGTTTATTTCATTAACCACAACGAACCAGAACTGGAACAAAGGGAGACGAAAAGCAAATCAAATATCCATGAAGCAAAGTTAGTCAAAAGACTGTGTAGATATTTTCTGCAGCAAGATTACGATCGAAGCCAAATAACAATTCTTACAGCGTACACTGGTCAAATTCTTGCATTGAAAAAAGAAATGCCGAAGCACGAGTTTGAAGGCATACGCATCACATCGGTAGACAACTTCCAGGGCGAAGAAAACGACATCATCATACTTTCACTTGTTCGTAGCAACAACTTGGGTAGCACAGGATTTTTAAAAATAGACAATAGAATTTGTGTTGCTTTATCAAGAGCTAGAAAAGGAATGTTTGTAATAGGCAATTTTGATCTCTTGTGCTCCGAGAGTGAATTGTGGAAGTATATAGTAAAGACGATGGATGCAAACGGGAATTTCGGAAGAAGTCTTGTACTACGGTGTGGAAACCACCCTAGAAATAGTGTTCGTGTCAGTAGAGATACGGACTTTGATCAGGTACCAAATGGAGGCTGTTCTCTGCCTTGTAATTACGATCTGAATTGCTCTCATAAATGTGGACAAATCTGTCACATTTCTGACCCAAAGCATGAACATTACAAGTGTCTACAACCATGTTTGAAGAAATGCTTAAAAGGACATAGCTGTCCACGAAAATGCTTCCAAGACTGTGGTGACTGTCCTGTGAAGGTCCCAAAAATAATTCCTTCCTGTGGACATATTGAAAGTGTCCCATGCTCTGTGGACGAAAATACATGGACCTGCAAATCTCAATGTGGAGAAATTCTTCCTTGTTTACACAAATGCAAAGGGGAATGTGGTATTTGCAAATTGAAACCTACTCATAAAAAATGTGAAGAAACTTGTGAGAGACGCCTCACTTGTGGTCACTTTATTCTTACAAAGTGCTTTGAAGACGTGGAAACTCTTACTTGCAAAAGAGAGTGCGGCGGTGATCTTGAGTGTGGTCATAAGTGCAGCGGAACCTGTGGTGACTGTCAACAAAGTCGATTACACATTCCATGTCAATCAAAATGTGGACGAAAACTTGTATGTGGGCATATATGTACAAGACCTTGTATTGAAGGTTGTCCACCTTGCAACCAAAAATGTCGAACTGTATGCTCTCATAGAAATTGTAAAGCAAAATGTGGAGACGCCTGTGAAGAGTGCAACAAGCCTTGTAGTCGATCCTGTGAACATCAGGAATGTCCTAATAGGTGTGATGAAAAGTGCAGTATACTGCCATGTTCGAAAAGCTGTTCAAAGAAGCTTCGATGTGAACATGAATGCTTAGGAGTTTGTGGTGAGAAGTGTCCACCAATCTGCCAAACATGCCATCGTATAAGTTATGAAGGTTCTATGGACACAATAGACAATGACACACGTTTTGTAACATTGAATTGTAGTCACATCTTTAGTGTTAATTCAATGGACTTGTACATGTTTAACCCTGCAAAGATTCAAAGTTCTTCAGTTCCTATAGGGATTAGGCAGTGTCCAGCGTGTGCATCGCAAATAACAAAAAGCATGAGATACAAGTCAGTAATTGAGGAAATCAGAAAGGACATAGAAGTTGTTAAGAAGAAAATAGCAAGTGACGATATCTTTTCTCTTAAGAGGGGAGTAAACTACATTAAAGAAAGATCAGTCTTGTTGAGAAAAAAGGACTCAGAGGCTGTTGATCTAATCATCAAACAACTTGAAGAGAAAACTATGTTGCCTAATGAAAAAGTGACTTTAGCTCACTTACAGACAGTAATCCTAGAAATAATTTATCACATTTTCCAAGCGATTCTTCAATCTGACATTGAAGGCACTAAAGAGGAAAAATTAATCGGATCACAGTTAACAAGGATTCGCCAGTGGTTGTTTGAAAGTGTATCTACTGTTACCGAAAACAAGAAAAAGATACAAAAGGCAGGAAAGCGAACATGCTTTTCAAAGCAAGAACTTCTCGACGTTCGTATGGAATTGCTACGACTTGCGTATCAGGTCCAGTTTCTGAAACTAACCAATCGATCACGTACAGACAGAGACGACATCAGAGATAAATATGGTCCTATAGTTGATTTACTATTAAAGGAAAAATCGCCACTCTTGGAGAAAAAGTATCAGAGAATCCGTTTATTGGCAAGGGCATACGGTGTAGGACTTGACGACAGAGTATTTGATGAGTTGCTTAACCTTGAAGATCTGGGTAGTCGAAGAACATGGCAGTATGGGACGTGGTATAAATGCAAAAATGGTAAGAAATGGTTTTTCTTTTGATAGAGCAATATGGTTAATGCTAATATTTTTTCCTTAAAAATGAAAAAAGTTGAAAAGAACGAACAGTGATCGATCTAAAAAAAGAAATCAATAAATAATTCAAATCTGTGAACAGGGCAAAAAACACGGACCCCTGGAAATTCCAGAGCTGGGGTCAGGTCCTAGGAGTAAGCATTTTCTGTTGATCAGTCACACCCGCCGTTAGCCCTATGTATTGACATCAACTTATCTTTCAGTAGCCTTTTTCTGTTTAATAAATTGATCGTACTTGGAGCATGCTGTTGAGTATCGAATGAGTTGGGAGATGTAAACATCATATGCAGGTGGTAGCGGGATATTACTAAATAAAAATGGAAAAACTAAAGTGTTTATTTCTTTTTCAAACAGGAATTTATACTGTATATTTTTTAGGTCACGTTTCCAATACCTACAAAGAAGAGGAGCAGTGTTCATCTTGTACTCTCTTAATTGGAAAAAAGACCTACGTTGAGACAGTCCCTCCGAGACGAATTGTATCAGTACCTATACCAGAGGATCAGAGAAAGAAATCAATGCATTTTTCTGACTACAAAGAAAATGTCGAAAGTAAAATACGATCAAGCAAGGAAAACTCGGAATTTTCAACAGATGATTCAAAATCAGCTTCTCGTGAAATTACTTTTAAAAATGCAGTGAAAGGATCAAGCAGAAGTTCTAATGACACCATGTTAGAATTTACTCCAAACATAAAACCAAAATCTTTCTCTGGCTCGGAGACAGCTACTCCAATACAGGAATTTGATAACGAAGACTTAAAATGGAGTCCATCCTTGATTTCGGAATATTCCTCAAACGCAAAGCATTTAGACAGACACTCATTTGTTGGGGCAGTTCCAAAAGACACAAGACAAAACATTCACAAAACAGAGCAAGAGACTAAAATAAATGGTTCTCTGAACATACAACCAGAAACAAAGTATGCATGGCAGAAAACTAACCTCAAACCAAAAGAAGAAAATGATGTTTATAACCCCACATTTTCTAAACCAGTTCTTTCATCACTATCGACCAGTGATGGAAAAGATGTCTACACCTCAAAAGAACTTCTCTTTATTCAATCAAATCCCCCCATTAGGAGCGCTGAGCAAAGTGCTCCAAGAATTAGACTTGATAAAGGCAAAGTGATTAATGAGACTGATGACCAGGTAGGGAAATTATCTTCATCACAGATATCTGAAAGAAAGGGAAAGTCCATGCGCAGTCCTATAGATATCGATATCAGCTTTGATCTTGCCAACGAAAACGAAGCTCAAGTAGCAGTTACAAAGACGAACCGCAAAGAACCAACATCGTCTAGTCTGGAAGAAAAGTCAACAGCGGATAGACACCAGATTCATTCACTCCCTAGATGTCCAAAAGGTAGGTCTTCAAATAAAAGGCATGTTAAATCATATACATTTGCTGAAAAAGTTTAAATTAATGGACTCGTCAGTTAATGTTTACAGAAAAGAAAAACGATCACTTTCATTCTTTGATTGTGGCCTTGTTTAAATAGGTAGTTATTTAATTGAACTGGATTGGATAAAGATTTAATGAATTCAGGCTTTGTCTAACCACGAAATGTTATGAAACAACAAACTTCTTCTCTTAACATATTTAAATAATGATTTAACTATATCAATAATTATGTTTTTCTCAGTTTAACAACAGATATTTATTAGTTTTTTTTTTTCTTTTGCTTTCGTTACAGGTCATCTAATGCTTCGAAACGAAACCCAGTGTCGCTGGTGCAGCAAAAATTTTGAGAGCGCGGTCTAGAGCTGAATAATTTACCCAGACCAACAAGAATGATGAATCATGCATGTTTAAGGCACTGTTTTACATTTTTATTTATATATAAAAAAGTAGTCACTTATCATTTTTGCAAAAAAAATTCTGTACATTTTTTTTAAAATTATCCTTTTTGTACTTTTAATGACAAACATTATCAGTCAATGTAACTCTATCTTGTTTTAAGTGCAGGGACATAACAGGAACATGTAGTAAAATGCATCTTTTGATTTTGAAACTGCTGGAACAAAAGTATATATACAAAAACAAAAACCACCAACCAATAATTAAAAAAAAATCTTTAAAAATAAAATAAAATACAAAACAAAATTAGAATTACCAATTATAATAATAATACTAATAAATAATAATCATAATACAGTAATAATAAATCATGAAATATATCAAATTCTCAAAAAAGGGGAGGGCAGCACAACAAGAACGGAATTCATATACAGGAACATAGAAACTTCATTAGGCCAAACAAAAAAATATGTGTGGTTCCGGTTACACTTCCAAAAAAATTAGGGTAGCTAGGTAGGGATTTTTTTTTTTTTTTTTTTTTTAACAAAATGATTTTCTTCATTTTTTCTAAATAATACCTATCACTGCTTTGCAAATGACATTTAGATGTGGTGTGATAATATACTAGTCAATATTGGTAGGGGACACCTACATGCTAGCTTGCTTTGGATTTAACACTATTAAACACTTGCACTATGTTTTGCAAGGAGGCCGTCATTGCTGAAACTAAAACTTAAACTGGAGCCATTGATGGAAATCGGGGGAAATTCCGGAAAAAATATGAAAATTGCCAAAAAAAAGTTTAGGGTCAGGGGTATAAAATAGGGAAGGTCGGGTAACCGGAACCACACATATTTTTTTATTTGGCCTTATTATAACTGAATCATATAAATGTGTATTCGTTTTGAGGAATCTTTGTATCCTAAATTGAATAATTAATCAAAATTACTTAAATAGCAAAGATTTGACAAACTCAACTGCACTGTAAATCAAGAAATTGAGTGCTGGAAAAACATCTTTGTTATCGTCTGTCAACGTCACCTGACTTTTATTTACATCATAAACCAATCCACACTTTTGGGGGAAAACCCATAGAATTAGTAACTTTCTGGTTGGTAACTTTGTCCTTAGTAACTTTCTGGTTGGTAACGTTGTCCTTAGACCAAATGATGTCATTTGCATTTTGTATTTTGATTACCCCATGATGAGGTTACCCATACCGCAGGCATTTGTTTCTGTAATAATCTAATAACCCAAGATATCTAACTCAAAATTATATGGAGTGTGATTTACACTTCAAGAGAAAATACACTTGCAAACTGTTATGGTATGCTTGTCTTTATTTTCTTTTATCTCCGGAAACGGCATCAAAATTCTGCTAGCCGACTATGACCCACACAATTTAGAAAAAAAAATACATGCAGTGAATTTATTGCAGCACCCCCTCCCCCGAAAAAAATCACTTTGGAGTTGACCCCGCAAAAGGATGCAACTAAAGGACAAGGTATGGTAATGGCCCAACCTGGCCCCTTATTTGACGTAAAAATCAAAACACAGTTAAAATTGTGATAGTTTGAAGTTAAGAACTTAAAATGATGCTTGTTTTAAAACCAGCCCTAATTTTGATTCAAAGCTTACACGGAGGCCACAAGAGGGTGCAAAAGTAGGACATTTTCCCGAATTTCTTCAATTCTGGTCAAATTTGAGATACATTTCACTTCGGGAAACATAGAGCACAAGCTTGCCTATCTGAGATTTTTATACACAAGATGCATCTGACACTAGTGTATGAAATATATAAATTTGGTAGATAGGCAAGCTTGTGCTCTATGTTTTCTGAACCAAAATGTGCTGTAAAATCGATTAAAATTTGCATAAAAATGAGAAAATTCGGAAATTCACATATTTTCCGACCTTCCTGTGACCTCTGTGTATCCCATAACTTAGAACCAATACTCATTTTGTGGCAGGGGTGACAACAGGTTTTTAACTGATAAACTGTTGCATCATTCTAAAAGACACCCCGAAACGGGGGCCAAAAAGGGGTCTTAGCCTATCTTGTCCTTTACTTTTTGCGATTGAATTATTGAATACTCAGTATTCTGTCCAAATCTACGGTGTACCGACATTCCACTTCTTGGAACTTGAGGCCATGGTAACACGTTTATGTTTTAGCACAAGCGCACACTCAGGAGGACGGGGAGCGAAGCAATATTTTCGTGCTGGGCAAAAAAAAAAAAAAAAAAAAAAAAAAATCACCCTAAAAGTAGATTTTTTAATGTTCTGAAACTTTGAATTTTATGTAATCTTATGTTTTCAAAAACTGATCAAAATTTGCTTGAGTCATGCAAATATTCTATTTTTCAATTTTTTTCCTCTTATTTTTGTGTCATTATGTCTCTTTCATCATCATTTTTTTTTTGGCCTCATTATTTTGTATCATATGTTTAGTATTGATAGTTAAATGATAATTCCGCTCAATCTGAATGATTGTACCTCTAAAGAGGAGTTTCAGACATGAAATTTTGAGCCATAATTACAAGTAGACATTTTTTTTATTTAAGTATTTTTCGACGTAACACGTTTATAGTTTTAAAGCTTTGTAAGCTATATCCGATGTATAATTCATAGTTTAAGTGCCAATTCCTTCTGAATGCTGTGTCTAAAAATGGACTAAGGGGTCCTACATGTAACTTGTTCAATGAATAGAGACCCTCAAGCTGTTTACAGGACATCGGAGAGTTATAACCAATGCCTCATGCAATAGATGAAAAAAGAGAAACCCGAAAAGGGCTTTATCTTGCTTCTAAAAAATCAAAGTAATGTATATATACTTCATATGTATGGAATAAAAAAATCTTGTTTGGCTACAGAATACTGTATTCTGTGCCCAAGAAAAGATGAAGGAATTCTGTGCTTGAAGCCAGGTAATATTGATTTTCTAAAATTAAAATAATTTTAAAAAATTAAAATTGCAAAGCAATATTCCTTTGCAAATTTAATATTATAAAGATAAAAGCGTTGAAATACGCTCGGATATATAATTGAAGATTTGTTTTAAGTGAATGAAATCTCCCTCTTTTGGGGGAAGTTTGTTTACCCCGCAACATTAAACGCGGGTGCGGTACAGTAATCACTTTGTCTAACGTCTGTCAATTCTGTCCAAGGCCGGGTACCTCAAAATTTGTCGAATGTCCAAAATAATACTCTTAATAAATCCATGCAACATAACTTTAGGAAGTGAAGCGTCTGGAATCACCATGTCCGTCGTCTATGGACGAAAAAGCTCAGCGTTTTGGTTGCTTACGTCTTATCTCACAGGACTTGCATTTTGCATGCTCCAGACAGTCCCGTATAGAACGCAGGGGGGTGGGGGCAAGAGGTCCCCACTTTTCTAAATGTAGCATTTTTTGCTATGGTAAATTTTCCTTTAGACGTTGGTCCCTCCCCTCCCTCCCCCCCCCACACTTTTTGTTGCTGTAAGGTCGAGCACAGGAAAATTCCAGGATTTTGACAGGTAATTTGGTTTTTTTTTTTTTTGCTTGCCAGATTTTTGGGGAAGATCCCCCTCCCACTTTTGAAACCGTTTCTAAGGGCCTGCCAGATACCGCATTTAATTTCATGCTCCGACAAGTTCAGTTGTATCCCTCCCAAGCTTATAAATATATGGTATCTGTATAGATGCTTACTCTAAATCACGCTTCTGTTGTATTTGGCCTACATTTTAAGCCTTGATTAACTTCTCGTAGGTACTGTTCCCGTATTAAGACCGCGGAACATTAACTGGCAAAATTGGAAATATGCAGCTTACGTCATTTCCATCTGTTACAGTCTAAACATTTAATGATAGACAATGAAATGGGCGGGTACAATTTGACACGGACGTCCGAGAAAACATCGGATTGAAATTCTAGTTTGATATTCATTTTCAATCCACCTCGACTACGCTAGAACGCACGGTGTTACTGATTGACCCAGAGAACAATTAATTTGAAATATATATAAATAAGAATTTTCTATCCCGTGTTTTTAAAGAAATATAAAGGGGCAAATATTTGATTTCTGTTTGGTATGTGTATGTGTGTGCTGGGGGTGGGGGTGGAGGGGGGCTGAACGATCTTGGAAATGAATAAGAAAGTTTTCTTTTAGTTTGAACAACCCCTCCCTGTTTTTGTTTTCCAGAGAAGAAAAAACTAAAAAATAAAAGCTCTTGTCATCCTAGAAATTAATATATTCTTCATGTGAAGGCATGATCTGACTCGACAATTTTTGACAGCCCCCCCCCCCCCTTCTAGAATCAAATGGCCGTCCCCTGAAAAATAATCTCGGTCTTCTATGACTTTGACGTGTCCTTAAAATTATAGGCTAAAAACTCATATAAATATGAATTTCAAACAACATGTACATGTATTTGGGATTTGAATTTATTTGTCTTTTGGATCATACATTCACACTTAAGGTTTGAAAACAGCTCAGGTGGATTGAAATTGAATTTCAAATTTTTTTTTTCAGTGAAGAAGAAAATAAATAATGTCTTTTGTCATCCTACAAATAATAAATATATTCTTTTATGTGAGGCATAACCATAAATAATCTGATTCGACAAAATTTGCCAGCCCCCCCCCCCCTTCTAGAATCAAATAGCCGTCCCCTAAAAGAAAATAGCTACTATAACTTTTGTGTGTCCTCAAAATATTGGATAGAAATTTGTTATACATTAATTTCAAACTACACGTATTTGGGTACTGAAATTATTTGTCGTTTCGAACATTTTTTTCATTTTGCGAAAAATAGCTCAGGTGGATTGAAAATGAATTTCGAATTGCAATTTCAATCCAATGTTTTCGCAGACGTCCGTGTCAAATTGTACCCGCCCATTCCCCTGTATATCATCAAGTGTTTGACTGCAACAGATGGAAATGACGTAAGCTGCATATTTCCAATTTTGCCAGTTAATGTTCCGCGGTCTTATTATTTGTAGTATTAAACTTACAATGCATTCTACAGAGGATGTGTGAAATGCAATGAAAATTTCATTCCATACCTAAAATTTTAATGCCTGGTAGAATCTGGTTTTGTACCTACGATTGCCGCTTTTTTAGCTTATAACAAGAGATGTAGAAACCAAACACGTCAGATGAAAGATTCGAAGACTACATTTGACATTTTACGCTTGAATGACTCATGTTTATTTCAGGGTAGCCCTCTTCTTCTAGGATAACCTTCTGTCAAGTATCCCAATTCATATATCCCTCATATAGGTACATAATTATATTATATTTTCTTTATCAAATTTAAACGATTTAAATTACTTGAAAAGTTACCCTCTGAATGATGAAACAACGCGCTCCAGCGCGATAGAACATAGCAACAGTCAACATTGCTTGATGACGGGTGTTATTCAAAAAAAAAAAGAAAAAAAAGAAAAAAAAAGAATGCTCGGAATCTATGTGCGCGCGTATCAACTTTATTTGTATAAAACATTCAGTATAATATATTTCATTGTGTACTTTCATGTAAATTATTTAAATTTGTTTCACTGAGAGGCATTTACCTTCTGTGTGATAGTACTTTACAACAAGAACCATTGCTTGACGACTCGCGATATCCCCCTCCCCCCCCCCCCCCCAACAAAAAAAAATGTTGACTGCTCGGGCGGAATCTAGGCGCGCGCTTCACCTTTATTTGTTTTTTGTATAAAACATTAATTTAATTTAATCAGTATTTTATTATGTAAAGTCAGTTTACATAATTGGATTGGACATCAGGCATGGCCTATATAAGTCCTCTCCAAGAAGGTCAAGGTTACAAATGTTAAGAATTGACAATGATTTACAATCATGATGAAATAATTCATAATAACTTACATTAATTTCTTTTTTTTAACTAGAAATGGGAAAAAAAGATAGATAGATTAATTAATTCACAAGAGTTATTACTTAGCATGTATATTCACTATACAATATAATGAAAAAAATAAAAGAGTGCAAACAAACAACAAAATAGAATAAGTAAACAAATGAAGTGCAAAAGACAAATATGCAAGGAAATAAAAAAATAAATAAATAAATAAATAAAATAATAAAAAAAAAAAGCAAAGAAAATAATATTAATAATAACAAATAAATAAATCTGGAACAAGCAAAAAACACTGGATAATAATAAAGAAAAAGGGGAAAAAAATGAAAATGCAAAAGACAAATATCCAAGAAAAAATACAATATATATACATGGAAATGCTGAGATTTGAAATAAGTATAAATATCAAAAATATTAGGAAATTAATATTAAAACTTAAATATGAAATAATATCAAAATCGCTTTGAAAACTTGATGTATAGTTGGACTGCTTCAAAAATTGAACAGTTAGTTTTATCAGGTAATTGCCTATCACCAAATAGCAAATTATTCAAAATTTGATCAGGAGAGAGGGTTTCTAAATCTATTATACTCTGAAGACTGTCAAAAAGTATCATTCTCTGATTATTATAGGCAGGGCATTCTAAGAAAAAATGATAGTTATCCTCGTTCGGATATCCGCACTTAGTACAAGATGCCATTTCACTTAAATAATGATTATACAAGTGAGCATTTAGATTACTAGATTCATTACGTAGTTGACAATGTATAATGTTTTCCTTGCGATTACCATAATTAAAGATCTTGACATTCTTTATTCTGTCTATAGTAGGTTTCTTTAAGATATTCTTGAAACTTGAATAGGATTCAATACATTTTGTTTCTAATGGTAAATTGTTCCATAATTGTATAGTAGAAGGCAGAAAACTGTTGAAATATGACACTGTCCTTGCTTGAGGTATGACAAAATTAAAATTACCAATATTCCTAAGATTGTAACCATGATTTGGTGGCATAAAAGGTAGGACCATTTCTTGCAAATAGAGAGGGGCTATACCATACACAATTTTATAAAATAACAAGAGTTTTTGTCTTTCCCTTCTATTATTTAGTGGTTCCCAACCTAATTCTAAATACAGAGCATTTCTGGATGAATTTTTCCTAAGTCCTGTTATTATTCGGGCTGCTTCTACTTGAATATTTTCTAAAAGGTTTGAAAGTTCCTGTGAGCAATTATCCCAAACAATGCTACCATATTCTAAAATGGGTCGAATAAAAGCAAAATAAACTTTTATCAATGCACTCCTATCTAGTAAATGTTTCAACATTCTTAACAGATTTAGCCGAGAACAAGCTTTTTCATATAAATTATTTATATGAGATGACCATTTGGCATCATTTTGGAAAAGGAGTCCAAGATGACAGTGAGTTCTAGATTCATTAATAATACTACCATTAAACCCAAAATGGACTGGGGGATGGTCATTCGAACTTCTTGAAAAATTTAAATTACAGGTTTTGGTTGGATTAAAATCCACAGCCCATGTTGAAGCCCATTTATTAATTTTATCTAAGTCAGACGTAAGTGATATTGCTGCTGCATTAACATCATTATCTACAATTATAAACAGTGATGTATCATCTGCAAATAACCTTGTATTATTAGCTAAATTATCAGTTATGTCATTAATATACAGGAGGAATAAGAAAGGACCTAGAACAGAACCCTGAGGAACACCTGCAGATATAGGTTTAAAATTAGAATAGAACCCATTTAAGGCCACTCTTTGAACTCTGTCATCCAAATAATTTTCGATCCATTTTAATAATGTACCTTGAAAACCATATGATTCTAATTTAAAAAGTAGACCCTTATGCCAAACTTTATCAAAAGCTTTTGAAATATCACAGAAGATAAATCTAACATCTTTACCTTTATCTAGGTTTGATATAATCGTATTATAAATTTCCACTAATTGGTTGATAGTTGAGTCATTTGGTTGGAAACCTGACTGGTATTTTGTTAAGATATTGTTTTCTAATATAAAATTGTACAAATATTTAAATATAATTTTTTCCATAATCTTGCAAAGACTACTAGTTAGTGATATTGGTCTATAGTTATTAACTAAGTCAGGACTACCTTTACCCTTAAAAACTGGGGTAATATTAGCTTGCTTCCATACATTTGGTAAACGTCTTAATTCAAACGACTTATTAAAAAGTTTTACTAGTGGTTTACAGATGGAGGAGGATAATTGTTTAAGAATCTTTGGTATTATACCATCTGGACCAGGGGGTTTGCTTACATTTAAATTATTCAATTGATCAGCTACAACTTGTTCAGTGACAAATATGTTTTCTATGGTTACTAAGGGAGGACCAGGACCATGCTCAGGCAAGGTTTTACTTTCATCAACACTAGAAACATTTGAGTAAAAATTATTTAATGCTTCTGCCTTTTCTAATGGATGAAGTAAAATTTGACCATTTGATTTTAAGGGAGGCATACGTTTATGTTTATTTGAAAGTTTTGCAATTGATTTTGTAATTCGCCACCATTTTCCTGGTGGAATATCTTTATTAAGTATTTGAGATGTAAGTTTTTTCTTATACTTTTCTTTGGCATTTCTAACCATAGAAATTACCTCATTTCGCAATTCTCTGAAATGACACCATAGGTTTGGGCAATCTTTACATTTTGCTTTTTTGTGTATACGATTTCGTTGCCTTATTCTTAGACGTATATTATTATTCATGAATGGTTTATCTCGTGGCCTAATTGTGACTACCTTTTTAGGTATATGTTTATCCAAGATAGCATCATACGTGTGTAAGAAATTATCATATATTTCATTTATGTTTGAGGAATTAAAGACTGTGGAGTCCCAATTGACTTTGTTAAGATCATTTTCAATATCTTTAAAATTAACATCCTCATAGTTTCTTATGGTGCGTTTATAAGCATATTGTTTGAAAGTTTTGTATTTTATATCAAAACTAACAGGTGAATGTGTACTACAGAATGGAGGTGCTACATACACATTATCTACAATACTTAGATTATTGGTGAAAACTAAATCTATACAAGTACCAGGAGTAGTTGTAAAATTTGTTGGTTCATTAATCAGGTTTAAATTTTTTTGTATCATACATTGTTTAAAAATATTGTTTCCACTGCTCAACATATCAATGTTAAAATCACCCATAAGAAATACTGGCATGGACTCATTTGATACTATATCTAGTGAATCAGAAAGACGCTCAGAGTAGGAGGCAGTGGAATTAGGTGGTCGATATATTAAACCAAGTAAAATTTTCTTCTTATCTTGCATATGTATTTCACACCACAGAAGCTCAATGTCAGTAATATTGAGATCATCTCTTATGATAAAATGCAAGTCTAGGGAAATATAAAACAGTATTCCACCCCCAAACCTATTACGATCCTTTCTAATCGGAGGATGAAAACCATGAAACATGATTTCATCATTGGATATATTATTATCAAGGTGAGTTTCAGTAATACCAATATCATATTCAGACAACTCATTATAAACCACATCAACTTTGTTAAGTAAACTACATACATTATTATGGACTATGCTTAAATTTCGAGTTCCAAAATTATTTGGTATTGGTCCAGGGTTTGTTTCTAAATTACCCATTATGAGTAAAAAACCCAATACTAAAATATAATAATGAGAATTATTGAACACATTTAAAAATGCAGATGTATGTGATTCAACATTGAGCCATGTGAACCTCAAGTCTGAATAGTTACATATAAGTGACAGACAATCTGGAATATATAAATAATTCGGGAGACTCTGGTTTTTAGCACATAAAAGAAAATTAATCATGTGTAAAACATTCAGTATCATATAATTAATACTGAAAATTTTCACCCCACTAAAGCCATTGTCATCCTCGGCTGTGTCTCGGTTGACAATGGTTTTCTTGGGGTGAAAATTACCCTCAAGTACATGCAGAATTTATATAATGTTTTATGGTCTGTTATATCAAAGCCCTCGTTGACATTGTTTTTTTTTAATTCTGCATTGTTGAATATTAATTATATATTTATTAAATATTATTCTGTGTGCATTGGCAAATTAAGAGGGGTGCATTACCCCACCCCACCCCAATTATGTTTTAAAGCACATGCAAAAGTCAAATTGTTTACCCTGTCCTATAGCAGAGCGAATACTTTTGAAGAGTTATGATTCTACTAAAAAAACACTCACGACTTGTTATAGGTATTATAATAAACAAAGATTACTATAAAAGGCGTACAACTTCTTGATCCCAGTGAAACGGTATCAATAGTATAAAGATACTAGTTACTCTACTGAAATTGTACCAACTGTATTAGATATAATGTTTCAATAAATAATAAGATTTAAGTGTGTATGTGATTAATATTTTAAAATAACTCCACATTCAAAAAGTTGTTTAAATATTTTTGAAAAATTGTCAAACTTTTCCGGACTTCATTGCACATTCTATCAAATTCTGCGTGATGCATTACATTGATTTAATTTGCATAATTTTTAAAAATAAAGTTTATCCATATTCTAAAAAATACATTATTTTCTCGGGTAAGTACTTTTGTTCGAGTTGAAAATTAAAAGAAGGAAATGAACAGGGAGTGTTCGCTCTCTAGGTACTTGTAAATCATCCACTCACGAATATAAAAGAAAGAATTTACATATAACCTTATTTATGAACAGCGCTCCGGATTTCTTTGTTCACAACTGTTTATAAACTTCAAATTAAACATGTAACACTGTAAATATTTAGTGTTTGGTAGTTTAGTAGTAGTGCTAGTTGTTTTTGTTTCTCTATTTCCTTTGTTTTTATGACTTCTTAACTCTTTTCTTTGTCCTGGGGAAGGGACAGGTCGTCCCGAAAATTTGACAATTATTATTGTTCGTGTCGTTGGTCATTTTTAGTGCTTTATATAAATTTCCATCCGTGATCTTGTATCTACTTAGTAGATCCGACACTTAGGATAACGGTGTTGTTGGTTTTTAGTGCTTATATATATATATATATATATATATATATATATATATATATATATATATATATATATATATATATATATATATATATATATATATATATTCTTTTTATTCTTTATTTGTATTATGTATCCTTAATTTTAATGATATAGGGTTACTATATAGACACTTATGTACTATAGCTTGTTACAACTTTTAGACAGTAGAATTTTGTTTGTTTGCTGCATTCTATAAATAAATGTTTGAAAATTAAAACATACTGTCTTGTGTATATTGAACTTTAAGTGAAAGACTGAGGGAATAATTTTTTTTTCATTCATATTTGAGACCACGAAGACTTAAATGTATATGGTATTTAAAATGAATAAATGAAGATGGGTTCAAAGGAGCATTATCTGTGGTCCACTAAATGCGCAATATTTACTACTGCACTTAAACACAGATGCCATGAGACTTTTTTCAATGAGTCAAAAACGAATGCAATACACAATTCATTTTTATGTCAAATAAAATATTTTCATGAAGCATACAGTTTATAAATCATTGAATATTCAGCATGTAATACAGTTAGATTTGGATGCGCTAAAACAATTTGAAGAATGCTTCCAATCATTATAAAATAATCATGGACAGGGTGGTGCTTGGTCGGACATGTGATAATAATGCTGAAAGTCTTAAACTTGTTTTGTATTTTGTTTTTGTTTTTTAATGTGCATTTTCTTTTTGGTTATTTTAAATTCATATGAAGTAAATGATTTTAAACCATGATAATACTGCCCCAAATAAGTGACATTAGCTGAGAGATATCTGCTGAGTTTGCCCTCTATGAATGGGTGGAATCCAGCCGGGGACGGAAACTGTCTTCTTTGGTTTCCAAGGAAACCTGGGACTGTACGTGTAACACTTCGGTATGCTCACGTGACGTTCAGCAAGATTCTGATTGCAGTCTGGCAGGAAATACGTCACACCAAGGTCTTTAACCGCAAATTTCTGAATTGGGGGAATCTTAACTCTATTCGAAAAAGCCGTCTCCTTCTTTGCTAAGCAAGCTTTGAAGGCGTTTCGCCGATAGAGAAAGTCAATTCTACTTGGATCTCTCTCCGGGGCCCATCGAACAGGTGGAATATTCGGGGTACATTTTTGGTGAATAAACTTTGACCTTGGAACATAGAACGTCTGGAGATTGGTGGCTCTACTCTCCGTATACTCACTGTCAGGAGTGTGTTTTGGGGACACATAATTTATCAATGATTTCGTCTTTAACATTTCCTGTGGAGACGAGTTTGTTATTTTACAAGGTGACACAATATTAGAATACAATCTAGGGAGTGGAGAAGTAGGGGTGGATCCTAAAGAAGAGGTTGGCGGAACGGGGGAAGGAGACCTGTATTTAAGGCCCAATTCTTCCTCCGGGAGTGGCGTAGAGGACGAAGTCTTATACCGAGATTGCCGAGAAAATCTATCATAGAAATCATGGCTGTAATTCAACGTATCAATATCCTTGAATAAAGGTTTAGGTGTGACTTGTTGAATGTCACACAGAATACATTCATCATTGTTACCATCTGATGCAAAGCCTTTCCTCCACCTGATTATTCGGCGATAATACTCCTCCCTGGCGTGTGAGCCAAGCTGGGGATAATGACAAAGTGTGTTCCACACTTTTTTACCAAACCACTCCTCTGGCACATCGTCATCCGTGGCGTTGTTGAGCGGATTTTTATGTACTTTACATTTCTTTTTCTTCTTTATTTTTTCAAGCCGTTTTCCCTCTTGTTTATTACATACATGCAATCGAAATATTCCACCAAAAATTGCTTCCTCATCTTGTTTAAGGATTCCTAATTCTTTGATGGGTAACTTTTTCATTTTTATCTTCATGTTTAGTGGGTGAAGTGAATCTTTTCCCTTTTTCTTCATTCTCTGTTTCGATACTTTTGGTACAACATTTTCTTCATCTTTGAATGAAGCGATTTTCTGTAGAACACATACATTGGGAGCAGTAGCGATTTTAGTATGGCCTTGTTTGTGTTTTATTTCTTCTCGATTTTGTTTGTACTGTTTTGTACATTTAATTTGATTTTCTGAAGTTTCTTCTAACGCATTCGTAGGCCTATAGTCGTTGTAATCCCCCTCCAGACCATCGAATTCCTTAATATGAAGTTCCACATTTTCCAAGGACTGCAAAGAATTTTTTGGCGCTGAACAATTTTTCTCCAAAGAGCAAGATTTTATAGCAGTATTTCTTTGTTCATCAATTTCATCATTTGAATCAGTTTCATCTTCCAAGTCTGTATTTATCTCCTTTCGTTTTCTCGAGTTCTTTGGCTTCATGGTTGCTTCCGACCTTGGTGTATTTGTGGGAGGCTCACATCCTTGACAAGGGTAATTACTTTCATCATCTATTTTCTTTTCTCTCGGGAGATTGGACAGAGACATTACTGAATCTATCCCATGACAGACTCTATGTTGCTAATGATATAGATGACGTCATAGACAAAGTCAATGAAAGGGTAAGTTACGTCATAATGGTAACGTCATAATACACTCTTTATGAGATCAACGGAAGGCAAATAATGAAGGACATCAAATCATTATCTCATACCATTTTGAATGAAAGAAGAAATAGTTTATCAATCTTTTTTGGCCGCTGTTGACATCCTGTTGACGACCTTGTTAATTTGCTCTGGTGTGGGGTCCAAAAATACATTTTCTTTATGTGAAGGCTCTTCTTTACTTGGCACTTTATGATTACTTTCTATTGTATATGGCTTTCGAGCAAGCGGATCAACTTTCTGTATTAGCACAATACCATCTGGCGGATTTGCCCAAGGCTGCTCCTCACCTGTCAATATACATGGAACTTTACGTCACAGAATTAAAAAAAAAACTTTAAGAAAGTAAGTCAATTGCCATGCCGAAGTAATTTAGCACGAAATAGATTCCAGTACTATACCTGAACCGAAAACTAAGAATACCAAGGCAGCAAATAGTACTATTGCTCCTGTTACATAAAAAGTCAAGTTCCATCCCCTCAAACTCTACAAAAATATATAGCTGTTTTTCTAGAAATCAATACGGTATTTTAAAGTGGTATTATGAAATTCAAATAAAACAATTTGTTTTGTTTTTCAATTTGGGTTTTACCTTTGAAAATTGTACTCACGTTTGAAGATAAAAATTCTCCGGCAACAAGCGGAGTGATAACTCCCGCCAATGCAGCGAAAGATGATGACACACTCACTATAATGTTGGCATAGCGACTGGAAAGGTCGTAATAGTTTACCTGCCACCCTTGACAGAAAGTAGAAACATATTCATTTATTGTAATAACAACTCGTATCCCAAATTAAATGTTTTTAATTAATCCGAGTGTTATTTGTAAGGTTTTATTGTATAATAAATTTTGATGTTGGCATAGAGACAGGAAAGGTCGAAATACCTTAGAAGTGGAAACATGCCCATTCCAAGGTTTGAGAAAAAAACCCAACCAATTATCGTTATATGCATATGATTATACTTTTTTTAAAATCCCATGATGATTACTTAGTGCTGATTCAGTCTTAACAATATAGTATACCTGAGACGGAAAGACCAAAGAAGCCCATGGCTAAGGATAGAACAACAAGAACAGGTGCCCCTGTTTGTAGGAAGGTCAACACGAAAAAGCAGCCGGCTTGTGCTATAAAGCCTAGAAAATGGGGAAAAGATATTTTAAACTCTGTTGACAACTCCTATTAACGCGACACTTGGTTCCAGTTTTTTTGACATACCTATCCCTGTAAGCAGTTTCCGAATAAAGGTGGTGGAATACTTCGGATTCAGCTGTAGAAAGTCCGCAATGTAACCGCTGGTAAACGTGCATAAAACCAAAAGCACGTGCGGGATTGAGGAATATACACCATTCTGGTAGTAAAATATATAGATAATTTATTTTACCAATAATTTTCATCAATTTCATCTTTTTCAAGAAAGTAAGGCATTCCCAAACTTTCTAATTTGTTTACCTCATTCTAGATACATCAATATCCTTTATTTATATTTCTCTGCAGGGTATAACATTCTATATTTTATACATGTATGACCAGCATAGTAATATTATTTTTAATTTTAACTGATTTTGATATCTAAACAATACAATCATGACAAATCCACATTACATTGAAAACTGTTTTTACTTTTTACCTAAAACATTAATCAATGAATTACACTTACCTCGGCAACGCTGAAACCAAACATACTGAGATAATATGGTTCATTGGTCAGAAGTAAAATAATGACCCAATTTCTGGCAAAGTGGCACAAACTTAAAGACACTACGGGTAATGACGTCAAAATCTGTCGGTATGGTACTTTTAAATTCTGCAAAAAAGATAATGTAAATGTAGTCAAAATATAACATTTAAATATCAGTCAGTTATTTTAAAGAAATGTGTATCATTGAAGAATATATAAATTTGTGAAAGCTAATTAATACTAACCTCGTATTCTATATTATATTTCCCTTGGTTTTTAATTATATATTCGAATTCCGACTGGCTTATTGACGTGTCATGTGATGGTTTCTCAAAGACAAAACATAGCCAAGCAAAATACCAAAGAATACACATACCGCCTGTTATAGAACAAACCATGAGTTATACAGACAAACCGACAATCTAGTATGAATCTACTAGTATAATTAAGGCCTCTCAGAATACGACTTTTACTAACTCGACACATAGTAGACGTATTCCCATGAAATGTAGTGAGTTATTATTCCACTTATGGGGAATCCTACGATGGCACCGGTATATGTTCCTGAAACATTTAAACAAAGGAAATTAATACCTGATTATACGATACATGTTTTGCTATATATGAGTCTTTTTTTATGTTTTCTATATAATAATCATACTTTTAAAAAGTTTAACATTTCCAATGTTTTACTGAAGGTTAAAAAAAAACTTGGATAGCTGAGCGAGAGATTGAACCTGTGGATGAGATATTGGACCGCTATGATGTTTTTTACGTCACACTGTACACGAATCAGCTATATATTACTTGCTTTTCTTGGTGATCAGTAGTTACTGAGTTAACCAAGTTAAATACGCAGTGCGGTAAACGAAATTTAAATAATTATTGCATACATAGAAGCCAGTCAAGATATGTCAAAATAAAAAGTAAAAGGTATAGGCCTACCAAAACTTTTACTGACTGTATATTGTCGGGCAAATGCGTTTCGAAGACTCTTCGAACCAAACTTCTGCTCTCGGCCCAACAGTCTTGGATAAACATTTTGGATCTTGGGTCCGACAAAACGCGTATTGTCCTTGAACTCAATAAATTTATGCGTATACATAATGTTTTGGTGGTGATAGTTTATAGGAAATTATGAATGTTCATTTTTATTTCTTAACCAAAAAACACCAGTTTTTGTTAATTCTACTGAATTCTAATCAGTTTATGTACACATGCATAAAATTATATTTATATATTAAACAAACCATGCATCAATGTACTTTAAAACGGATTTGCATGGATATATGTAGTAATTATTGTCGACACGTGATATTGTAGTTGACGGTGCTAAATCATTCACTTGCAGACGACAAAAAAAATCTTCCGAATCCAGTTTCCGTGCATGCTTCATAATTTTTTGTAGATCTATCAATTTTTTTTCATAGTAAATACATTCTGTTGCCCCAAGTACCTGTCAGAACAGCTGCCACAAGACGCCCCCTATCATTGGTTGTCGTCCAGTGACGTAGTACGCCATAGACTGCCGGATAAAGAAAGCCCTAATAAACATCAAACGAGAGAAAACAAAAATTAAACTCTTGTCACAAAATCGTGATCAGAAAATGGATGATGTAGTGTAATTTATCAAAAGTCAAGTATATCATATTATTTTTTTTTTAATCTATACATAATATACACTGTAGATCATCATTATAGACATAGATTAGTTAAATGTGATCCGTCGGACGACTTCGTGACAAGTTGTGTTGTGTGCTTTGATTAAATCAGTAAAAATATTGATCAATGATAAAGTTTGTTTTATTCTTTAAAAGAGACTTGTTAATATAGTAGATGTAGCAGATGGCCGAATTACGATCAATATGAATCATTTGTATTTAAAAGTAAACGTAAAAAAATCCAATCTGAAGCGAGATACCGTAAATATAATAAACTGTAACTGCTGTTAAAGCGATAAAACTTTTCGTTACCTCCCCGACTCCCTGGAGGAATCTGATGACACAGCTAATTGTGTACCCCAAATGTTCAATACTGACCGGAAGTAGAACATTAAGACAGGCAGAAAATAAAATACAGGCACCATATGTTCTACAAAAAATTAAGAAATATATACCATTTGAATTCTAAAAGAAGCACCAATGCGCTCATATTGGCATGCTGAAGTCATATGACCCTGTGGGGTCATGGGGTTCAGTTTCAATATACATATACTAGATAGTTTTTATGCCCCCGTGTCGAAGATTCGGGGATATATAGTTTTTTTTAACAGATATCGAAAGTGCTTGGCGTTTTGTTCATATATATACATGTGTATCATATTAAAAGACAATTAAAACAGTGTTGATACTTGTTACAAGGCCACTTTGTGGTGAGGTATCCCGAGGGTAACTGAGACAGGAAGAACCCGATATAAAACAAGCTGTGGAGAAGTTCAGCCATTCTTGTGTTCCATTCTACAGTAGGTAGCTAAAACAAGAGGCTTCAAGATTCAGATCAGTAGAGCTGTGGTATGATAACGACATAATTTTGTAAATAACTATAAAATCCAACAGAAAAAAGATATATTGTTTCAAAAGCCAGAGATTAAAATATTATCACAAATCGCAAATACATGTAAGTAATTTATCAAATTAGTGACCAGATGCAGCTTGAAAGGTCATAGCAATATTTTCATGCTGAACCAGACAATTATTATTATTTATTTATAGCCATTGATATACATATTTTAGTTCTGAAACCTGCAATATTATTAGACCTAATACTTTCAAGAATCGAACAAAATATGCCTCCACCATGCAAAACTTTTTTTCTCTCAATTTCCTCCTTTCTGCGTCTCGTTTCTGCGTCACTGTGATTCTTTAAGCAATTTGGATTTTTGCGCTATATGCATTATAGATTGCAGATAATAAAGTTTCATTTCTTTCCCCACGAACTGAAATGATTAGCAGTCTAGTCCTTATTGCGTGTTTGACGGCTACATTAAAGCCAATTTGAAGGCTCTTGTCTGCTTGACAAGTTGGTTTCTGGAGTGGGAGATAATTTCAACTACGGTTTTGTCAATCACTTCTCCTAAAATTCCGAAAAGTTATAAAACAGGTCCATAAGTGCCAATTAATATCAAACATATCGTATTTGGCTTCTGTGGATTTGAAAGGGCTTGGTCGATTAACTAGTATTATAAGAGCGCGCACAAACATTTAACATTTGTTTTAAAAATATTTTATTTATTGCATGAATAATATCGAACAGCAGGAAGAACGCGGCCAGTGCCCGGGAAGGTCAAACAACAGGAGGGGACAATGGCTCCACTATTCATAAAGTGATGGGGTCATTTTGAAATTTAAGGGACAGAGAGGAAATGCATTGGGACTATTCTACAATATTTCATAGTATTATGCTGTGATAATGCAAATATCGCAGACAACAAAATTTAGAAAAATTAAAGAAAAAAAAATGCGATAGGAATTGATAAATCATATGACATTGACTAGTGGAAATGATATTTTTTTTTGTTTCTAAGAACTTTATAAAGCACTTGTCATCTAACACAGCAAGTATTTAGAAAAAGAAATAATATCTAAACCAAAAGCACCATTTTTTTTCTTCAAAAAAGTGCCGATTAAATACAGTTCAAGGGACAGGCCAAGATAAGTAGACCTCATTGATAAGATACATGTATTTCATTGTAAGGTAAATATTTTCCATGACTTTGGTAAAGCTGTGGTAGCCGTCCAAAACGACTTGACACTTACGAAAAGTTTGCTTCTTTGCTAGAGGATATGGTTAATATCTTGAATGTTGGTTCCGAATTTTTCATATGATTCATCACATGCGGCTAGATTCTCCATGAAGAATACCGATAGCGCCGACTGCGATGGACTTACAAAGTAGAAAATAATGCGTGCTTGCATTTTGCGGGGCGGGGCGCCTGGCAGCACACCTTTATTGCATTGCGCCATTTTTCAGCAGTATGCGCATTTGGCATATGGCGCAGCCCTTCCCCGGCCCTTGTAAAGTCTATAATCCAAAGATCAAGATACATTGAGTGAATAACATTTGAGTTTTGAATGAAATGTGAAGACAACGAGCAGTAATCCAGCTCTAAAGTCCATAGAAACAAGATAAATTTTGAAAAAGAGCAAACACCTAAAAACATCAGAGGTAGGATCAGGTGCCATGCAGGAGTAAGCACCCCCTGTCGACCGGTCATAATTGCCATGATCGGGCAAACGGAAAAAGCCGCACACAATTCAGTGTGAGTGTGAAAATAATGGCCTAACATTTTGTATGAAAAACGTCAGTCAACATTCGACTTAATGATAGATTGTATTTGCTGTCAAGGTCATTGTATCGACTATAGAATTTGCGAAATGTTGATTTTAAACAAGACTGTTGATATTCTTGTTTCATCAACTTCTATTTGTCATTGCATTTTATAAATAAAGTATATATCTTACACTAAATAAAGCTTTAACGACAATGTCAAGGGGAAATCTCTAATCAAACCTCTTGTGAACAACACAATGTATTCAGTGTGAGGAAAAAACTGTAGTCACCTGATCTTAATCTAAAGAATCGTAATTTCTACCCAATTTTCATAATTTTTACTTACATTCCATTTAGCTTGTTGTGTTCCGACTTTCATATGAGCTTCCTCATCCAAAATAGTTATCATGGTTATACCAACATTTGTTCTCATGCAATACACAACAACCATTCCGAGAGTTGCCAAGATTGTCACAATGTACCTCCTGGGGAAGTACAGATCCGAGAAACAACAAACAGAAGGTGCAGGGCTGTCACTAACGTTTTGGCTCTGTGATTCACTCTTCTCTGTGAGTTCAACATCACTCTCCATTTTTTGATTACGCTTGTCAAGATCCGCTTTATCTGAAGTTTCTAACGACATTGTCTAGCTTAAAAAGGCATCATCAAGTCAAATCTGATGTCCAGCTAACTGCTTGCAGGCAAACACCATAAACCTAAGAGAGAAAGTCAGCGTGGTATGTTACTTTCTTCACATTCAAAGATTTTATTTGTTTTGCTGTATAAAACGTTTTCTTAATTTCTCCATATGGATGAATCATGAAAACTTAACCTAAAATTAATAAATGGATACAATGTAAATAAATAAATAAGAGAGGAAAAAACGAAAGAAAATGTAAAGAAGGCCTAAAAATACATGTTGTTATAATCTATCCCCCGGTGCAATCCGCAATCGTCTCTAACTTTTGCAATGTAATTAATTCAAACACATTCTTTAAAAAGATCCATCATTAATTGTGATTTTCCGTTGCGTGCCGTCAGTGACAATTATGACGTAGCACACAATCGAAATCAATCTGGATGTCGTACTTGGATGATCTTTGAAAAGAACGAGGGAACCCCTCCCCCCCCCCCTTTTCAATGTTTAAAAGTTGCATATTACAGGCACTTGTTTCTGTAATAAATTTTTAACCAATAGTATAATAAAAACACAAGGTATCTAACTCCGAATTACCGGTACAGTACCCTCTTCCCCAGGATTGCAGTCATTTACACTTTCAGAGAAAATTCACCTGCAAGCTATTTATCGCCTACCTGTACATTGTACCATCTAGCGTTAACCTATTTATTACCATTCTCTTCTATGAATTTTTCAGTCTGCGAGCAGAGTTTTGACGCTGTTTACGTAGATAAAAGAAAATAAAGACAATTAAGCATGCCATATATGATTTTGTAGATAAATCATCATAGAACAGAATGATAATGAGCAGTTTTTCCGAGTGCATTTTCTCTAAAAGTGTAAATGACCGCTTCCGGGGAGGGGGGGGGCGTGCCTCCCCAATAATTTTGCCGATATATAGATTACTAAGTAAACATAGATAATGTGTGCTTGTGCCCCCTCAATAAAAACGTCTGATGACTTTTTTTTTCTTTTTTTTTTTTACTTGTTAAGGAATTTTGGTAGTTGATGTTTTTTTTTTTTTTTGCTTGTCAGGAAATTTTTGGTAGTGCCCCTCAACGTCAACTGAAAAATGTATGCCTGTGCCCCCCCCCCCCCCCAAACTGAAATTGATTCCTACGGGCCTGGCTATAGTAAAAATAGATACTACATGCTTGTGCCCCCTCAATAAAAGCGTCTGATGCCTTTTTTTTCCTTTTTTTTCTTCTTTTTTTTTTTTTCTTTTTTGCTTGTCAAAGAATTTTTGGTAGTTGACGGCCTTTTTTTTTTTTTTTTTTTTTTGCTTTTCAGGAAATTTTTGGTAGTGCCCCCTCAACTGTCAACTGAAAAATGTTTGGCTGTGCCCCCCCAAACTGAAATTGCTTCCTACGGGCCTGATAATATATTTGCTATCTTTTAAAAATGAGGTCAAAGCTCATGAACAGAATGCATTTGTGTAAATGTTACTTAAAATAGAATTTCATCATATTGTAGTCCTCTAGCAGACTAAAACTATTATGACACAAGATATTCTGTTAAAATGAGACGTCACACAGAAGCAAATGAACGACAATGAAACTAACAAAGACTATTCACCGTAAACAAACGTTAAACAGACATGTTAAAAGACACTATGTTATATTCTGTTATATTCTGGACTTTTTAAAGTGAGTTAAATTAACTATACATCTGCACACATTGAAAAAAACAACCTATAATTAAGAAGGCCCAAGCACTGCACAGCGCTTCTGATAAGCTTGTATACGACTGTCTCTCAATATCATAACCTTTTCCGTCTTTTTGCTAAATGTGATCACCCGAGACCCACGTGTACGAAATGGCCGCGCTAAAAATACCGAAAAAACACATACGTATATCAAAGAGAGAAACAAGCAAGATTTTAAATTTTTCGAACATTGGAATAAATCTTCTTAATTATACTTATTTTGTAATCTATTCTGAATTCATTAAACGCTATGTAAAATTTTCAATCTATGTATGACAAATTTCTGTTTAATAATTGAAAATCGATATACAAAGTGACAGTACAATCCCGGAAATTTAATTAAAGTGTATAGTACAACTGAAATAAGAATCTTTTTTTTTCATTTATTTTTTTTTTCTTGAAAGAAGATAATTTTAGATACCTTTGAGGAAATTTGTTCTTTTTTTATTTGAATGCTTGAATGAAATATTCAAAATGTTAACTTGATCTGTCTTTCAGAAAATCTGGATGTTCTAACATAATTTATCCAAATATCAAACTGTCTGAAAAAAAAATAGTTTAATTTTAAATATGTTCTAACCACTCGACGAGGAGGTGTTGTTCTTAAATGTGCTGATGGCGAAAGAGAAGTAGATCTTACCTACGACAAGCTTAGGCAGTGACTTTAAAGACGGAGACTCACCAGAACATAACATACAGACTACAAAATCATGATTGGTTTATTTCATAATTAAACTTTCTAAAATTAAATTTTGACAGAAATTTGTAAAAGACATTATTAATAATATCACTATTTCTAAAACCAACCTCGTTCTAAAATAAATCCTTTGCTGTTGTAAGCTTGTTAAATTTCCAAGCGAATCCTTCGTGATTGCAAACAACGGTTCAACATCCGCCCAACAAAAATGTTATTTGTGACTAAAGTTTAAAAAAAAATGGGCAAACACTTTAAAATCGATAACAACAGATATAAAATATAGGCGCCATTCCCGACGCTGCAGAAACGCCAATAGTTCAACCGACAACGAATCTGATGACAACTTTTTTCACATGAGTTAAAACAAACCTCGGAGATAATGAAAAATTATTTTACTACCTCACGACACGAACTAAAACATCTGTTGACAAAAAGATCGAAGTGGATGTATCAGCTGTTGGGTTTGTTATAATGATAGGGAGAGAAGCTATTACATACAGTCACATGACAGGGTTTACAAGTGTTTATCTCTCACTACAAATTGTTACATGTAATTTACTGTTTTCGTGCAGGCAGTTACGTACTGTACTTGGCAACTGCGACATTAGTTTGGTTACAGTTTGTAGAAGTAATGTTTATATATATTTGTTTACTTTTCTGTATATCGTTGACGTGAAAATACTACGCGAGGGTTCGATTTCCCAATTAAAATTTATCAAATAAAGGAGATGGGCGAACATAGCGTGCAGAAAGCCTTTAGCTTCAGATATATAAAAATCATGTCCAATTTGTGAATTTAGTATTTAGAATACAGTTTTCATTATTGCAATTTATTAAATTATGATAAACAAAACTCTCCTGAGGAAAATTTTCTCGGCAAAATTTATTCTTTCTTTTGAAAAATAATGTGGCATTCTTGGGGTTCGAACCCTAGCAATAAAATTCTTGAGTATAATTTTCTTTCGAGACTAGCACGCTAACCACTTAAACTACACAAGTCATAATGAATAGTGGCATTTAAATCATGTTTGTAATATGACCCTTGAATTAATGGACTTTAAGTATTTCTCGAAAAGATGCAGATGTTATGTCATAAATGTATATTTTGAAGGTATAGTGGGTCTTTGCTCTATATTTTTGGTAACCAAAAAAATGTATATTTTTATGCAAACTTTGAGGATTAACTTTTAAAAAAATGGAGCGAAGAGCCACTCATCTCAAAAAATAGTGTTTCACAGGCAAATAATTTCAATATTTTGAGGGATTTTTGCAAACTGTAGAGATTTTACATATAAGTTTTAATGTTAGATGAAATATCAAGGAAAAATTTGATATGATTGAGATTTAATTTTTAACCTCCATGTTTGTCCTACTATAGGCTTTTTGCTCTTCATGTTCACCCATCTTCTTTATTATCTTTAGTTACCAATTTTTGTAATATTTGGCATGTGAAACTTAATGAATTGGGGGGGGGGGGGGGGCTTCCAAAGCAACAAAAAGTGGAGAGGGACAACCTGCATCTAAATGACAAATTACTATAGCAAAATACTAGTACTACACTCAGAAAAAAAGGGGGTGCCCCTGCCCCCTCCAACCACCCCATCCCCACGTTCTACGGGCCTGTTGTCATTTTCATTTGTGCGATATTCACCGATAAAAGATGAGGGCTATGGGCAGTAGCTCGGAGGTGCACATCATGCATTTATTACAGAAATGACTTCCGAAGATGCGTAGTCTTTTCATGCAGGAATTTTCTGAAAACTCACTTAACTTCACGGCTTCTCAAGGAACTTCTTGAATTTAAAAGATTTTAATTATGACAATTGAATTTGTAAAAATGTCTAAAAGACCTCATTGAAATTACTCTTTTTAAATCTCTAGAATCCAGGAGTTTCTGCAGCTTTTGTACCTTGGGCCCCCAACAAGACTTGTTTTTAAAATGTTAAACAGTTTTACTTTCTTCACAGCATAGCTATTCACAAGTTTAAAATTGTTTTAGGTGTATTTATTTAATAAGAACATTAAAATTACTATAGTAATATCCATAAAATGTTCTTTTTTATCACGAAATTAAGATGTTGATTATGCAAAACACAAGATCTAATAACAATTATGACCAAATTTTATTCTTATTTATAAATGAATAAAAAGCGCAAAGTATCATTGTTCAAACAAATTTATATTTGTTGCAGGCATATGGAACGCCGGGACTGTCTTATCTGAGGATAAAACATTATATGCAGTGTTCTCTTCATTATATGTGGTACTATTTTAATTATATGAAGTAGTTTTTACAGTATATCGTGTGCAACTTCCATTATATACAGTACTTCTTTCATTATATGATGTAGATATGTCATTATATTATGTACATCTATCATTATATGAAGTGGTTTTATCATTATATGAAGTGCTTTTAACATTAAATGCGGTAGATCTAACTTTATATGCAGTAAACACAACAATATATTATGTACTTCTCACATTATATACAGTATATTCATCATTATACGTTGTATTTCTGTTATTATGATGATGCTGATCGTTAAAAATTATGTCCGGTCCTGTTAGCATTCCGTGCGGTAGATTTTGCATTTCGTTATGATGTAGACACAGTATTATATGCGATGCTTTCTTCTTTATGTGTATCATCTTTCGGAAGCTACCTTTCGGAACTCTCTGTTAAAAATTGGTTCTTCTTTTTATCGACCTTGAGAACTCCGACATTTCCTGTTGAATTCAGTACAATAAAAGCATGCGTATATACATTAAAGCAGTTAATAATTAATGCTACGTATAAATAAACAGGTTAGAATGTTTTTTTAAAGATATGAAGTAGGGCAATAGAGTAAAATAGAATCCATTCTATATTTCATAGTATGAAGTAACGAGGGGAGGGGTTGTTGGGTATGATAGAAATATTTTGGGAGTGGAAAAAAAATTGAGGCATTTCTATCTTTTTTGTGAACAATATGACATTCAAAAAGATTATTTCATATATAGGACAATCAATGTCAAAAAAGATATTTAAAAACTAACTGCATTCCTATGCCTTCGAGTAGGCAGGGCTTTAACAACGACTTATAGAAAACACTACAAGTATTATTTTATCTATTTATTTATTTATTTATTTGCTTTTTTAGGGGTGGGATGTGCTAATTTTTCACAATGTAAATTACCCTTTTATCTCTCATTTTATTTTGCCGATATACAGTTTACTATAGAAAACATAGCTACTATGTGCCCTCTCAATTAAAATGTTTGATGACCTTTTTTTTTTTTTTTTTTTTTTTGCTTGTCAAGGAATTTTTGGTAGTTGATAGTGCCCCCTCAACTGAAAATGTATAGCTGTGCCCCCCCCCCCCCAACTGAAATTGCTTCCTACGGACCTGTATATATATATATATATATATATATATATATATATATATATATATATATATATATATATATATATATATATATATATACGTTGTATTACTGAGTAATTTTACCACATACCTTTTTAGAATTAAAATCTTGAAGTACAACCCAGGACTCAATACATTTTATGTTCTGAAAATCGTTTATCTTCTCCTGATACATTACATAACATTCACATAGTATAACTAAAGACAATTTCAGCATTTTTTTATACGTCATAGTTTAACAATTAATGGAACAATAAAATTATTACAGTAATAAGTGCATCTCTCTCTCTCTCTCTCTCGTTGTAAACTACTGAAGTAAGTATAATTATTGATATGACTTCGAAATTCCTTTAATATAGGGATAAATATTATGTCAGTGGTATGTGATTATTCCGCGATGCTTTGGCTGACGCGTGGTTGATTACCAATTATCAAAGATAACCCAAAATCATTAAGAATTTTCATATCTAAGAACGAAAAAAGGTAGAACTTTCTAAATCTAACAAGGGGGGTTCCGAAAGGTAGCTTCCGAAAGATCATACACATAAAGAAGAAAGCACCGCATCTGTGTCTACATCATAACGAAATGCAAAATCTACCGCACGGAATGCTAACAGGACCGGACATAATTTTTAACGATCAGCATCATCATAATAACAGAAATACAACATATAATGATGAATATACTGTATATAATGTGAGAAGTACATAATATATTGTTGTGTTTACTGCATATAAAGTTAGATCTACCGCATTTAATGTTAAAAGCACTTCATATAATGATAAAACCACTTCATATAATGATAGATGTACATAATATAATGACATATCTACATCATATAATGAAAGAAGTACTGTATATAATGGAAGTTGCACACGATATACTGTAAAAACTACTTCATATAATTAAAATAGTACCACATATAATGAAGAGAACACTGCATATAATGTTTAATCTTCATATAAGACAGTCCCGGCGTTCCATACAGGCACTATGTATATCTTTATCGCTGGTACCTTTTATCTTAGGTATCTTTATCGCTGATCTGATCAGTCAGTTCTGAATAAATTAAAAACACAGGCCTGTCCATGGGCAGGACCGAGAAAGTCGTATGCAACAAACAGAATAGGAACATGCTCTACTTCAAAACGTCGTATGATACAAGTAATAACGTATTTCACACGGTAACATTTTGCTGTACACAAGGTTGTTTACAACTTGTATTACCGTATGCTGTACCGTCTCAGAACAAATGGATGAGTCACCCTGTGCTTCTACAGTACATGTACGTAACTTGACTTACCTGACATTTATCTTTGAAGTATAACTTACGTAAAAAATTACATCATTATAAGTATATGACGTCATAAAGGATTCGTTCTCGGAAAAAAAATGAAAAGGCACATTTTTATGCTATGTATGGTTTATTCGGCTTTAATCACGTTAGCTGATTTTAGGGACAGTAAAAATCAGGGGACATTTAGCTGGCTGCATTCAATTCCACGAGATGACCCTCGAGTTCAAGAGGTAATCATGAATCCAATGAGGGAGAAACTTAGACTTGTAGGACCGTTCTTAGCCGCTCACAAGTACTTCGCAGTAGATCCACGATCCATAAATGGACGTGTCGAAAGAAAAGGGGGCTTACATAGAAGTTTTCCCAATCCAAGAATAGTACAGTGGGATCCTAGTATAACGAAGGCTTGCGAGGACGGTGAAGTATCTTGCATAAACGAAATCTACAGGAAAGCCAGCATAGCAAATTCCGTATGGAAGCTTCACGACACCGACAAATACTCTAAACATTCTGTTTTCTCGCCATTCAAAACCGAATTGGAGATGTTTCGTTATCGAGCCACAGCAGTTTACTATATGTGTTGGTTTACAGAACTGAAAAGTGCATTGTTAGCGTACGTTGAAAACCATGAAAAAGGGTGCCTGGATTCTTTGTCAAAAACTGTTGAATCAGGTGGTAAAAAAGTTGTAGATTTTAGATCCAATTATGGCGGAAATCAGTCGGACCCTGTTTCATTGTGGACCTGTGCTTATTTATGGTTTTGTCCAGACCCATGTTACGGAAGAAGTTCAAATGGAAATGTGAAAGACGAAATGTCCGCCAAAACTGACCCACTTAACCCTTGTAAAAATCTAAATGACAAAACCTGCACATGGATCACTGGGAAAAACATTGACTTCGAAGATCTCACTAGAAACAGATTTAATTATTCCTGTGTCTGTGATAAACAGGGATACATATGGAGTCCTAGGTACATGTTTTGCTTTGACCAGGACGAATGCTTTGACCAAGTGGCACAATGTCCTGACGATAAAATCTGCAGAAATACAATTGGTTCATATGATTGTAGCTGCAGGAGGGGATACTTTCAACACGAGATGACTGGAATTTGTGTTCGCAGTCCCATTTTTAAGGGATCACTTGACAAAGTTCGTCAGAGAGCAAAGAAGAAGGAGAAAAATGTTCCATTTTGGGTCAAAATAATGGAAAAAATACTCGGGAAATGACATTTTATTTGCCATTAAAAAAAAACATGCTGATGGAAATAGTTGTTTTTGCAATTTATAACAACTAGTAGATGCAGCTTTAGTCTTTATTTTTTTTTTATAAAGCAATCATGAATCACTATCCAAAAAAGTTCATACATTATACATGTACAATGTAATTTTTTGTGCTAAACTGTTATTGTCGTGAACATTGCATAACGACGACTAAACTTCCGAACAGGTAACTTTACTTTGATCGATGTGCAGTTTTGTACTAATGGCTTGAATTTTGGCTGAAATCCTTATCAGTCTTATTTACATGTCATGTAAAAAGTCTGTTTTACAGAAACATTAGTCATTTATTACATTTAAAGAAGAATTTTAGAACAAAGGTTAGATTTATACAGCTATTAGTTTTCTTTTAATTGCGAAATGCAACCACTATAGAATGCATAGTATTCTGTCTTTATTCTTTAAGTTCGGTGTATATGCATGATCATATAGTTAGACTTAAGCTCTGTTAAAGAAAAATTAATTATCATATTTTGCAATTCATAAACGTGGATAATGTTAAAAATTATTTTTAAAAAATTGAATTTGGGGAAAAAAAGATGATGCGAAAAATTTTACATTTAAATATGTATATTTTCTTTTTCTTTTTTGCAACATTTGTATGTTTTGTAACACAGTCAAAGTTTGAAGTGTTAGCTGGCTCGTTCCAGTTAAGAATTTATGACATGTATTTTGGATATTAAATAATGACAATGTTTTAGTATATATACAGTATGCTATATTACTGCCATTACTTAACGTGACCCCATGTGATTAAATACAACCACAACATAAATATTAACAACTTTCTCAACCAAAAAAGTAATTATTCCTACAATACTTCTCTCAATATAAATATAGACAGTGTGAATTTTCAACAGGTAAGACTTAAATTTTGACGTTGAATGTGTGTTTACTGGATATAATGTAATTCTAAATGCGCACGTCAGACATAAAGAATATATTTTGGCTTCACGTATTTTTCTTTACATTCATCATGTGCAATCCAATTAATTACTTTGAGTGATTAAGTCTTCTCTGGAAACCATGGTTCACTAAACCGAGAGTCAGGACAATTTTCGATTCAAGACCTGATGATGCGCGTACTGGTTTTGATAAGTTTACACCTGCTAACAGTCACTTGGGGATGGCCCTCGTTTAACGACTACATCCCAAATGGTGACAAGGTCCCCAATCCATGCAATCCCTCCCTTATATGGTACGGAGTGGGGCACCTTGGTGCCCATGGCTCGGGACCTAGAAATCAATTTGGGCACGATTTTATAAAAGCAAATAAGGTAAGTTGATTTTACGAAAATTATACATGTACTTTTTTTCAAGATGACATAATATTAATAGGCAAAAGCGGGTACTTTGTTTTGATCTGACCGCTATAATGTTACAAGTCCTAGAAAGTATTATGACATTGTGGTCATTCTGGAGAGGTCATTTACCTATATGTCAAATGTTTATTTACGCTTGTGTCCCACTACAATACACCATTTAGATGACTCTTACACAGCTGACTAAATCTGACCATTCCATGACGTATAAGAAGTTTATACGTTGTTTCCAAAATAAAGGCGTATATGTATAGAGTTGTGTTTTCGACTATTAACATATTTCTCTGATAATTTATTATCATGTCTTTCACCGAAAAGATTAAAATCTACAATCAATAAGCTAATTCGCATCTTTTTATATATGGATTTTTCTGATCAAAACCAAACAAGGTAACCCCCCCCCCCCCCCCAAAAAAAAAATAATGATAATATTAGCCTAGTTATAGTATTACTCCAGCATATTCAGAACCACGTACATTGTACACAGTGTTTACGAATACCATCGTCTCTCGTTTTTAAACACCCTGGATCCACCCTTGCTTTTGTAGAGCAAACGCTTTACAAGTTACCGTATACCCACAATCGTAAGCCGTAATTAAGTTCAAATCCAATTTGTTAATTATGTAAATTTTTAGAGATTTTTTTTCGCTCTTTGGTTTTCCTCCAGAAATGGGGAGACATATGTCGTATGGATTCGGATGGGGACGGTCAGTACAATGGACTAGAGTTGGGAGATCCAGATTGTGAGTGGTCCACCACCAACAGAAATCTGACCCTCCCGGCTTTCTCACATCCAGGTAAGACATGGGCATATCTTGGGAGTAAAATGTTTGTTGTACTAAAAATAAGAGAGAAGATTGGTGAATTAATTATAGAAAAACTTGTACTATGATAAATCAAGCATCTAGCTTTTATCAGCTAAACGTATTCTTGGAATCTGCAGCATTACATACATTTAACCAACGTAAAAGTCGAGTGGGAGTATTTGCCTTTGGTATGTCTCTTCCTCGCTTCATTTCTTAGATTTCATTTTTTCCTCTTTTAAAAAACATTTAGAATCAAAATTTTGTTAAAAATATAGTCAAACTTGATCAAGGAGTTCAATGGTTTAATTTTTGCTTTAGAAGAAAATGACCATGATTCATAAAACTAACAAACAGCCTCGACAGTTTGAAAAAAAGTATATTTCTGAATCGGGGAATAACATTACAACAAGGAAACCGTTTTTGTGTACGTACAGAAAGCCCAGAAAAATTTATTTCAAACAGTTACAACTATTCCAATTAGTTCAAACTGTTCACTGATACAACTTTGTAGGTCCAATGTAATAAGACTCCCCCCCCCCCCATGAACATTTCTGTCCTCCGTTCCTACATCCTTCCGAACTCTCCATTTTTGTGTTTAGCTCATTTACAATTAAGAAACCTGTTTAATATATTTCATCTCAAAGATACATTTAATATAGGTGTAACAATACATCCATATACAAAGATACATTAAATATAGGTGTAACAATACATCCATATATCGATACATTAAATGCAAAATCTTTTTCTCGATATTTTCAGGATGTATGCACTCCGCTTTTTTTTGGTTTTAAAATTATGATGTCTGTGTATACGACAGTTGTAGAAATTATTAAAAATAGAAATGTCAAAATTCTTCTATTTTAGAAATCAAAAAGAAAAACGCTAAAATTAGAATGCTTTAATCTTGGTTTCGGAAAATACTAAATACTAAAGACTTAAATTAAAATAAGATTTTTTGAAAAAGGAACGCTGAAATCAACATTTTCCTTTCTTAAAAACAATTATGGAGGAACCTGTACATTTAAAAACTTGATGTATCATGAAATATTGCGATATTTTTTTTCTTTTCCGGAAATATCGTGATGCATCGTGATACTTTTCCCCCTCACGATACCCCCCCCCCTAACATTTAACAATTTAAGACAACTACTAGTACATGAACAATTTGTGAAGTCCAGTTATCCTTTGACCTTGTGCTCACTTTTCTATATCTTATTTGATATTCATTCATCAATAAACACATCTTGGAAGGTGCTTTTCAATCTTGCCATAATTTTGCGATCCTTTGATGAGAGATGGAGATAACGAACAGTAATCAACTCAAAGGTCCATTGAAACAATACAAATCGGGAGCAGAGCAAACACGGACCTCTAAAAAATTGAACATCAGAAGTGAGATCAGGTGCCATGGAGGATTAAGCATCCCCTGTCGACCGGTCACACCGCCGTGTGCTCATTGTCAAGATCGGGCTAACTAAAAAAAATTCCATAGATAATTCAGTGTTTAAATAATTGCCTAACAATTAGTATGGAAAACGTCAGTCGGCATTCGACTTAATGATAAATTGTATTTGCTGACAAGGTCATTGTATCGACCATAGAACTTGCAAAATGATGAATTGAAACGACACTGGTGATATCCTTGTTTTATCAACTTGTTTGTCAATAGCTTGCCTCGTTTTAGAAATTATTCGTACGTTGAGCATGCTCTTGCGTATCGAATCAACTGGGAGATATAAACCCCATATGCAGGTGATAAGGGCATATTGCTACATAAGTATGGGAAGTTGACGATAGAAAATTTGAAGTCATCACATTTATCATAAAGTTTGTTGTTAGATTACCATTAACGTCTTTTTCTAGTAAAATACCCAAATACGAAACAGGTGTGTCAGACTCTGTGGTATCTTTCATTTAAGGTTCACTGGGATCAAGTATCGAGTTGACATACAATGGAAGTAACTTACGTCGTCGAAATATTTATAAATGTCGAGTAAAAGGTCACAGCAAGTGCCTTCTTCTCATGTATAAATTTTTGATTAATTCTGCTTCCTATGAATACAAATAAAGGTCTGCTAATAACGGGGCACACTTGATACCCATGGGAATTCCGACATATTGTTGGTAGACCTGATCTTCAAACAACTACTTAAATATTGTCAATCAGAAACTCAAGCATGCATGTTTTTAATATCTACTTCAGAGTACCTGTGTGTACAATCAGAATGTTTTTAACAAAATAATTTTGCAAATGACCAATGACAATGTAAGTAAATTTACGAGTTCCAGTTTTATTGAAAAAACAGCTATGCCGGATGTCAAAAAGCCTGGACTTAAATTTTTCGTGGGGAATGGTTGTATAAAGTGCTAGTACCTTTTGGTGTTATTGATTTCGATAAAATTTTGTAATTTCAAAGAAGATGTGCGAACAAGGCGAGTGCAATGCCCATAGTGCAACAAACATGAAGGTGAGAAATTAAAACAAAATTTTCTTTGATATTTCATCTAAAATTAAAGTATACTTTATGTAAAATCTCCATAATTTGCAAAAATCTCATTAAGATTGAAATTATTTGCTTATGAAATAGATACACATACGAGAGAGAGCAAAAAGGATCATTTTCTCATAACACAATTTTTCGATATGAGTGGGTCTTCGCTCCATATTTTTCAAAGTTTATCCTCAAAGTTTGCGAAAAAATCTACATTTTTGGTCAACAAAAACATGGAGCAAAGACCCACTATACCTTAAAAATACACTTTTATGACACAACATTCACATCTTTTCGAGAAAATACTTGAAGTCGATTTAGTCAAGGGTCAAATCACAAACATGATTTAAATGTCATTGTTCATCATGAGCTGTGTAGCGTAGTGGTTAGCGTGTTAGAGGAAAATGATACTTAGGATTTTAATTGCTAGGGTTCAAACCCCACGAATACCACAAAATTTTTTTAATTACAGAATAATTTTTGCAAAGAAAATTTTCCTCAGAAAAGTTTTGTTCATCATAATTTCAATAATGAGAACTTTACTCTAAATACTAAATTCACAATTTGATTTTTTGATTATGATTTTTATATATCTAAGGCTATAGGCATTCTGTGCGCCTTGTGCGCCATTTCCTTTCTAAAAGTTCCTTGAAGTTTTTAAGTATCCACATCTGATTTACACCTCATCTCGAATATATTGTTGTACAGTACTCCTGAAGTTTCTCCTTCACTGCTGTTAATATTTTAGTGAGGAGTTAAGAAAGAGGCTTGGTAGAACATTTACTGGAACCCCTATGTATCTTTGTAAGAATTTTTATGAAGTTTAGGGATCCAGTATAGGTATGGTACCGGTAATTCAAATTCATTTTGATTGTTGAGAATATTAAAAATATTAAAACTAACATAATTATGATTTTGAAGAATTTCCTCCTTAGAAAGGGAGCTATAGGTATAAGTTGGATTACTACTCGCAGAACTAAATCCCAATTCATCTAAAATACAATTAAAATAATATGAGCCTCACAATGTTGTTACCTGCTTTGTCAGCTGAGACCAGTAAATACTGATCGTGTAATCTTTCAAATTCGTTTTTCACCTCTGAATTATTGAAGACAGATTGATAGATGATTTTCATATTGCCCCTCAATTGTCTAAATTCGAGATTTCAATATCCTTCTGATACTTTTAATCCATTCTGACAAAGTGTCAAGATCTTCTTTTTCATGTTTGGTCCATCGCTTGTATTCTTCCACAAAATTCAGAATATTTATGAAATTATGACGCCTCTTGAAAGATCGGGGTTCCCTAAATTTTGGCCCTTTTAAAATATGTGATTTCAGGTCCTCATTATGAACTATATTTACGTCACCAGTAATGACGTGTCCAGAAGGACTCTATTTGTAGGATGAAGAACATGAACACTTTGGAGGATTATGCCTTTATCAAACCGTCCTGATTTCTATTTACTTAGTATTTGGTGTAATGATTGTAGTCGATCAGTCTCTGTAATTATTTTAGCATATACCTGTTTGTCTGTTATAACATCAGTACGACTTCTATAAAAATGTACTCGTAATCTCTTTACCACTAATTTTGCTATTTTTACATCTGGATAGGTATCTGTGAACCGTGGGACAGCCCCAAATGTCTTGCTATGAATGGCTCTTTGGACTGTGATGCTGATAAAGTTTCAACAAAATGTGAACAAATTGATGAACCAGGTTATTTGGTGATTTTGAACTTTAAATTACAATCCTGATATTGTTTTACTTATTTCGATATCATAAATGCAATCTTACTTTTTATATCCCCGTTTCATGGTAGGTGTTAAGAAATACGACATGTTCCTGAACAACTATTCCATTCCGTTAAAAGAGTGGAGCTTTGTTTGTCGAATATTTGATTTGCCAACGCACAAAGACTATCACGTGATAGCATCTAAACCAATCAACCACCAGCATAATCTTTTGAAGAAAGTGGCAGTCTATGGATGCAGTTAGTGTCAATGTACTCTAGATTGTATTTTACTTAGCTATTTCATTTTACTTATTGGCCTTAAGATTAAACGCCTTTATCATGACTGTAGATCCAAACATGGTACGGATAACACGACAGGGGGTCTTCGAATGCTCCTCAATAATTGCCAAGCCTTGTCAAGATCTTATTGCAATAATGACCACTGATCAAATGGACCAGGGCAACTGTTTTCCACGGGACGTAGGGCTCCAGATTGGCAAAACAGGATATAAGCAAATTCTTATGAAGGTATAGCTCGTTTGTTAATGTTGCTGAACTTTTCAAGTGGCTGATCCAGGATTCTTGAAAAGGGGGACCCAACCAGTTCGGGGTCAGGGGTGGGGGCCTAGGGGGCGAAGCCGCTAGAAGCTGTTGGGTTTTAAGAGTTTTAATGAAGTTTTCCAACCTATTTTAGCTATACTTTATGTAAAACTAATGCAATATCCAACAACCACTAATTTTTAATCATTAACCTTACGTATATTTTTGTCACAAAAGGGGGGGGGGGGGTCAAAATTCGCCAGTGTTTTCGTCTAAATATCTGAAGTTACTTATATTTGTTGTCCCTCGCTTTGGCGAAAGCGAAGGGACATTAAATCTCATTTGTCTGTCAGTCTGTATGTCACAAAAACTTTAACCTTGGTCATTCATTAACTTTTGAATGAGAAAAGATAGGGCTTTCATATTTCACATGTGTATTACCTGTGACAAGACCTTTCCAAATATATACTAAAATTTTTGACCCTGTTATCTAACCTAAATGACCTACTTTTCAAAAATTTTAATATTACTTTTACCTTGGTCATAACTTTTGATTGAGAAAAGATAGGGCTTTCATATTTTACATGACTGTGCATTACATGTGACAAGACCTTTACAAATGTACCATGATTTTTGACCACATGACCTATACCTTGAAGTTTGGCGTACTTTTCTAAAATTTTAACATGGTGATAACTTTTGAATGACAGAAGAAAGGATGTTCTTATTTGACAAGTGCACCACCTGTGACAAGAAGTTTCCGAATGAGCTTTGATATTTGACCCTGTGACCTTTGACCTTCAAGTTTGACATAATTTTCAAAAATTTTATCATTGCTGCTAACTTTTGAAGGAGGGAAGGTAGGGCATTCATATTTGACTTGTGCATTACATGTACCAGTGAGAAAACCTTTCCAAATGCACTGATTTTTAACTTCATGACCTTGACTTTGAAGATTGACCTAATTTTCAACAATTTTAACATTGCTGATAACTTTTGAATGGCAGAAGATAGGACATTTATATTTGACATGTGCATTATCTGTTTCAAGACCTTTCTGAATGTACTCTGGTTTTTGACCTCATGATCTCGACCTCTAATATAAGTTTAACCGACAGTCTTTTTCATTTTTTTTTTACATTGGTAAGATCTTTTGAATGAGAGAAGATAGGGCTTTCATATTTTGCATGAGCATTATCTTTGATAACACCTTTCAGAAAAATATATCATTTTTGACTTCATGACCTTGTTCTAGAAGTTTGAGGGACGCACAAACAAGACAGTTGCGATAAATAATTGCATCCACTAAGACACCGAAAGCGGGGGACGAAAATTATTTGAATTTGCTTGTTGCACTTGCTTTGCAACTGATTGATGATTGGATTGTGTCTGTATCTTTGGTGGATTAAACCATTTTCCTTTACAGTGGACATTTGTGAATCCAATGAAAGAACAATCCGTGACACAGGCCGGAATGTCATTGTTTATTACCTCAAATTTGAAGAAATACAACGCCGGGGTGGCGATCCTAGAGGAGACACACTTTAGCATTCCGGGAAATCTCCCTAGCTACTCAGTGTCGTCTGCTTGTCCCAGTTCATGCACCGAGCTCCAAATGAGATCACCAGTAACTATTGTGGCGGGAGTTAACGTTATGAGGCATTATGGTAACTATGACAATTATCTCCTAGTATACTACATTATTCAGTAAAATTAATCACCAGACAACTGATAAAAATTGTTCCTAAAGATAGGTTGAATTCCTTGTAGGTGTTAAACAGCGAGTGGACGTTGAAAGAAATGACAAGATCTACAACTCTATCACAAACGACACCAGCTATGACGTTTTTGACCCTACTGTTTTCTGGTAGGTTGTTATTCAAATATAGGAAGAGACCTGCGGTTTATTTTTTCCCCCTTTAACCAATATCTTATCATTTTTTATACACACTCAGGTACACAACACCTGTGCCGGTTCTTCCCGGTGATATGTTGAAGCTGACTTGTGAGTATAACACCATGAGTGTGCGCAGTGATATCATATGGGGAATGGGCCCAAATCAGGAGCTGTGTAAAACCATCCTTATCTTTTACCCAAAAGAAAACTGGGATGACCATCACTGTGAAAGCTTTAAAAATATCCCACTTTGTGCCTTGGAGGTCGGTGAAGCTGTGTTTGGGTGTACATACCATGGATTTATGACAGCCTTAAATACGAATCCTCTATATAACCTTTCAAAATGTTCAACAATGTCGACATGTACAGATGGATGCCTGCAACAAGTAACAGCTGCCCGAAACACGGCATGTCTCTCAGGAGATATGTACGACTTGTGGAAACTCATGGCGAGGTCTCTGAGAAATAACAAGTTAATTACTCTGTTTAAAGCACTTGTAACCTGTGAAGAGCGATATACCACAGCTTTATTAGAAACAAGGTCTCAAAGTCGTGGTCGAGGATAGCACTTTACACTACTCATAACCGTTAACACTGCATCCTTATCCTCCCAAATTCGAAGACTGACAAGAAAGTGTACTTAGTATTGTATGTTTGTTAAAATCTTTGACCTTGCGTAACTTTTTAATATCTAGATAAAATACCTCAAAATTGATCAAGGTCAATTTTGAGTCAGTTTGACAAGAGATCCGCTTGGTGATTGTTACTCTAGGATTTTTTAAAGTTCTGAAACATTGTTTTATTGTTCAACAAATTTTGCAAGCACATTCATTAAATATGTTTATTTGTTTATACTTGTGATTGAAGAGGATTATGGTACTTAAGACAGTACATTTACATTTCCAAGTATTTTTCCTGAAGATTCTTTGCAAATTAGACAAGAGGCCCATGGGCCACATCGCTCACCTGAGCACACTGGCAAGGCAGAAGCGCAAATCAGTTCAGTATTGAAAAGATTACGGGGGGAAGGGGGGGGGGCTTGAATTTTAAACTACCTGATGATGCTTCCATGTCAATATAACAAATGGCTTTGTTGTACTTGAGATGATTTTTAAAAAAATTTTCCCATATATTCCTTTGTAAAAATTTGATCCCCCATTGTGGCTCCTCCCTATCCCAGGGGTCATCATTTGAACAAACTTGAATCTACACTACCTGAGGATGCTTCCATATCAATATGACTAAACATAGCTTTTCTGTTCTTGAGAAGAAATTTTTTTCTATATGTTCTTATGTAAAACTTTCGATCCCCCTATTGGGCCCACCCTACCCTCGAGGGTCATCATTTGAACAAAACTGAATTTACACTACCTGAGGATGCTTCCATATCAAAATGACTAAACATGATTTTCAGTTCTTGAGAAGAAGATATTTTCCTATATGTTCCTATGCAAAATTTTCGATCCCCCATTATAGCCCATCCCTATTCCCTGGGGTCATCATTTTAACAAACTTGAATCTACACTACCTGAGGATGCTTCCATATCAAAATGACTAATCATGGCTTTGCAGTTCTTCATCAGAAGATATCTTCCTATACATTTCTATTTCAGACTTTTATCCTCCATTGTGGCCCCACCCTAACCCAGGGGGTTATGATTTGAACAAACTTGAATCTACACTACCTGAGGATACTTCCACATAAATATGATCAATCAGGGCTTTGCTGTTATTGAGATGAAGATTTTTAAAGATTTTTCCTATATATTTCTATGTAAAACTTTGATCCTCCATTGTGGCCCCGCCCTACCCCCGGGGGGTCAGGATTTGAACAAACTTGAATCTACACTACCTGAGGATGCTTTCATATAAATATGACCAATTAGGGCTTTGCTGTTATTGAGAAGAAGATTTTTAAAGATTTTTCCTATATATTTCTATGTAAAACTTTGATCCTCCATTGTGGCCCTGCCCTACCCCCGGGGGGTCATGATTTGAACAAACTTGAATCTACACTACCTGAGGATGCTTCCATATAAATATGACTCATCATGGCTTTGCTGTTATTGAGAAGAAGATTTTTAAAGATTTTTCCTATATATTTCTATGTAAAATTTTGATCCTCCACTGTGGCCCCGCCCTACCCCCGGGGGTCATGATTTGAACAAACTTGAATCTACACTACCTGAGGATGCTTTCATATAAATATGACTCATCATGGCTTTGCTGTTCTTGAGAAGAAGATTTTTAAAGGTTTTTCCTATATATTTCTATGTAAAACTTTGATCCTCCACTGTGGCCCCGCCCTACCCCCGGGGGTCATGATTTGAACAAACTTGAATCTACACTACCTGAGGATGCTTCCACATGAGTTTCATCTTCCCTGGCTTTGTGGTTCTTGAGAAGAAGATTTTTAAAAGATGCTATTAATTTTTCACTAATTCTTTATTATCTCCCCTTGAAAGAGGGCGTGGCCCTTCATTTGAACAAAACTTCACCCAAGGATACTTTGTGGCAAGTTTGGTTGAAATTGGCCCAGTGGTTCTTGAGAAGAAGTCGAAAATGTGAAAAGTTTACAGACGGACGGACGGACAGACGGACTACAGACAAAATGTGATCAGAAAAGCTCACTTGAGCCTTCGGCTCAGGTGAGCTAAAAAAGTTTATGTTCTCATGAACTACTGTGGGATGAGTAAGAATTTTTCTATTGTAATGTGATTGAAGTAAAAAAAAATAGTGCAAACTTTTTTTTTCAAAATTGATCGTTGAATAACAAAGATATGTGGCAAGTCATCAGAAAAATAATGTAAATATAAGAGATGAATTTAATTTTTGAGAATTCATGAAGTACATAAACTACAATGCTTCATGCCTGCTTATTCATCATGAAGCGCGTTAGCATATTTTCATGAAGCGTCGTAGTTCATGTCCTCATGACTTCTCAAAAATTAAATTCATCTCTTAAATTAAAGTGCTGAGCCAATTTATATCATTGCTACAAAGTGCCCTTTTATTTCTGATTTACATACATGTATTTATAGCAGCTGAATAGAGCCAATAACCATCTTTCTTAACACTGTTGTATATAAATTCTGTAAAGGGTAGAATGTGCTTATTCACAGAACATGTACACAAAATATAAATGTTCTAAATTCAAGAGGAATTGATTCTTTCTATGGTAGATTCAGATATTGACCAAAATGGAATTCAACCCATAATTTTACATTTTACAACAGCATTTCAATATTTTGCATCGTTTTATTTCTTAATTCATGACAGTATATTATTTGATGAAAATATGTTAAAACTTGATTTATAAGTAATGAAGTATATGTTTTTAATAAGAAGTTAAGGTATTTAGCATCTGGATCAAACGTTTGCACCTTCTCTAATGAGGGAAGAAAAATTAGCTAATTTTCCATACCTACTAATCTATCCGTAACAAAAATACTAAGTTAAAAGTGTGCCTAGCAAAAAATTAGAAGTTTCACTTAATTTGCCAGTTTCTTCAAAAATTTATAAAACAAAGTAACACTATCCCATCTGTAAATTTCAATTTATTGCATGATAGATGTGCACATTTTAAATAACAAAAACCTGGGACAGATGAAAATATGATTTATGAAGAATCTCCTTTCATGAAATGGGAAATCACAGACAAGAGCCTTGATTGTCCTCACGGGGGATTATGCTTCCAGAAACCATCACAGTCTGCTGACCTTTCACCTCTTGCTAGTGGACTTCCTGGTCTGCCACATATCATACTTCCTGTTTGCTGTAGCTAGTAGTTCCTCCATATGACCAGTCAGCTGTGGAATACAATTATCACTGTATTCTGGTATGTGTTTCATATAAAAATCTGTTACCCCTAAATGGGAGATCTTTTTACAGAAAAATGACATAATATGGTGCATAGTACATAATAATCACAATTAGTGTTTTAGCAATCTCTCTGAATGGGAAATCTCTTCACAGGAGTGCATGTATAAATTTGGTGTTTCATGATACTAAAGAAAGGATAGTACGTCTACAGATAGGAAACATGACCTTTGAGTGTGTAGTGATACTCCTGAATGGGAAACACATGTATTTATATTGGAATGGGAATATATACTTGTCACTTATCAGACTTGCCTCTAGTGTGTAGTGATACTCCTGAATGGGAAATATAAATAGGAAATCAGACTTATGTTTAGTGTGCAGTGATACTCCTGGACAGGAATAATAAATAGGAAATCAGACTTATGTTTAGTGTGCAGTGATACTCCTGAACGGGAATTATAAATAGGAAATCAGACTTATGTTTAGTGTGCAGTGATACTCCTGAAGGAATTATAAATAGGAAATCAGACTTATGTTTAACGTGTAGTGATACTCCTGAACAGGAATTATAAGTAGGAAATCAGACTTATGTTTAGTGTGTAGTGATACTCCTGAACTGGAATTATAAATAGGAAATCAGACTCATGTTTAACGTGTAGTGATACTCCTGAATGGGAATTATAAATAGCCATTATAGGAAATCAGACTTATGTTTAGTGTGTAGTGATACACCTGAAGGAATTATAAATAGGAAATCAGACTTATGTTTAGTGTGCAGTGATACTCCTGAATGGGAATTATAAATAGGAAATCAGACTTATGTTTAGTGTGTAGTGATACACCTGAAGGAATTATAAATAGGAAATCAGACTTATGTTTAGTGTGTAGTGATACTCCTGAACAGGAATTATAAATAGGAAATCAGACTTATGTTTAGTGTGCAGTGATACTCCTGAACGGGAATTATAAATAGGAAATCAGACTTATGTTTAGTGTGCAGTGATACTCCTGAACAGGAATTATAAATAGGAAATCAGACTTATGTTTAGTGTGCAGTGATACTCCTGAACGGGAATTATAAATAGGAAATCAGACTTATGTTTAGTGTGTAGTGATACTCCTGAACGGGAATTATAAATAGGAAATCAGACTTATGTTTAGTGTGCAGTGATACACCTGAAGGAATTATAAATAGGAAATCAGACTTATGTTTAGTGTGTAGTGATACTCCTGAACAGGAATTATAAATAGGAAATCAGACTTATGTTTAGTGTGCAGTGATACTCCTGAACGGGAATTATAAATAGGAAATCAGACTTATGTTTAGTGTGCAGTGATACTCCTGAACAGGAATTATAAATAGGAAATCAGACTTATGTTTAGTGTGTAGTGATACTCCTGAACAGGAATTATAAATAGGAAATCAGACTTATGTTTAGTGTGCAGTGATACTCCTGAACGGGAATTATAAATAGGAAATCAGACTTATGTTTAGTGTGTAGTGATACACCTGAACGAATTATAAATAGGAAATCAGACTTATGTTTAGTGTGCAGTGATACTCCTGAAGGAATTATAAATAGGAAATCAGACTTATGTTTAGTGTGCAGTGATACTCCTAAACGGGAATTATAAATAGGAAATCAGACTAATGTTTAACATGTAGTGATACTCCTGAATGGGAATTATAAATAGGAAATCAGACTTATGTTTAGTGTGTAGTGATACACCTGAAGGAATTATAAATAGGAAATCAGGCTTATGTTTAGTGTGTAGTGATACACCTGAAGGAAATATAAATAGGAAATCAGACTTATGTTTAGTGTGTAGTGATACTCCTGAACGGGAATTATAAATAGGAAATCAGACTTATGTTTAACGTGTAGTGATACTCCTGAATGGGAATTATAAATAGGAAATCAGACTTATGTTTAGTGTGTAGTGATACACCTGAAGGAATTATAAATAGGAAATCAGACTTATGTTTAGTGTGTAGTGATACTCCTGAACAGGAATTATAAATAGGAAATCAGACTTATGTTTAGTGTGTAGTGATACTCCTGAACGGGAATTATAAATAGGAAATCAGACTCATGTTTAGTCTGCAGTGATACTCCTGAACGGGAATTATAAATAGGAAATCAGACTTATGTTTAGTGTGTAGTGATACTCCTGAACGGGAATTATAAATAGGAAATCAGACTCATGTTTAGTCTGCAGTGATACTCCTGAACGGGAATTATAAATAGGAAATCAGACTTATGTTAAGTATGTAGTGATACACCTGAAGGAATTATAAATAGGAAATCAGACATGTTTAGTGTGTAGTGATACTCCTGAACGGGAATTATAAATAGGAAAGTAGACTTATGTTTAGTGTGCAGTGATACTCCTGAACGGGAATTATAAATAGGAAATCAGACTTATGTTTAGTGTGTAGTGATACACCTGAAGGAATTATAAATAGGAAATCAGACTTATGTTTAGTGTGCAGTGATACTCCTGAACGGGAATTATAAATAGGAAATCAGACTTATGTTTACTGTGTAGTGATACTCCTGAATGGGAATTATAAATAGGAAATCAGACTTAAGTTTAGTGTGTAGTGATACTCCTGAATGGGAAAAATAAATAGGAAATCAGGCTCACGTTTAATGTATAGTGATACTCCTGAAGTTTTTCCTTCAGTGGAATAAGCTTTGCCATTTGAAACCTATCAAGCGTTGACTTCATTCTTATAACCTTCAATACAAAGAAAATAAAAATATATTTGAATGTAGTTCAAAATAACATGAAGATTTATCATCCACAAAGAAAAAATCAAAAGCCTGAAAGGCTTCAGTGGTGTCGAACTTGAAAAACAATTGCAAAAGTTCTTTCTGAATTTGATATAAATTTTAACTTTAAACAAAATGTCACAATTACAGTTTTGGTTGCGTAAACTTCTGATGGCGATTTCGATACGACGCTAGCTAGATGACATTCGAGCTCTGCTCACTCGACGCCATAAAAATAGATAAACCTTACAACCAGAGAAAAAAAATGTAAAAGTCTCTTAAAAGCTGAGGATGAAAATAAATAAGAAAATTATATACAACTTATATTCATTCATGTATAAAATTCAATATATACAAGTATATGAAATCAAAATATTAGGAACTTATGTTAATTTCTGATGGTAATGGATAGCTAGATCTTCATGCAATGATTAAACTTAATGCCTCATAGATGACTGATACATGTATCAGTAAATACAGAATAGGAAAACCTTTAGAGTGTCATCCTTTACCAAGGGAAATACTAATAATCCAGCAGTTTTGAAGTGGGACAAAACAACATGGGAAATCTTTACCAATGAAATGCACAGTTCAGTATGCTGGCAGATACATGTACTAATCTACTATGGCATTACTTTACTTCAAACATGTCTTCTTGTACAGCTAAAATAAATCTTCTACTGAAAGATGCAACGAAAATCTTTTGGCCATCCTAGATTAAGGTCAACAATATCCTTACAATACAAGGATTTACAATCAGGATGCTTGGACAGATGGCCTTTGTATCCCATACCTTTTCCTCCAGTGATTTGGATGACACAGGGAAACAGGTCCAGAAATGTCGGAGTAGCTCCAGCAGGGCACTGTAGTTGGCCCTTACCTCCTCCTGTACGTCTTGTGGGACTATCTCTGTCAACAATCAGGCTCAAATTTAGTCAAAAGAAGAAAACTCATACTGTCATTTGTATGAAAAAAAAAGAAGAGACACACAAGGTACATGGATTTACATTTCAGAAATATTATAGCTCATATTGATTTTGTGCATGTAATACAATGAATATTTTACATCCAGGGATGGGGTCAATTAATTTCAAAAGTAATCAATTGTGGTGGTCAGATGAGTTTGATCATTGGTGGCCAGACAGCTCAGTTGGTGATTCATCAATACAGTAGTCAAGCTCAATTACAGGTGACTCTTGATCTCTCGAAGTTCAAGGGACCGCAAGAAAAGTTCTCGAGATCGAGGGGTTCGAGAGATAGAAAGTGAATAAAATCCGGAATTTTCAGTTCCGATTATCATTGTTCCACTATTATAAATACCAGAAGTATATGATGATAATATCATTGCACGTTTTCATTCGTATTTAATAGGTAATTCACTTGATTTCAACAGATTTCAACAACAATGATCGTATTTTGAATAAATAAAATGATCTCTTTAAGTTTCAATATTTATTTGTTCTCATTTCATGATTACATGAATCCCGAATAGCAATCGTCGGTGTTGCTACCCCCGGGGCTTGATCGGGTCACCAGATTTCTCATATTAAATCGGTATTCAATTCTTGTGCAATGTTTGTCATACTGGGATTATGTAGACTCTAATAAAACTTTTATTATAATCTATGGAAAATTATTGACACGTCTCTTAAATTGTTTTCTAAAAATTATCGTCTCGTTGTCATGTCAAAATATGATGGGAAGCAATTCGTTTATAATTTACAAATTATAACCAATTAATTATATCAACACTCGGATACTCACAGGTATAGTGTCATCTATGTAAACACCCAATTAATGCCTCCATGCCAGCCCCAGGCGCTCACTGTTATCCAGGTAAGTCCAAGATGCATTAATTTAATGCTTGATTGGCGTGTACACTCGTGCAATCAAAACTTCGAGAGATAGAGAGTAAAATACAATGAAATGTATATAATGGGACCCAGGTCTTGGTTCAAGAGATTGAGAACTTCGAGAGATCGGAAGTAAATTTGCTTAGTTATATAGAGGAAAAAAAAACGGGACCGGAGGTTCAAGAGATCGAGAACTTCGAGAGATCAGAGTTCGAGCCATCAAGAGTCACCTGTATTCTTACTATAGGAATGTAATGATACAGCTAAAGTGTATTGTGATATATAATAATATTGGGGTTGTATAATGATATGTAGTGCAAATATTTCACCTTTCACAAGTTTTTATATCATTTGTGCATCTCTGTTCTGAATTAAGAAACTATCACAGTGTGAAAGGAAAAAGTTTAAGATTATTTCATCAAGTTCAGGAATACATTTAATATGTAACATTTAATAAGCTCTCCACACAATACAACAGCATTAGTTAATCAATTTATTAGGGATGTCAATTTTGTCAATAATTCATATTCGAATATTCAATGAAAGTATTCGAATATTCGATAAAATAAATAAAATCTGGTTTATTTTAAATATGCATCATCCTACTCTAATGAAAGGTTTAGCATAGGTATTCTTATATTGGAAGTAAAATTGTGTGAAGGCTTTTGTAGGTGTACAATAAGGAATTCCATTTGACATTTGTCAATGTTTGAAATAAGTAATTGATTTAAATGTAGAAAAGTATGATTTTAACAAATTTAATAATTTAATAAATTTATAGTAGCTCCAATTGAGGAACCAGTCATCTTACCAAAGGCAGGATAGTCGTATACTGTATAGATTTCAATAAGTGTAATTAATTACAATTATGAGCCTAATAGGAGATATGATAATAATCTATGATAAAATATTTTAAAAATAAAAACAAATATCATCATTAATTTGTAATGTAGATGATAAAAGTATTCAGGTTAAACGTATCACAAGGCGGCAACCTTAACTGTGAAAATGACACCTATGTTAATATATGTACATACTGACCACTTGCAAAGTAATCCCTATGTGTCTGCCAGAATCAGCAGCAACACAAATAAGAAGTAAACAAAATCTATCTCAATGCTGAATAAACATGTAAGTCCTGAAAAATATCTAAGACCCATCATGCCTCAATATTCTACTATATAATCAAGTTTTCTTTACTCACGATTCAGCTGTTGATGACTTGTTCCTTTCATTAATGCCCCTCCTGGTGATAATTCACTGAGTATCACAATGGCCCGGGACCCCTGAAGTACCTAAATAATAAAAAACACCTCTACAGATGGTCACAATGTAAAGGCTCAATATGAACTATTTCACAGCAAAGAAAAACTGGGTACATGCTACATGCCCAGTTCTAAAATGACCATTAAACACCACCCTCTAAATAAGCATCCATAGTCACCTCACTGATTAAAACCATTGTAACAGTTTCATTTTTAAATGCAATTGATATTTAAATATATAATCAAACATGCAGTCAGTTATTTTTTTAAAGACTGACATATGAGAAAAATACAATTGACCTACATTTGAGAGATCAGACGACCAGTGATGGACGTCACGCATCACTGACTCTGATGCATGAACGAGATCCTCACTTGTTGTATATCGAGACACAGTGACTGGTGTTGGCCCATGTAAATATCCCTCCATCTTATGTAATTGAAGATTCACATTCTTTTTACTACTTGTGTCCTTTAGATCATCCATATGAATTTTTTCCTGAAGTCTTTGTTTTTTCACAGCTGGTTCCCAGTAGGCTTTACTGGTACCTGGCCCAGATTCTTCTCTGGCCACTCCATTCACCTTTGGAGCATCACTGCCATTTTGAGTATTACTCCGCTGTGAAGCATTGTCTTTCTGACTTGAGTTCTCAGCACTTTGTGATCCTTTTGCACAAGCCTTTAGCACCATTGTTGAGTGATGATTAAACCTCCGAATCATTGTTCCATTCGTCACATTACTACTTATCCTAGTGTCTTCTGTCTGTCCTCGATAGTCCTGGACATAAAATTATAAACCTCACTAAAAGATCCTCCCAGTAAACAAAACATAGGTATACAGAGATTACAGAGCTCACCTCAACGAATGTTGTCTTCAAGTAAGGCAAAGTCCCACAATAAACTAATAATCTAGTAGTGTGCATCCCTAGATGAAACATTTATGCAATTTTGGTCTGATAGGACTTGCAGTTACTTGGGAATGGACTTATCTAAAACCTTTAAACTAGTCACTCATCCAGACAAGAGGCCCATGGGCCACATCGCTCACCTGAGCACATTGGCTAGGCAAAAGCACAAATCAGTTCAGTATTGAAAAGATTACCACCGGGGGGGGGGGGGGGGGGGGGGGGGGGGGGCTTGAATTTTAAACTACCTGATGATGCTTCCATATCAATATAAGAAATGGCTTTCTTGTACTTGAGAAGATGTTCAAAAAAATTTCCCATATATTCCTTTTTAAAAATTTGATCCCCCATTGTGGCTCCTCCCTATCCCAGGGGTCATCATTTGAACAAATTTGAATCTACACTACCTGAGGATGCTTCCAAGATATTATCCTATATATTTCTATTTAAGACTTTGATCCTCCATTGTGGCCCCGCCCTACCCCCGGGGGTCATGATTTGAACAAACTTGAATCTACACTACCTGAGGATGCTTCCATATAAATATGACTCAACATGTCTTTGCTGTTCTTGAGAAGAAGATTTTTAAAGGTTTTTCATATATATTTCTATGTAAAACTTTGATCCTCCATTGTGGCCCCGCCATTACCCCGGGGGTCATGATTTGAACAAACTTGAATCTACACTACCTGAGGATGCTTCTATATTAATATGACTCATTATGGCTTTGCTGTTCTTGAGAAGAAGATTTTTAAAGGTTTTTCCTATATATTTCTATGTAAAACTTTGATCCTCCATTGTGGCCCCGCCCTACCCCCGGGGGTCATGATTTGAACAAACTTGAATCTACACTACCTGAGGATGCTTCTATATTAATATGACTCATTATGGCTTTGCTGTTCTTGAGAAGAAGATTTTTAAAGGTTTTTCCTATATATTTCTATGTAAAACTTTGATCCTCCATTGTGGCCCCGCCCTACCCCCGGGGGTCATGATTTGAACAAACTTGAATCTACACTACCTGAGGATGCTTCCATATAAATATGACTCAACATGTCTTTGCTGTTCTTGAGAAGAAGATTTTTAAAGGTTTTTCCTATATATTTCTATGTAAAACTTTGATCCTCCATTGTGGCCCCGCCCTACCCCCGGGGGTCATGATTTGAACAAACTTGAATCTACACTACCTGAGGATGCTTCTATATTAATATGACTCATTATGGCTTTGCTGTTCTTGAGAAGAAGATTTTTAAAGGTTTTTCCTATATATTTCTATGTAAAACTTTGATCCTCCATTGTGGCCCCGCCCTACCCCCGGGGGTCATGATTTGAACAAACTTGAATCTACACTACCTGAGGATGCTTCCACATGAGTTTCATCTTTCCTGGCCCTGTGGTTCTTGAGAAGAAGATTTTTAAAAGATGCTATTAATTTTTCACTAATTCTTTATTATCTCCCCTTGAAAAAGGGCGTGGCCCTTCATTTTTACAAATTTGAATCCCCTTCACCCAAGGATACTTTGTGGCAAGTTTGGTTGAAATTGGCCCAGTGGTTCTTGAGAAGAAGTCGAAAATGTTAAAAGTTTACAGACAGACAGACAGACGGACAGACAGACAGACGGACGCCGGACAAAAAGTGATCAGAAAAGCTCACTTGAGCCTTCGGCTCAGGTGAGCTAAAAATGTAAGTCAAATCCAGCATCTGAAGCAAGTTTGAGAGTGTTCATCCCTTGATGCATCATCCATGCAAGTTTGGTCAATATAGGACTTATAGTTACTTGGAAATGAGATCTGCTCCAAAAACTTTAACCTGCTCCAAAAACATTAATTTGGTCATTCTTATGCTGAACTTGCAGCATCTTGTCTGGTACAATGAAACACACTAGAGGCATCCTAGATGCATCTCTGATTAATAGAGGGCATAGAAGTACTTGGAG